>NC_064849.1:121655660-122000660 GCF_024139225.1 Suncus etruscus
ATGCAGGGACCATTGTGTGAGCAGCACTGGAAATTCCTCCCACTGCGTGCCATGGGGTGACCCCCTGAGCCTGAGTCATTTTAGAGGGCACATGGCCCCCTGTGTTCCCCGGAACCACTCCCAATGGTCTTGTCCAAGGTAGTCACCTCGCTTGGTTGGAGAGTAGGGGTGCTGCTGCAGCTTTCCATCGAGGGTCTGAGCAGGTAGACAAGCTTCTTCCAATAGCTGAAGAGGTCCTCATGCGCATCCGAGGACGGGCAGAGCTGCAGAGAGAATGTGAGGCCTGTGGCCAGTTTGAGACGCAACTGCTGCTTCAGGCGGTCATGGACTGAGATCTTGACAAACTTCAGGGACAGGAGGCGGGTGAGTTCCAGGGCCTTTGTGGGTTTGCGGCCTCTCCCCTTGGTGGACTGGGTATGGACTTGGACTTGGTGCTCATCGCTTGCCTTGGCAGGCAGGGCCAGCAGCATGACATAAGGGAGCGGCAGGATGGGGCTGGTGGAGGTTATGCCACGGTCACCGTACGCACCCGGTTGTGCACGTTGATCATTTCCCCCTTCTTGGTGATCTGGATGAAGTTGCTCTCGAACATAGGTGCATACTTGAAGATGTCATACTCCCCGCCTTTGTATAGTTGCCGCTGGAGATCCCCCATGGAAGTGTTGAAAACACTCGTGGACCGGTAGCTTTGGGCCGTGTAATAAGGTAACAGAGATTCACTGCTGCTCATGGTTCAGCTCCACCAGCCACCAATCAAGTCCTGAGAGAGAGGGAGCAGAGGAAGCTGCCCATCCCCTTGTGGGGCTCTGTCTTAGACTCCCAGACTTCCCCTTTGTCCTGCATGGCCCTTTGTGACCTGTCACCAGTGCCACCCCTCCCCCACCACCCCACACCCCAAACCAACCACCACCTCACCCTCAGCCTCCAGAAGCCTGTGGATTTGTCTGTAAAGGCCAGAGCGACTCCTTTCCCAATCTCATGGCAAAGGGGATTGATTGGTGATGGAAGAGATTCAAAAGGGAGCTTCAGTGATGTGTGTATACTGGTCAGGAAGATAACACAGATGGAAAGCAAGTCGAATTTTGCCTGTTCTGCCTGGGTTTGATCCCCAGCATCCCTTAGGGTCAGAAATAAACCCTATGCACTGTGAGCATGTTGCTCCAAACCTAAATAAAAATGCAAACAAATAAAATCCATCACTTAAATGATTATCTCACTCAAAAATATCTTTGAAGAATATTAAGAAGGTAGTTAAACCAACTCTTTGGGTACTATGGCCTAATCATTTTAATATTAATAGAAATGTTAATACACAGATCAAACCTAATGCAATTCATAGTTAATTAATACTTTATGCAATTACCAATTCCATTTATTGCTAGATAGACTTCTTCATCCTTGCTTCTGTATATGTGTGTGTGTGTGTGTGTACACTTATTTTTTGGCTGTAACCAATGGTGCTCAGTTTTCTCCTGGATCTACATTCAGGGATCACCCTTGGAGGGCACAGGGTCCATATGGGAAGCCAGGAACATAATCACAGTTGACAGCATGCAAGGAAAGCATTCTGCTTGCTGTACTATCAAACCAAATTCCTTGTATATATTTTCTCAATAAACAATGATCTAATTTGCTAAAAATCTATTTATTTTACAAATGCCCAGAACAAAGATAACTGGATAAAGTATTACCCTTGTTAGTCATTTTTATAGGTATTATCAAAATACTACCAAATTCAACATAGTTTTTTTATTGAGAAATGAACAATTTGGGCCAGAGGGATAGCATTGAGGCAAGGTGTTTGCCTTGCATGCAGGAGGACGGTGGTTCGAATCCTGGTATCCCATATGGTCCCCCAAGCATGCCAGGAGCAATTTCTGAGCATAGAGCCAGGAGTAATCCCTGAGCAGCGCTGGGTGTGACCCCCCCCCAATAAAAAGAACAATTTGGGCATTTCTGGCAACTCCAGTAAATTTTACAGGTAGTAAACTTTCTCTTTTTATATAAATATAATATTTACAAGAAAGTTTCTCCAAGTGCTGATTCCAAAAGTCACATATCAGTGAAATGATAGCTGAGTCAGCTTATCTAATAATAGCAGAATGACATGATCTACAGGTGAGAAAGGTGTTGGTGTGAACAGAAAGCGAGATAGTTTGTGCATCCCTGAGAGATGCAGACCCCAAACCATCCAAGCTTCTAGATTTGACTCCACTATTACACTTGTAACTGCTGGATTATACTGGGAAAGTGTGTTTTATGGGATTTTATTTCATTTTGGGGGCCAAACCTAGTGGGGCTCAAGGTTTAATTTTTTTTCTCTGAGCTCATGGATCACTTCTACAATGCTCAGGGGACCATATGTACCATATGGTACTAGGGATCAAACCCGAATGCAAGGCAAGCACCTAGCCTGCTATACTATCTCTCTGGCCTGATGGTATTTGTTTGTTTGTTTGGTTGGTTCATTTTTATTTTCTTACATATATTTTTCTTTTTTTAGGAAGTTTAGACTTTTTATTTTATATTAAAACAACACTGCTAAGAATTATCCAGAGTTGGGGAGTACAGGTACCCATATCCAAGAACTCAAGGGTCCCAGCAAATATAGACCCAAATAGGAAACCTCCAAAACACATTTTACTCCAAATTCTAAAGCCCAAGACAGAATATTGAAAGTCAGAAGGAACTCACATACAAAAGGAGTCTCATAAGATTTACAGATCTATCAGATAGGACTTTGAGCTAGCGGGAATGGAGGGATACAGAAAAAAAAAAAAAAAAACACCATAGAACTCAATGGAGTGAACTTGTCACGGAGAATATTCTATCCAATGAGGTAAATTGTTCTCATTTAAAGGAGTGAAATAGAGCTTCATGTACAAGCAACAGCTTAGAAAGCTCATAGAATTGAAGTGGGAACTCCTGAATGGGGTCCATGAGGGTCTGTTCCAGAGGAAATGAGGAAGGACCAGGGAATCAAGACAGCCCTCCTGGAAGAGCTTAAGTGACCTGACAGGCCTCACCAGAATGCCCCGCCCCCACCCCTCATTGGCATTCAGGACATTACAGAAGCCCTCATAGGACAGGGATATTTTAGTCTCCTTGCTTGAAGGGGTGAGGAGATTTTCTCTGCAGTTCCTTGATTAGGATTGAGTTCAAGCATGAAGCTGGCCACCACAAGCATGGAGGTGCAGATAATTCTTTTTTATTATTATTTTTTATTTAAAAAAACTTTATTACATACATGATAGTGTTTGGGTATCAGTCATGTAAAGAACACCACCCATCACCAGTGCAACATTCCCATCACCAATGTCCCAAATCTCTTTCCTCCCCACCCAACCCCCGCCTGTACTCTAGACAGGCTTTCTATTTCCCTCATACATTCTCATTATTAGGAAAGTTCACAACGTAGTTATTTCTCTAAACTCATCCCTGTTTGCGGTGAGCCTCATGAGGTGATCTGTAAGTTCCAGTTCTTTTCTCTTTTGTGTATGAAAGTTATTATTGCATGAATGTCTTTCATTTTTCTTAAAACCCATAGATGAGTGAGACATTCTGTGTATTTCTCTCTGACTTATTTCACTCAGCATAATAGATTCCATGTACATCCATGTATAGGAAAATTTCATGACTTCATCTCTCTTGACAGCTGCATAATATTCCATTGTGTATATGTACCACAGTTTCTTTAGCCATTCACCTGTTGAAGGGTATCTTGGCTGTTTCCAGAGTCTTGCTATGGTAAATAGTGCTGCAATGAATGTAGGTGGTGTAAGGAAGGGATTTTTGTATTGTATTTTTGTGTTCCTAGGATATATTCCCAGGAGTGGTATAGCTGGTTCATATGGGAGCTCGATTTACAGTTTTTGAAGGAATCTCCATATTGCTTCCCATAAAGGTTGAACTAGATGGCATTCCCACCAGTAGTGGATAAGAGTTCCTTTCTCCCCACATCCCCACCAACACTGCTTATTCTCATTCTTTGTGATGTGTGCCAATCTCTGTGGTGTGAGGTAGTACCTCATAGTTTTTTTCAGTTGCATCTCCTGGATTATTAGTGATGTGGAGCATTTTTTCATGTTTCTTTTGGCCATTTGTATTTCTTTGTCAAAGTGTCTGTTCATTTCTTCTTCCCATTTTTTGATGGGGTTAGGTGTTTTTTTCTTGTAAAGTTCTGTCAGTGCCTTGTATATTTTGGAGATTAGCCCCTTATCTGATGGGTATTGGGGGAATAGTTTCTCACACTCAGTGGGGGGCTCTTGTATCCTGGGCGCTATTTCTTTTGAGGTGCAGAAGCTTCTCAGTTTAATATATTCGCATCTGTTAATGTCTGCTTTCACTTGCTTGGAGAGTGAACTTTCCTCTTTGAAGATGCCTTTAGTCTCAATGTCCTAGAATGTTTTACCTATGTGTTGTTCTATATATCTTATGGTTTCCGGTCTGATATTGAGGTCTTTAATTCATTTGGATTTAACCTTCATACATGATTTTAGCTGGGGGTCTAAATTCAATTTTTTGCAAGTGGCTATCCAGTTGTGCCAACACCACTTGTTGAAGAGGCTTTCTTTGCTCCATTTAGAATTTCTTGCTCCTTTATCAAAAATTAGGTGATTGTATGTCTAGGGAACATTCTTTGAGTATTCAAGCCTATTCCACTGATCTAAGGGCCTGTCTTTATTCCAATACCATGCTGCTTTGATAACTATTACTTTGTAGTACAGTTTAAAGTTGGGGAAAGTTATTCCTCCCATATTCTTTTTCCCAATGATTGCTTTAGCTATTCTCGGGTGTTTATTGTTCCAAATGAATTTCAAAAGTGCCTGATCCACTTCTTTGAAGAATGACATGGGTATCTTTAGAGGGATCGCATTAAATCTGTACAATGCTTTGGGAAATATTGCCATTTTAATTATGTTAATTCTACCAATCCATGAGCAGGGTATGTGTTTCCATTTCCGCGTGTCCTCTCTATTTCTTGGAGCAGAGTTTTATAGTTTTCTTTGTATAGGTCCTTCACATTTTTAGTCAAGTTGATTCCAAGATATTTGAGTTTGTGTGGCACTATTGTGAATGGGGTTGTTTTCTTAATGTCCATTTCTTCCTTATTACTATTGGTGTATAGAAAGGCCATTGATTTTTGTGTGTTAATTTTGTAGCCTGCCACCTTGCTATATGAGTCTATTGTTTCTAGACACTTTCTTGTAGAGACATTAGGGTTTTCTAGGTAGAGTATTATGTCATCTGAAAACAGCGAGAGCTTGACTTCTTCCTTTCCTATCTGGATTCCCTTAATATCTTTTTCTTACCTAATCACTATAGCAAGTACTTCCAGTGCTATTTTGAATAGGAGTGGTGAGAGAGGACAGCCTTGTCTTGTGCCAGAATTTAGAGGAAAGGCTTTCAGTTTTTCTCCATTGAAGACAATATTTGCTTCTGGCTTGGGGTAGATGGCCTTAACTATATTGAGAAAGGTTCCTTCCATTCCCATCTTGCTGAGAGTTTTGATCAAAAATGGGTGTTGGACCTTATCAAATGCTTTCTCTGCATCTATTGATATAATCATGTGATTTCTATTTTTCTTGTTGTTGATGTTGTGTATTATGTTGATCGATTTACGGATGTTAAACCAGCCTTGCATTCCTGGGATAAAACCTACTTGATCGTAGTGGATGATCTTCTTAATGAGGCATTGGATCCTATTTGCCAGGATTTTGTTGAGGATTTTTGCAGCTGTATTCATCAGCGATATTGGTCTGTAATTTTCTTTTTTCATAGCCTATCTGTCTGGTTTAGGTATCAAGGTGATACTGGCTTCATAAAAACTATTTGGAAGTATTCCTGTTTTTTCGATTTCATGAAAGAGTTTTGCCAGGTTTGGTAGAAGTTCCTCTTGATAGGTTTGAAAGAATTCATTAGTAAATTCATCTGGGCCTGGACTTTTGTTTTTGGGCAGACATTTGATTACTGTCTTAATTTCCTCAATAGTGATGGGAGTGTTTAGATATGCTACATCCTCTTCATTCAACCGTGGTAGATTAGACGAGTCCAAAAATTTATTCATTTCTTCCAAATTTTCATTTTTAGTGGCGTAGAGTTTCTCAAAGTAGTTTCTGATAACTCATTGGATCTCTACCTTATCAGTAATGATCTCTCCTTTTTCATTCCTAATACAAGTTATCAAGTTTCTCTCTCTCTCTCTCTCTCTCTCTCTCTCTCTCTTTTAGGTTTGCCAGTGATCTATCAATATTGTTTATTTTTTCAAAGAACCAACTTCTGTTTTTGTTGATCTTTTGGATTGTTTTTTGGGTTTACACTTCGTTGATTTCTGCTCTTAGCTTTGTTATTTCCTTCTGTCTCCCTATTTTTGGGTCCTTTTGTTGAGTACTTTCTAATTCTATGAGCTGCATCACTAAGCTATTCAGGCATGTCCCTTCTTCTTTCCTGATGTGTGCTTGCAAAGGTATAAATTTTCCTCTCAGTTCCACTTTTGCTGTGTCCATAGGTTCTGAATGTTTGTGTCTCCATTGTTATTTGTTTCTAGGAAGGTTTTGATTTCCTCTTTGATGTCATCTCAGACCCACTGGTTATTCAGTATTAGGCTGTTTAACTTCCAGGTGTTAATGTTTTTATTCTGTTTCCCTTTGTAGTTCACATATAATTTCAGGGCCTTGTGGTCAGTGAAGTTAGCCTGCAATATTTCTATCTTCTTGATATTATGGATGTATGTTTTATGTGCTAGCATGTAGTCTATCCTGGAGAATGTCCCATGTACATTAGAGAAGAATGTGTATCCGGGCTTCTGGGGTGGAATGTCCTGTATATATCTACTAGGCCTCTTTCTTTCATTTCTCTTTTCAGGTCTAGTATATTCTTGTTGGGTTTCAGTCTGGTTGACCTATCCAGTGTTGACAATGCCGTGCTGAGGTCTCCCACAATTATTGTGCTGTTATTGATATTATTTTTCAGATTTGTCAACACTTTTATTAAATATTTTGCTGGCCCCTCATTCGGTGCATATATGTTTAGGAGAGTGATTTCTTCCTGCTGTACATATCCCTTGATTAATAAAAAATTTCCATCTTTGTTCCTTACAACTTTCCTAAGTATAAGGTTTGCATCATCTGATATTAGTATGGGCACTCCAGCTTTTCTATGGGTGTTGTTTGCTTGGATGATTTTCCTCCAGCCTTTTATTTTGAGTCTATGTTTGTTCTGACTATTTAGGTGCGTTTCTTGTAGGCAGCAGAAAGTGGCTTGCGTTTTTTGATCTATTTAGCCACTCTTTGTCTCTTAACTGGTGCATTTAGTCCATTGAGATTGAGAGAAAGAATTGTCCTGGGAGTTAGTGCCATCTTTATATCAAAGTTTGGTATGTCTGTTGGTCAGTCTTGTCTTAAAGTAGGCCGTTCAGTTTTTCTTTTAAGCCTGGTTTTGAGTCTGTAAAGTTTCTGAGCTGTTGTCTGTGAAACCATGTATTGTTCCTTCAAACCTGAAAGTGAATTTTGCTGGGTGCAGTTTTCTAGGCGAAGCATTTATTTCATTGAGTTTTGTCACTATGTTCCACCACTTCCTTCTGGTCTTGAATGTTTCTGGTGACAGGTCTGCAGTAAATCTCAAGGATGTTCCCTTGAATGTAAATTCTCTTTTTTATCTTGCTGCTTTCAGAATTCTGTCTCTATCTGTGGGATTCTTCATTGTGACTAGGATGTGTCTTGGGGTGTTTTTTCTTGGATCTCTTTTAGTTGGTACTCTTTGGGCATCCAGGATTTGATTGCTTGCATTCATTAGCTCTGGGAGTTTCTCTTTAATGGTGTTCTTGACCGTTGATTCTTTCTGGAGATTTTCTTTCTGGGTCTCTGGGACTCCAATGATTCTTAAGTTGTTTCTGTTGAGTTTATCATAGACTTCTATTTTTATTTGTTCCCATTCCTTGAGTAATTTTAAGTCTTTTTTTCCAATTTCTTCTGCTGTATGGAATTGTTATTCATCTCATCTTCCAGTGTACTAATTCTATATTCAGCTGCTGTTAACCCGTGGGAAAGCTCAACCATGTTTTACTTCAATTCATCTACTGAGTTTTTCAGACCTGTTATTTGACCTAAAATTTTAGTTTGGAGTTTTCTGATTTCTATCTTCATAATTTCTTGTTTCTTATTAGTGTTCTTTTCTATACTTTCTTTGAGTTCTTTGAACATCTTCCATATTGCGACTCTAAACTCCTTAGCAGATAATTCTTTTGGCTTACAGCAAAAGCTTTCCGGTTTGGAAGTCTGAGCCAGGTAGGACTCACTCCCCAGTTATCTGCTCCAAAGAGCAGAGTGCCCTGGCCTTCTCTATCCGTCCACCAGACCCCCCGGAGGAGTCAGAGGGAGGATCTCAATGAACAGCAGTGCCCAGTACTGGCCCTGGGATGATGGTCACTCTGGCCCAGCTGCCACCTGGGCATTTCCCTGGACTCAGAGTCCCACAGTCTTCCTCCAGACCATGAAGCCCATTCAGAGTCCCACAGTCTTCCTCCAGACCACGAAGCCTATTCAGAGTCCCACAGTCCACAGGGCTCATGGGTGACCACGTCACACCTTCTTGCTGGCAAGATCTCAGCTCTGTGACCATGCCCTGTCCTTCCTGGTCACCTCTGCTCCTGGCACAAGTTGACACCCCCCAATTCCCTTCTCTATTTCACCAGGAACTGAGACTTAGTCACCAGCAATGCCATTGAGGTCAGCTCCTGTGTGCTGAGTGGGTAGCAGACAGAAAAAGATGTCTACACACACAACCACACAGGAGACAGCCACACAGCCACACCTGCATATACACAATCACACACAGACACCTGTGATTAGACAGACACAGGAATATGTACGTAGATTCAGAGATAGACCCAGACTGTGCAGAGATATACAATCACATGCAAACACACACATACACAGACACGTATTGTGGATCCTTAGCCTTGTCCTTCCCTCTCCACAGAAACCAGACATGTGTGACCTTTCTGCACCCCAGCTCATCCCCACTCCTTTCCCACTGTGGCCAGCCCAGACAGACACAGTCTATGCAGTGGTTTGCTTCTCCCCACCTTCTGAACTGTTATGCACCCCCAAGAGTACTTGTGTGTGTTTCTCCTTGGAGCACCCAAATGTCCTTCCAAGCCCATAAACCCTGGTAACCTCACCACCCAGTGAGGCCAGCCCATGTCAGGCACAATATTGCCCAGGCCCTCTTGCTCTGCCCTTCTCAACTTTCATTACTCTGGACTCCTTCAGCCCCATTCCCCATCGCTCCTCAGCACCCATCCATGCCCCTGGGTCCTCATGCACTTCTGGGGTGAGAGTGCCTACAGGTGTGGCCTGGCCCACTGTCAGTCTGGCTAGCAGGTCCATACCAGGATAGCTACACTGGTCCTCATGGCCAGGTGGCACTTAAAACCTATTTGCTGCCAGAGAATGGCCAAATGCCCATTCAGCAGGAATAGAAAGATGTGACTCAAGAGCCCCACACGTAACCAAAGCCTGCCACTCTTCCCTGTCCTCCACAAATGTTGGCCCTGGCATCAATGACCTCAAGGACAACAAAGGCTTGGCTGGCAGCAAAAGGGACTTTAAAGATGGTGGCCATGATGATATTGGTGGCAAAGGCAGCATCAGTAATGGAGATATTTTATGAGAGGCAGCTTCAGTGAATATGGAAGTGTCATCAGAGGCAGTGGCAGAGGCGCCAGTAGAAGCAAAGTCAGAGACATCAGCCACTTTGGCAATATTGAGAGGAGCAGCAGCAAGGTCAGCAGCCTGGGTGATCTCAGCATGTCGAATAATCTAAGTCCTCTCAGCAGAACCAGCAGCATCGGTCTCAACAGGAACACCAGCTTTGGTAGTCGCAGCATGTCCAATCCCTTCAATGCTCTCAGCGAGATCAGCACCATCAGTGGTCTCAATGGATCAAGCGGCCATGGTCGTCTCAGCAGAGCCAGTGGCTCTTCTGAAAGCGACTGGTCCAACGTGGATGATGTGGCCAGTACCTGGTTCTCAGGAGAGGAAATGCCAGCATGTCCAGGCTTACTGCCCAGGGGCCAGTGGGAGGCTGCCCTGGAGGAGGGCTTCATTGACAAGCACTGCCATCTGGACATACTTTATCCAAGCTATCATTCCAAGAGACCTTTTCCAAATTCAGGAAGGTCTACAGCAGCTCGTTTCCCTGGGAGTTCCATCTCTGACTTCTGTGACCCCTGCATGCATGAGTCAGCAGTGGTGTTGGTTGTAGTTTCTTGCTGGGGACGTGATGTGGGACAGTTTGTGTTCCTTCACTTGGGAGGTGGGTGATGGCTTATTGATCCCCTGAGAAAGTTTAAAAAATATTTTTACTCCCCGGTATGATTTTAAAAAGCAAACATACATCACAGTTCTGCCCCTTCTCTTTAAAGGATGCTGAAGGTTGGGGGAGAGGAGACCTGTGTTATAGATGATGTCCGAAGGCCCTTACCTAATTCTTCCTCAGAAAGCTTAGTCAATAGCTGGAGGCTTGGGTCTTGGACAGGATAGTTTCCTCCCCACCTGTCCTCTCTGTTTCAGTTGCTCATGCTGTGGATGATAAAGAGAGCTGATCCTAAAAGAAAACAACAGATAAAACTGAAGTTCATTCGTGGCACTTGAAAAATCTGTAAGATGTGACCCAAGCACTTTTACAAAATGAATAAATCCTTGAGTTTTCAGTGGGGATATTGCTGAATAGAAGAGCGCTTACCTTGCATGAGTGAGGCATTGGGTTCACTTCCCAATACCAACCCACCTACACACACACACACACACACACACACACACACACACACACACACACACACACCTTGCATGTGGGAGGCCCTGGGTTCAATTCCCAATACCCACCCACCCACCTATACACATACATCCTTTTCTTGTTTTGGTTTTTATTTTGGACTACATCTGGCTGTGCTTAGGAATTACTCCTGACTTTTCCCCTGGTGGTGTTTTGGGGAACATATGGAATCCCAGGAATCAAACCCAGCTTGTCCATGTGTAAAGCAAGCACCTTACCTACTGTGCTGTCTTGCTGCCAGAAACCCTAAAAAGACATCTTCCTGCGATCGAGTCTCATCATTTTCTTTTCAGTTTATTGTGAGTCCATAAAATGTGAATCCAAGGAACTTAATCTCTGTGTGTGTCTGTGTGCATGTCTGTGTGTCTGCATGTGTTTCTTTGGAGGACATACCTGGTGTGCTCAGGGGCCCAAGTGGTATTTGAGATTAAGCTTGGACTTTCAGCTCTCAAAACTTGCTTTCAGTTTTTTGAAGGGGATTTTAACTTCGATAAAGCTACAGTTATGCTTTTATGCAAGGTATGAGGTGCACTCAGGGTTGTGCTAACAAGATTCAGAAGATGTACAGACAGGCTGTAGAATGAAACTGGTCTCCTAGAGGAAGGGTGTCTATAGGGGTTTGGTTATGCTGAGCATATAATTAAAGTTTTTATTAGAATATGAGGTCCAGCATATTTCCTGAATATATATGGTCAGAGTGTGAAAAACTCCTGGAAAAAAATTTGGTGTTAGGTTGGTGTGTTGGACAGCTGGTGTTATAAAACCAAGGAGGTCTTTGAATTGTAGCTAATCTTTGAGCAGGGATGGGTAAACTTCTTTGGTACATAAAAGCAAATTAGCGTTTTTAGGGTCTCTGTCACAACTATTTTTCCTGCTACTATGATTTTAAAGCAGCCATGGACACATATACATGAATAATTATTGCTTTGTGCCAATAAAATATAATTTAAAAAATACAACATGCAGTAGGGTTAGAGAGACAGTATAGGGTTTAATACACTTTCCTGGCATTTTTATAAAAACATTTATTTTTTTATTTTTGGTGTTGCTTTTATTTTGGGGCCACACACTGCTCAGGGCTTACTTTTGGCTCTATACCCAGGAATCACTCCTGACTTAAGGGACCATATGTGACACCAAGGATCAACTCCACATGAAAGACAAGCTAGCACCCCACCCACTTTCCTGTAATTCCAGCCCCATATATGAGTTCTTTAAGAGGAAAAAGATGTACCAGAAATTCTCCAGTTGACCTTGAGGAACTAGCTGATTTTGAAATGGCCTATAGAGAGTGCTTTGTAGCAAACAAGTGAGGACTAATGGCTTGATGTGAGTCTTAGCAAAAGGTGTACTTTTAGAGGAAACAATATGGGTGAAAAAAGGCATGAAAGTGTATAAAGTCTGTCCAGGATAATCAGTAGGAACAGTGATGGAGGAAACAGCTGAGGGTGAGTTCCATGCTAAAAAAAATCTGGCTCACTTGAATATAATAGGGAGTCATAAAACACAGAAGTGACATCACCATTATTTTCAGAGTATACTTCCTAGAAGCCAAAAACTTGCAATAACTTGCATTTTCTTAATTCATCTGTAATAGTGCTTAAGGAAGAGGCTACTACGATTATCTTTACCTTACAAGAGAGAAAATGCAATCTTAGAGGGGTTATGTCCAAACTAGTAGTCATTACTTAGAATTTGATACCCAAAAGGTATTCTGCAAATTATTTTGTATTACCTCATTTATAAAGATTTTTATATTACCTCTTACGTTAAGACAAGGTCAGATAAATTATTTTTATATTACCTCAGCTATAAATAATGACGATATTGCAGTGGTATGCAAGGTGGATTGAAAAATAAAAGCAAACAAAAGGTTATAGGCTAAGATTCTGAGAAAAGATGATGAAGGCCCTATATCAAGCTGTTATGCTATATTCTCTATAATTTTTAAGTGGAAATGAACATCTCTGATTATCTGGATTCACAGTAAGATAGTAACAGTATTTAAAATTACAAGTTGGTTGTATTAAATGTAAAATGTCTGAGCTGTCGTTGGCATATATACATGTACACATAAAGTTAAATGGTACTTGATAAATATATAGACAGGGCCATTCCAAGTCTTTGACTAAGTACCTTATAAAGTGAGCTTTGAGGTGTGCACGTTGCTAGCATTTAGACAAAGTTGTAAACTGTACCTAAACCTGTTGTTTAATTGTTTAATTGACAACAGTTACAATAACTCTAGGGAGAAGGGGAGAATGCTAACTTTTAGCTTAAGGAAACTTTTTTACTGTTTTTCGACGTCATTACTTCTACATCTACATTTTTAATCTGCGAGTTTTATGGAAAATCAGACAGAATCTGTATAGATAAAAATGAGATAAGACCCCAAATAAAGAGGTGATTGGAAAACACCAGCCTTACCTTAGGACTTTGTTAATGGAGTGTCCCAGTGTTCTCACCTGCTATAAATTGAGTTCACACTTGAGTTTCTTTCAACTGTTACTGAGCTACTCAGGGTTCCTAGAAGGCTGCTGAGGCTCACTTGCTAGCTAGATTTCCCTTGCTCAGTAGTCCCAAGGGGGTTCATGGAAGAAACAGTCTAAGACTTGACCCCAACGGCAGCCCAAGCTCCCTAGCGGAGGCTTTGGCCCTCCAACTGTCACTCCCTGTCCCGCACTCCCAAGTGCACATGGAGCTGTTGAGTGAGAAAGTCACGTGACCACGGATTGCTGGCCCCGCCCCCAAGATGGTGGCACCCAGTGTGTGGTTCTGGGATCCACCTGGACCCACTGTAGGACTGTTGCCTTGATAGCATCGTAGGGCTGGATATCGAACTGGGTGGGCAACTCTACTGGTGGTGGGTAAGGGTTGGTAAGCTGGGGTCCGCCCGAGCCCTGCCACCTTCGGTCCTCACGTCCATTCTCTCCTGCCATCTTCAACCTCCGACCATTTTCTTTTTTACCAGAAGTCCGCAGGAGCCTGCCTGGGCCTCCTCTGGGGGAAAATAAAGCAATAAAAAAAGCAAACAAAAAGCAGCTTCAGTTACGTCCTTTGATTCCAAGGTCATGCGAGGGTCCTGGGATTAACTTTTGTAACGTAAAGCATTAGAGAGTAACGTATGGGTTAAAAGATAATGTAAAAGCACTTACTCAGATTGCTCACATCCCCTCTAGCCAAGACCGAGGTTGCAGTTTTGTTGTAGTATTTTTTAGTCTGGAAAATGACATTAATTTATTTATTCAGTCAATATGTTATCCTAACTTTTTACTTTCAAGTGGTCCAGCCTATATATATTGAAGAGATTAGATAACTGTGTTAGGGAGACCCTGACAGTGGTACTAATTCCTTTGCAAATTATACAAGAATCAGTATTGAAGAAGAAAGAAAACGAGGTTTCAGCAGACCTCTGCCATTCCAGGTTTCAGCAGGCATCTGCTATTCCAGGTTTCAGTAGGCCTCTGCCCTTCCCCCAGCGTGTGTAAGTGCGGCACTGCACATAAGCTCCCAGCCTGCAAAGTTCCAGTAACTAACCACCCACATCTTGCCATAAAATGTAACCTTGAGTCTTTTTTTGTGTGTGTGGTTTTTGGCTCACACCCGGCAGTGCTCAGGTTTTTTTTCCTGGCTCCGTGCTCAGAAATTGCTCCTGGCAGGCACGGGGGACCATATGACCTTCTGCATGAAAGGTAAACGCCTTACCTCCATGCTATCTCTCCGGCTCCAACCTTGAGTCTTAAAGATCTTTGTGGGAATATTTTCTAGGTCATGATGTTTTTTGAACACTGTAAAACAGTTATGCAATATAAGATGAAATGACATTGCCTGTTTGAAATAATGTTTGTTATTTGTGCCTCCCTAAAATGTACCCTATAAAAACCCTGCTTAATCCTTGCTCAGGGTCTCTGTTCACTGGCTTGCTCTGAGGAGCGCCATGAGCATTGAACCTGATGCACCAGAAATAAAATCCTCACCTTTGCAAGTTGCAGAGTCTCCAGTGCTTTCTTGGAGCCCCCAGAGCCGAGAGAGGGAGGGAGCTGTAGCTCCAGAACCTAAAAATACTTATGATCATCAAAGTCTATGGGGCCTCAAACTCAATTTACCTGGAGGCCGCAGGAGGCAAAGTTGGGGGTGATCCTTGAGTGCAAAGTCAGTAGTAAGCCTTGAACACTGAGGGGTGTGACCCAAACATCTAAAACAAAACAAAACAAAACAAAATGATGTATGGTGGGCCACAAACGGCCTGCGGGCCGTGAGTTTGAGACCCCTGGAAAGGTCTCAAGTACAAAAAAATTCTTTAATTAAAAATTTTGGGGGGGCCGGAGAGATAGCATGGAGGTAAGGCGTTTGCCTTTCATGCAGGAGGTCATCGGTTTGAATCCCGGCGCCCCATATGGTCCCCCATGCCTGCCAGTAGCAATTTCTGAGCATGGAGCCAGGAATAACCCCTGAGCACTGCCGGGTGTGACCCAAAAACGACAAAAAAAAATTTTTTTGAGACACATCTGGAGGTGGTCAGGCATTAATACTTATCTAGCTCTCAGGAATCACTTTTGAGGGGGTTCCAGGGACCATATGCAGGTGCCTAGGGATCAAACCTGGGTCAGTTATGTGCAAGGCAGGAAGGAGCTTACTTACAGTTCTATTGTTTTGCCCCAAGACTTTCAAACTTTTACAGTTGTTAAATGGGGACCATGAATCCTTGGGCCGGGGGGAGGCCCAAGGTCCCGAAACAACCCCAAGGCCCAAGGGGAAAGCCCAGGGTCCAACAAAGCTCATTACTTCAATAAAGACCACAAACATACCTTCAGAGAATGCAAAAGCAAGGCTGGGCTTACCCCAGAGCTCTGGGGCTCCTGGGACAGCCCCATAGACAGAAACCGGAAGCTCCGGATAATTTAGGAAGGTGTCTATTATAGGTTTAAGGAATCTCCCTAGTCAGGGTTAAACACAATATCCAATCAGAGGGTGAACTTGTCCTTTTTTTTTTTTCAAAAAACGGTGAGAACCTTGGGAGCAGTGATGAGCAGAAGTCCATTCTTTTGCCCATATATGTCAAGTTCCTCTTAGGAGGGCCATTGGCTGATGGCAGAAGGCCTTGATGACTCAAGTTGAAATACCAAATAAAGTGGGATCATGAAGGGTGGGGCAGAGAAAGGCTTAAAAAACATCTATATCTGGTCAAGGTGGGGATGGAGAAGGGCTTAACAGGCATCTATCACATATCTGAGTTATTACAATATCTATTTTATAAATTTTCCCCTAACAAAGTATGAATTTTATGTGTGAAAATGTAAATTTTTTTTTTTTTTGGTTTTTGGGTCTCACCCGGCTGTGCTCAGGGGTTACTCCTGGCTCCATGCTCAGAAATTGCTCCTGGCAAGCACGGGGGACCATATGGGATGCCGGGATTCGAACTGATGACCTTCTGCATGAAAGGCAAATGCCTTACCTCCATGCTATCTCTCCGGCCCCGAAAATGTAAATTTTTACAATGTCTTTCTTACAATGTCTTTCAGAGATTCAGGATCAATGGGCAGAGTTTCAAGAAGTAGTTTTTTTTTTTTTTTTTATAACCACATGTGCGAGTGCTGAGGGATCACATTTACTAGGGCTCAGGGGTTACTCCTGGCTCTATGATCAGAAATAGATTCTGGCAGGACCCCGGGGACAATATGGAATGCCAGGATTCAAACCACTGTCCTTCTGCATGCAAGGACAACGTCCTACCTCCATGCTATCTCTCCGGTCCTATTTATTTATTTTTTGGCCACACTTTGGTGCTTAGTGCTACTCCTGGGTCTATGCTCAGGATCACTCCTGCTGGATTCTAGGGATCATATAGAATGCCAGGGATTGAACCCAGATTGGCTGCATGTAAGGCAAGTGCTCTGGCTTCTTAAAGTTAGCCAATGCACTACACAGGGGTTCTGGTTGCTACTCCTGGTGATTCAGAGCCAACTGGTTCAGTGCAAGGTCCTGCAGATGCAGTTCTGTCAGTGCTCAGGGGTCTCCATGACTATTCTGGAAGTGCTAGGATCCTCCAGGCCTGAACCAGGGATGCTTAGAGGTCTGTTGGGGGCTGTGTAGTACAGAGGCTAGAACTAGGGTTGCTGAAAATCCCTGCATAATTCCCTTACTGTATGCCTTGATCTGTGTTGTTTCACATCCATTTTGAAGGATCTTAATGCCAGTTATAATTGCCTTACCAAAATCTATAAATTAAGTTCATAAATATAAAGTGAATTTAGTCAATATAGTTATGCTAAGGTAACTAGCATACTTACTAAGGTAAGTTAGTAAATCTGGTTAAACTAGAAATGTAAACCAAGTTTTATGGGATGTCAAGGAAGTGTCCTTTAATTCTTACTAGGAGATAAGGAAAGGATTTGAGAGGGCTGTGGCATAAGGTCATGGCATTAACAGCAAATAAGATTGTGTGTGTGTGTGTGTGTGTGTGTGTGTGTGTGTGTTGGTCTGCTGGTTGCATTATGCAGGAGACAAGACTTACTGTTTGGTAAAGTAGTGAAGTAACTATTATGTAAAGTAAGTATTATGTAAGGTACTATAGTCAGAAGCTCAAAGTTCATTAAAGTGACATGAAACTAGAGTGGTAACTTAGGGCCCAAGAGAAGAATTCTAAGTTTCCCTTAACTTAGTACCTATTATATATATAAAATGCACTAAGTATAATAGAATGTTTAGGGTGGGCTATTGATTTTGAATGTTTATTTTTTTTTGGAGGGTTCGGTTGGGTCAGGGACTCTCAAGCTTTCTCTAGATCTTGGCCTAGAGATCACTACTGGCGGGCTGTGGGACCATATGGAATGCTGGTCATCAAACTTAGGTAGGCAACATGCAATAAGTATCTTACTTGCCGTTCTATCTCTCCAGTCCCTTGAATATTTACTTTTATGTTAGTAGTACTAATAAAACTTGAGCAATATAAAAATCAAAGTAGTGAAAAATGCTCTTCATGAGAATCTTATATAAAGGTATTAAAGTACAGCAACTTCCAGACTTTGTATCTACAAATATAATAGATAAACCTTTAAAATGAATAAAATGCTATGTAGTGGTCTATTATTCAAACATATCACTTTTGCTAATTAGAGCTTGTGGATTAAAGAAAAGAACATTATGGGTAGACATTTAGTTTCTTTTTTAAACTTTGTGTATTTATTGATTGATTGGTTTTGGGGCCATACCCAGTGGCAGTCGGGGCCTAATCCTGGCTCTGCACTCAGAAATCACTCCAGGTAGGTTGGGGTACCACATGGGATGCCAGAAATCAAACCTGGTCCCCTCCTGGGTAGGCCGCATGCAAGGCAAATGCCCTACGGCTGTGCTGTTTCTCCGGCCACAGACTTTTAGTTTTAATGTTTTTCCTTTGTTTGTTGGACACTCCAAAGTGCTCAGAGATCCTTCCTGATAGGTTTGCAGGATCTTTTGGAGTGCTCAAGATCAAACATGAAAGTTCCTTGTGCAAGACATTCTTTTTTTGTTTTGTTTTGTTTTTTTTTTTCGGCCACACCTGGTGACACTCAGGGGTTACTCCTAGCTATGCACTCATAAATCGCTCCTAGCTTGGGGGACTATATGGGATGCTGGGGGATTGAACCTGGGTCAGTCCCAGGCTAGTGCAGGCAAGGTAGGCAACTTATCGCTCCGTGCCACCACTCTTACCCTAGTTTATTCATTTTTAAAAATTTTTATTTCATTGAAACCTTTGTGATTTCATTTTGAATTACAAAGTTTTTTACATTAGTTTAATCTTTAGGTAGCTGTTGCTCTGTTTCTCTTCTGACAGATCATCTCTACTTCTTGTTTGCTCTGTTCCTTTTCAAATGTTCCAGGTATTCAAATAGAGAATCCATTTTTTGTGTTATCTGGGCTAACTCTTCTTTATAGCGCAAATGTCTCCTTTCAGCTTTCCAGACTTAGAAGATTCTCAGCTTTCCAGACTTAGAAGATTCTCACTGTCGACTCTTAGCCATTCTTGCCCACTTTTACCCCTTGTGAGGTATTTCCTGATACATGCTCAGGTTTTGAAGGCACTACAGCTGAAGCTTTATGTGTAGGAGGCATAATACATGTTGAATAACTACATCATGTCATAATAATCCCATTGAAAGTCATATTTCAAATCAAAAGAGGAGGCATGCATCTATCTAAATCATTTACTATCTGCTTTTACTCCATTTACTCTTTTTTACTTTATACTCCCATTTATTTTTGCCTTCGCAGCTACCCTGTTTCCCTGAAAATAAAGTATTTTAATTTTTGTTGCCAAAGATGCACTAGGTCTTATTTTCAGGGGATGTCTTATTTTTCCATGAAGAAGAATATGGTGCACATTTATTGTTAAATAAAGGAAATTTATTACCTGTATATGGTATGGTAGTTGTCAACACAAACCAGACAAACTATGACTCCTATAGATGCCAGTTGGGGTGGCCCTAGCAACCAGTTTACTGTAAATAAATATTTATTCTGAGACATAGCCTGGGGGCCTAATTTTCAGGAATGCCTTATATTTTACCTAGAAAGAAACTTGTAAGTAGGTCTTGTTTTTGGAGAAATACGGTAGATTAATGTATAAAACCTGGCCAGCAATCATTCCGTTGTCTTCTCCTGCCATTGCAACATGGGTATTTCCTTATGAACAGAGCTGCCTGAAATTTTGTCTATTTCAAAAAAAAAATTGTCTCTACATCAGACAGAATTCTTGGCCACCGTTGTATTCAGATTCCTAAGGAATACACAGGAGTACATGGAGCAGAGGTCTGTCTAATTGGTAATATTGCTCGCCATTATCATTGAAGAGTCAGTTCCTCCTTAAAAGAATGTAGCTCAAGAGTCCACATCCAAAAAAAAAATCTTACAAATGGGGAGGGAGAAGAGACTTGATTCTGACTCACCTAATCCTGATGCTACATAGAGAAGTGATTGTTGAGAAATATATTTTAAAGACGACTTTTTAAAAAGGAAGACACACAGTTTTTGAAAAAATGTTTTTTAGCTTATTTTTCATTTGTCATGTTGTTGGATTTCATGAGTTTAGTTCTATTCATGTGTGTGTGTGTGTGTGTGTGTGTGTGTGTGTGTGTGTGTGTGTGTGTAGGTGTCAACACTCCCACAATAAAAATCTCTCCTATATGGGATATAAAGAAACATGGGAGGGAACAACAAATGGCCAAAGGCATTGGAACTAGAGATTTTCTGCACAGAGCTGAGATTATCTGGGGAGGGATTGGGGGAAGGGCCTCTTGAGCAGTAGGCTCTCTGGTGATGTGATGTAGATATGTGGACATATACCTATATGTAGATATAAATAATGTAGGTATAAAAAATGCAAAACAATATTTCAAATCCTGGTATAGCAATAAAAATAATAAAGATAATAAAAAGAATATATTTAAAAAATCTCTACCCCAAAGTGGCAGAAGGCTTATTTTATTGTACCTTTTTCTTTTTTGTGCAAAGGATTGGCAGATTTTGGCAGATTTTGTTATAACGTTTGTTCCTTTCTCTCTCTTCCACTTTTTGAAGGCTGGTGGAGTAGCAGGTATTTGTGTTGACTTGATATTATTTCCACTGGATACCATTAAAACCAAGCTACAGAATTCCCAGGGATTTAAGATGGCTGGAATATATACTGGCATTCCTTCTGTTGTTATTGGATTCTTTCCAATGGTAAAAATTATATTGATATTCAAATTGCTATGAAGCAAGGTAATGGCTTATTGGTTATAATTTGTTCTTTGGCCTATAATCTTTGAATCAGTTAGCACTATAGGTTCCATTTTATTGCGGTAGAAAAGATATAAGCTTTTTTCTAAAAATGGAATTTTTTTTAGTTATACCCAGTGGTGGTCAGGTATTGAAATTTATTTTGAGAGCCACACAGGGCATGCACTGACAGAGGCTAGGAGCAGAGTCCTGACCTTTTTCATGATGCTATTCCCTTGATTCTGACTCACATTTTCATAGTACCCACACTTCTTCTGTGTCCAGGCTCCAGCCCTTTTCTTTCTACACAACTCCCATTTAAACTTACATATTCTGATTTCATAATCCCATAGAAAATCATGAAATGTGGATATTCTTAGGGCTATTGTTATAGCAATTTCTATCTCCTTTTGTGTTCAGGTATTTTAAGAAGCAAATTTATTCTCCTGTCATCCTAAAAGATCACAAAGAACTCACCCCTTTCTCGTTATTGCACTGAAATTAGATTACCAAACCTTTGGCAAAGTGTCTATCTTTTTGGCATAGATACCTAGGATTGAACTAGAGTTCTCTGATAATAAAACCAGGTGTCTAAAATTGCAATTGCCTTCCATTCATTCCCCTGTTAATGAAAATGTTGCTGCTTATCTGAAAACTGGAATATTTTGAAAATTATATTTTAAAGTTCTTACACTCAGAAGATGCCTCTGAAAGACTTCAAAATGAGATCTTCAACCTGATAGAAATTTCTACTACCTTAGAAATTTATGCTGTCAAATAGAATTTGGAGGAAATGCTTCCAATTGATTAAACCTTTTTTTTTTGTTCTTTTTTTTCTTTTTACCTTTGTTTCCAGTTTTTGTTTAATACTCTTTCTCTGGGCATAATATAGTTATTTATGGGCTTTATATTTTAGTAACGTTGTAAATAAAACTTTTCATCTTTGATTATGAAAGTTTATCATTTTCTTTGGATGGAGAATTTTCTTTTTCTACTTTTAGTCTATAAAATAGTTAAAATGAGTTTTATTGAAAGTATCTTTATGCCCATCCTTTTTGTTTCACTTTGTCACATGTGACTACATATTATATATATAGGTATATATATATTTTACTCAAACTATGTTATAAGTCAGCATAGGATTGGTACATAGGATTTGGTGAGTTCCACAAAAATCACTGAAACAATTTTATAAGACATACTTGTTCAATTATGCCCTGTATAATTTATATTAATTGTGATATATTCTAGATATAGAGCATAAAGTTGTTTTGAAGTCTAGGACTCTTTAACTATGCCACATGTATGCATCTTTAAAAAATTTCTGACTAATGGACAGACACTGAGGAGTGAATTATGATTTACAGGTGAAAAGCTGACCCAGGTGAAATGTGGCAGAATGAGTAAAAAAAATATGAAGCTGGCAAGTCAGATGGAAATGTGTCTGTCCATATGTACACATGAGTGTGTGTTGGCCATCTCAATGTCTGTCTAATGTTCGTCTTATATATATGTATATATGTCTATGTATATAGTATAATTTTATATAGTATACACATTTTATATAGTATAAAATGTCTATATTTATATTGTTCTTCCTCCTGTCAAACCCTCCTCCCACCCTTTGCTTAACATCTTATAAATTCTTTTCTAGCCCTTTACTCTCCCACCCCTATTTGTTATTTCCCCCATTTAACCCTTTTTACCCTCAGTTCTTAACTCCTTATGAAGCAGAACATTCCTTCCACCCCAGTCAGCTGCCAACCAGCTCCCACAGTGAAAAGATAGATTCTCAGCCTGAGAAGAAGCTGAGTCTCTGCTGCTGCTGCTGCTGCTGCTGCTGCTGCTGCTGCTGCTGCTGCTTTGCTCTCAGTGGCCCCTTTCCTCTTATCTACCTTCGCTGTGGACTTTTGCTTGCTACCAGATTCGGTTTCTGAGAAGCCCCAGCTCAAGGATATTTCCTAATATGTGGCTTCTGGGAGCCATTTTTTAGATTCCACAAGACCAATCAAGGCTGAAGTTGCTTCGGATTTTACCCCTCCCCACAGACTATTTCAAATGATCAAAGGGGACATGTATAAATCCTTTAAATATTTATTTAGATGTATTTCCTTAATAGGTATAATCCTTATTAAATATCTTTTATGTAGCAACAATTTCCCCCATTTTGGGGGGTCTATTTAGTAGGGAATTCTAGTAGATAAGTTTCTCTAGTGTTCATGTTAGAACCAGGTTACAGGGATTGTTGGGCTTGTTACCTCTGCCCCATATGCACCAGTAATACCTTATGTCATTGTACCTTTTTGCATAGGCACACATTAAAATGGTGGAAATTTTATGTGTGCAAACAAGTTCTTATCTAATAGAGATAGGAACACATAAATTTTATACTGCAGTGGGGCCTTACACCCTGAACACTTGTCATAGTGATTTGGCTTAGGCTTCAGAAGATCAGACATTAACCATTCATCCCTGAATCTTGGATACCATCTATAGAAACAACCATTGTTTTCTACACCATCACTAGGAATTGAACTTTTACCAGGGAGGGCACTACTGCTGCCCTGGCATTGACTTACTCCAGAGAGGGTTCATATGACACTCTGATGACCTGGTAACTACAACAGCTTGTTTTCAGGTCAGGGTTCTCTGCATTGCTACCTACTGGTGAGATGAAATCAGAAGATGCTCCGCATCACCCTGACTTTGACAAAGGATCTGTGCAGTAACTAGGATCTCTAAATACAGAAACCTGTCAGCAACAATAGTAATTGTGAAGAGCTTTTACTGGGATCACAGAGAAAGACTTTGGGGTTGGACAACCTGGTATGCCTGGAGCCTGGAGTTGTTCTTATGGCAGAATTCTTCTTGGGTAAGATTTTCAGGCTAAAAGTTTTTCCTTTCTATTTCTTCCATATTTTGCTGTGCTGATCCATACAACTGCTATACATACACTTTTATTTACTGAATCGTGTTATCTCTTATCTTAAAAAAAAGTTTACTAAACCTTCTGCTATTGAATGAATGAGTTTATTGGAGATGCAATAATTTTCACAAATACAATTGCTACTGAAGTTTTTCTTTTTCTCTTTCATTTTCTTTTTTAGTTTTTATTTCTATTTTCTTTCTATTTGGGGGAGGCACAATTGGAGATGCTCAAGGGTTACTCCTGGCTATTTGTTCATAAATCGCTCCTGGCTTAGGTGACCATATGGGACACCAGGGATTGAATCAGATCTGTCCTGGGTCAGCTGTGTGCAAGGCAAACACCCTACCGCTGCGCCATTGCTATGACCTCAATTTTCTGTTTTTTTGTTTTTTTTTTTTTTTTTAGTAACTTTGCTTTCCATCGTCTTGAAACAAATATTTTATGATCAGTTATGTGAACTCTGTGATGCATTTTCTTTAAATAAAATATAAAAAATTTCTTACTAATGAAGACTTGCTGTTGATAAATTATTTTAACTTTATATGATTATATATAACTTGCAATAAATTTTATTCTCAGAATATTGAACCTTATGTACAGCATGGCCTAGAATTTAGAATATCTTTTTTTTTTTTTTTTTTTTTTTTTTGGTTTTTGGGCCACACCCGGTAATGCTCAGGGGTTACTCCTGGCTATGTGCTCAGAAGTTGCTCCTGGCTTGGGGGACCATATGGGACACTGGGGGATCGAACTGCAGTCCGTCCAAGGCTAGCGCAGGCAAGGCAGGCACCTTACCTTTAGTGCCACCGCCCGGCCCCATGGCCTAGAATTTCTAAAATCTCAAAGCTTTTTTGTAATCAAAGTATTTTAACAGATAATTTAATTTGCAAACAATAGGATATTCCAATTCTGATCATTTCCCTCAGATGATGGATGATTATTCTTGTTCTGTTCAGAGCATCTTTTGTTACGACACTATAGAGTAATTTCATTGAAAGTATTGATCTGTAATATTTCTCCTAACCACTTGACTAAGATGTCTCCATATTTCCTTTGCTGACAACATGAATAAAGCAACTTTGGAGGTTTTCCAATAAATATAAATGTATGTGTTTGGTACATTGTATTGTAAGGAGATTGCACTGTCATTCTCTCTAGAAATACAATGAACATACTTAAGTGGGAAAACACTTTATAGCTATATGATACTAACCATTAACTTATCCTTCATGAAACCATCCTTTTTACTTATGAAGGCTTTCTTTGACTCATGTTGGTAACTATCAATTTACTGGGTACTATTGACTTTATTGGGTACTATTTTATGAAGTTTACAGTGACTTTGGGAATTAGAAAAAATAAGACAACGTGAAGATTGCCAATTTCTATTGATCAATTTGATATTTTAGGGGACTGAGGGCTTCCCAAATAGTGCTAAGCTAGCTCAGGTATTTCTACAGAGCCTAAAGATGTAGTGCTGCTCAGGCTTTATGATACTAGAGATTACCCGGGCCACCCTTACAATGTTCAGGGGACTTCAGGGCCACAACCAGTGGTGCTCAGAGGCCTCCAGTGCTGCACCTGGCTAAATTTGGGGAACAATACAATGGTTGAGATTTAACCAAGCATATGCATTTTTACCCGTTTTAATTTCTCAGGTCCCCATTTACTCCTGCTTCCACTTGGATATCTCTGAAACTTTGAAGGCTGTGATGACATTTTAACTCCAAGTAGAATTTCCTTCTAAATTGGAATAAATGCTCAAAACTTTGCTACATTTTATTAATTGTTTTTGGGTTTTTTTTTAAAATAATATACAAATTTAGCAGATATATTATCAAGAATGACTTTTATTTCATGTGAAATTGCTGTTTCAGTTTTCTGAAGAGAAATCTTTGTAATTTTAATTCTCTTGTCATTTCCATCACCTCTGAAGTTTCTTCCTCTATTGAAGTCTTGAGACCTAAAAGTAATCCATAAGAATTAGAATTAGATTATTCAAAAACTGTTAATTTTGATATTTTGAGCTTCTATGAGTCATGAAATTTCTTAATATCTAGAATAGTGAATCTTTTCCAGAGGCTTCATTGTAATTTTATAGTAATGAAAGAATTTTATGTATTGTGAATTACCAAAATACAATATTTAAATAATGGTGCCAGTAGACTTAATTTAGTGATGCTTACAACCATTCTATATTATTTAAAATGTACTATAAAGTACCACAAAATGAGGCATATCTGTACATAAAATTAATCAACACAAGAACCTTGAGAGAAATCATGAAATTCAATTAAAAATAAGACATAAATATACCAGAGTTTTAATCATTTTTTAATAATTATTGTCATTGCAGTCAACTTCTTAGTCTAAGAATTTTCTACACTTTTCAAGAGTTTCAAAGAAGAAACTCCTGACTAACAAGAAAAGAAAGATAGTAGGGCCCTATATAAGTCCAATAGACCTAGTTCTTCTAATTTCTCATTTAGGGCTTTTATTTCTTTGCTAGTTTTCTGTCTGGTGAATCTGTCCAGTGGTGAAAGAGGAGTATTGAGATCCCCTACTTATATCACATTTCCTTCCATATGTTTCTCCAGGTTTGCAAGCAAATGCCTTACATATTTTGCTGGCTCTGCATTTGATGTATACATCTTGACCAGAGTTAGTACTTCTTGGTCTAGTGTTCCCCTTATCAGTAAATAGTGACTCTCTTTGTCTCTGATCACTTTCTTGAGGTTGAATGCAATTTGGTCTGATATAAGAATTGCTGTCCCCATTTTTTTTTGCTTTCCATTGGATTGAATAATTGATTTCCATCTTTTTATTCTTAACCTGTATCTATCCTGTACTTGTAGGTGTGTTTCTTGCAGGCAACAGAAATCTGGTTTTTGTTTTCTAATCCAACTCTCTACTATGTGTCTTTTGATGGAAGAGTTTAGTCAATTGACATTTAAGGATATTATTGACATAGAGGGCTGTTGTGAAATTGTATTGAGTAGGGTGGTTGTTGTTACAATTGGGTGTTTGGATTGTGCAATTTATCTCTGAGTAGTTCATTTAGTTTCAGCTTGGTTAGTGCAAATAGCATGAGTTCTTTTTTGTCTGAGAATATTTTTAATCCTCCTTCCCATACGAATGAAAGTTTTTCTGGGTAGTGGACTCTAGGTTGGAAGTTTCTTTCATTTAGTAGTTTAAATATGTTGTTCCACTGTCTTCTTGCTTGCATTGTTTCAAATGGGAGATGTAGTTTGAATCTTATGTTTCGTCCTTTGTACTTGAGGGTCTTTTCTCCCTTATTGCTTCAAGGAATTCATCTTTCTCTCTCTTTTTTGCCATTTGGATTATTATATGTCTTGGTGTTGGTTTATAAGGGTCTAGAGTCTATTTTATTAGGGACTCTTTTTGCCTCTTGTATTTGCACTGGAGACTCTTTCCAGAGGGTGGGACAGTTTTCTGCTATTATTTCCCTGACCACTTGTTCTTCCCCTGTCCCTAGATCTCAGACATATAACTGACATGGTTATCTGCAACAGCTTCAGGAATCAAACTCCTTCTGGGACTATCTTAATACTGCTCAAACATCAATATGTGCCAGTTTTGATATGACATCCTGACAATGAGGAAATGTCAGCAACTAGGTCTAAGAGCAGGTTGTCTTACCTCACTACCTAACAATTAGATGAAATCAGAAGACACATCATCCTTTGATCCTTTGATTAGATTAGATCTCTAATCCCAGAGGTCTGGCTGTGAAAACTGCAAGTGAGCAGAACTTCTGGAAACATAATGTAAGACTATACCCTAGGCTTCATACTAGGATTGGTGCAAAAACCAAGACTGTTTAAAATTACAGTGTTGGAACAGAACTTCTAGAAATGTAAAGAAAGACTTCACTTTAGCCTCCATCATAAGACCTGTGCAAATACCGAGATCTCTGGTAACAGAGGCCTGATTTTATCATGCATGACTGAGCGGAAAGTTTCCAGACAGCACAAAAAGACCTAGGAAAGAGAAAAAGACCATGAATGGAGCCTATAGTTATTCCCATGAGAGTATGCTTCAAGGGCAGAGAAACCCTTTATCTCTTAGTCCAATATGTTTCAAATTTCCTCAATATTTACTGTGCCTATGCAAAAAAAAGCACAAATTAAATTTTATTATTGTTGTTGTTGTTTTTGTTTGTGCATTGTTTTGTTTTTATTTCAGGACCGTGGTTATTGTTTGGTTGTTGTCTTTATTGCTGTGATACTTTTTGGGTTCTTTTGTTTGATGTTTTTTGGTATGGTTTTTATGTTTCTTTTTCCTTTTTCCCTTTCTTCTTTTAAATTTATTTTTATAGCCTCTAGAACAGGGGTCTCAAACTCAATTTACTTGGGGGCCGTAGGAGGCAAAGTCGCATGGGTGATCCTTGAGTGCAAAGTCAGTAGTAAGCCTTGAACATGGGGGGTGTGTGTGATCTAAACAACTAAAACAAAACAAAGCAAAAAAGATTCCTCTAGGGCAGGGCCACAAAATGTTGTACGGAGGGCCACAAACAGCCCACAGACTGCGAGTTTGAGACCCCTGCTCTAGAAGGATTTCTCCTGTTTTTTCTTGTTTGATTTTTACCCCTCTTATTTTCTCTTTCTTTTTTCTTCCTTCCAAACTGAATCACATAACTTGAACCATCTTGTTCTGTCTCACAAATTGAGGGAAAATAATGGAGGATACTAAGACCAAGCAGGTGTATGAACATTGGGTAGAAATAAAAAATTATCACAGTTAAACACCAAATCCAAAGCCAATGACAACAAAATTGAAACTAAATCTACAACAAGCTAGACACAGAGTGGAGCACTTATATACAATCCCGGGAGTCAAAGGAGGGGATTATGGGATGCATGCTGGGTACAGGGGTGAAAGGAGGACAACACTGGTGTTGAGAATGCCCCTGATTCAATGTCACTATGTACCTAAAATATTATTGTGAAAGATTTGTAATCCACTTTGGTCAAAATAAAAATTATTTAATTAAAAAAGAAAGATAATAGGTAATGTGCTTTTTATTTTGCCTTTGGCCAATTAAGAAAAGCTTTGTTCTAAAGATAATTTTACTTAGCTCTTCAAAGAATCTCTAGTGAGATAAGATCTGCATTGCCCACAGTGTGAAAATTCATTTTTTGAATGTGCTTTCCCACTTTTCTAATTCCAAATTTTATGTACTCCACCTTAGGATTATTTCTTAAAATAAACTGCCTTTTACAAAACAGATTTAGACTCTGCCGTTTTTTGTGGGGGGGGGGTCACACCCAGCAGCACTCAGGGGTTACTCCTGGCTCTATGCTCAGAAATCACTCCTGGCAGGCTCAGGGGACTATATGAAATCCCAGGATTTGAACTACCATCCTTCTGCATGAAAAAAAAATGCCCTATCTTCATGTTATCTCTCCAGCCCTGCCTTTTCTTTTAAAGAACCTAAGCTAAGAAAGAATATAAAACATTAGATGTATAATTAAGAAATAGCGGCTGGTCCGATGGAAGTGGTTTATCAGAACTTATTAACATTAGTATCACAAAAGTTGGTATATTTACCCACCCCACTGCTCAATTTGACTGGCTTGAAAAAAAAAGAAATAGCTTTTATTCTTGTTACAGTCATTAAAATAGGATATGAAGCATTTTTGTAGAATGGCATATGGATGACTTCAGAATACTAAAAATTATTGTATCATTCAGCCTGACTTATGCTTTTCTGACAAAAGTCTGGGCAGTTTAAAAACATCATCTAAGTGTAGAAGGTAAAATATCTCATGTACATGTAAGCCAGACTATTCACAGATAGTTTCAGTACAGATACGTATGAAAATGGGAACGAATTGGCCTTAAAGATTTTGCATAAGCATAATACTTTCTTGAATTTATAAATGCTCTGTCTTTGAAGTATGATATTTGAATAATTGTGGTAGAGGATGAATTTTTTACAGTGTATGTACTAGTCCTCATCTAAGGCAGAGAACAGCCTGACATGGATTGATGTGGATTTGTATGAGGATGGGATCAGAATACAGATATGATCATTAGTGATTTGCACACAACTTGAATAATAAGAGAAATAGAGAACTCAGAAACTTAAAAATACTACTAAGAATATAGGCTTTTGTCATTGCTACCATGAAGGAATATTGGCAACAAAAGACATCAGACTCACTATTTGAATAGTACTAATTATTTTCCATGTGTTTATTTAACTTTAATTATAAAAATCTGAAAAATTTATTACAAAATGCTGCATAATTACCTCAATTGATTATTTTATTTTATTTTATTGGACCATACCTGGTAATGCTCAGGGGTTGCTCCTGGCTATGCTCTCAGAAATCGCTCCTGGCTTGGGCGACCATATGAGACATAAAGAAATTGAACCACTGTCTGTCTTAGTCTAGCGCCGGCAAGGCAAAATCCTTACTGCTGTTGCCACTGATTTGGCCCCTGATAATTTAATTTTTTTAAATAAGTAAGTTAAAAGGAAGTTTTTTAGTTATTAAATAGCTTAACTAATGAGTTACAAGTGACAGCAGAGATCATGAAATTGTTCAGAGAAGGTAAGCGGTCCATTTCTATGTCTGGCCTGAGATTACTCCTGTAAAGGTATGGCATTTGGTGTAATAGTAATGAAGAACAAATGAATGTTAAACAGAATTTTCCTATATTAGTGTTGGGAGCCAGTGCTTCCTTGCAGAAGCGTGACATGAACACAGCCATTTTAGACTACAGCAGCCATTATGCTGCAAGCCTGTCCTCTAGTTGAACTGTACCTTGAATACATGTCAGATGGCCATGAAACAATGCAGACCACTAATTGCAAGCCTGAGAAATTCGCTGATGTCATCTAGGCACTCCCTAATGGGATGTTCTGGACACTTCAACACAGGAGCTGTTAAGGTTGTACTAGGTATGGGCTAATGTGGAATGTTTGGAAAAATGTAAAGCATTGCACATGTGACCCTCCCTTTGTGATTTCTTACTATATAAGCTTTGTTAGTTCTGAAAATAAATGCCACCTTGATCAGAATTTTTGCCTTGGTGGTCCCTCTTTTTCCTTCTCATTCTTTTCACAGGTGAAGGCCCTTTCCACGACTGCAAATAAACTGAGGCCGCGGGCCGGCTCATATGAATATTGTGCATTTTGAATGATATGTGAATAGAGTACATGTGCTTCTTCCTCCAGGAAACAAGTTGTCTGTTATACAGCTAAAAAGCAGCTGATTTGCAAGAGTTGAGTGCTATGGAAAAAATTAACTAGTTAAAAATTAAACTGAGCTGAAAACTATAATTTTTTTTAGATCCAGATTTCTAAAAATTGCTTATCTGAAGAGGATATATACTATAAAGTAAAGCAGGAAAGGAAGAATGAATAAAAAGAGTGAAACTGGAGAAAATATAATTTTTATTTGAAATTATGGTGTCATTTTCCTTATCCTAGTCTTCTTTGCTTCCCTCTCCTTTTGTAGTTTATTGTCTGTTTCATTGCTAGATACCTTTTTTCTTATCTTTTTCTCCTGGACTAAATCAAGGTATCCTGAATTACATGAGAAAACAGTCACATAACTATGGCATTTCTTATCATTGTATTCACTAAACAAGATAGGATTTTCCAGATAAAATACTTTTTTTTGAGGGGCTGGAACAATAGCACAGCGGTAGGGTATTTGCCTTGCACGTGGCCAACACAGGACAGACAGTGGTTTCATTCCTGGCATCTCATATGGCCCCCATGCCTGTCAGGAGTGATTTCTGAGTACAGAGCCAAGAGTAACCTCTGAATGCTGCCATATGTGACTCCTCCAAGGAAAAAAAAAAAACCTCAAAATACTTTGTTTTGAAATGCACTGTGATTGATTATTTTAGAGCATTACAAATACATGCCGATATATAAATATAGATAAGAAGATGTAACATTTTTTCTTAGAAATATAGTTTGATGACTTAATTTTTATGTTGGTTTTGGGGCCACACTGGGTGGTGTTTAGGAGTTATTCCTGGCTCTACACTCAGGAATCACTCCTGGCAGGTTTGGGGGACTATATAGGATTCTGGGATCAAACTTCGATAGGCTGAGTGCAAGATAAACAACCTACCTACTGTGTTTTTACTCCAGACTCTTAAAAATTATTTACTACACAAGGATAATGCAATGATAATAATAAGAATAGTTATTGGGCTTTACGCTACCATATAATTTATAAAAATAATAACATAAAAATAAAAGGGAGATTTAAAATTTAGGGGAACAAACATTTAAACATTTAAAATTTTTTAAAGATTTTAAAATTTAAAAATATTTAAAATTTATAGAATCCTAAAGAGAAATAAAAAATTTAGGGGATCAAATGAAAAATGTAGAACATAGGAATATTATATGTAGTGAGAAATTACAGTTAATTTTGTGGGGTATTAAGTTAGATCCATGTCTGGTATTAGAGGTGAACTTTCACATGTTGAGTGATACTGCAATCTGCAGATTAAGGAGCAAAATGAAGTGACTGCCCATAAACACAAACAACTGACCATAACCAAACCATGATTACCAGCAGTCTTAAGTTAATATCTCTAAAAACTTCCTAATACACTGAGCATAATTTTTCTATTACTGGTGTTATTTTTTTAATTAATTTTTGAAGCAGCCTACTAATTCTACATTTCTGAGGTGAATCATTCTCCCCACAGAACAGATTTCTGCCCATTGTTCTCAATTTATTGGGCAAAATAATTCTCTTTTAATCATATTCTTCCATGTATATATTCTTCCTGTATATATTCTAGAAAATAATTTCAAAAACATTGCAAGTATTCTCGTATTTTTTTGGTACATAATTTAGTTCATCAGGGTATTCTGAACCAGGGAATAAATAGACTTTCCTTGGAATTGTTCATGTTAAAACTGCAAATACACTTCTAAGTAATTTGTTGTTTCTAGAGTTAGTGATTTGTAATAAGTATATTCTCACTCTCATCATATAATAGCCTCTTTTGTTATGGTTACTTCATCATCTGCTGTGTTATAAAAAATATTGTATGAGTACATGTCTTAATCTTTGGAACTTAACCACCAAGACTGCTATAGACCATTGTTTCCCTGTTACTGGCAAATATGAAGAATAAAAGAAACAGAAAAAGATGAGAACTTAAATTTTTTATGATTTACCTTTTTTAAAGTTTAGTTTCACACATTGAACAGAGTAATAAATATTCTAAACTTTTTAATCCTTTGGACCAGAGATAGTATAGCGTGAGTTTAGGGCACTTGCCTGTACATAGCCAACTCAGGTTTGATCCTAGCTTCCATATGGTCACCTTGGGAATTACCACCAGAAGTAATTCCTGAGTGCAGACCCAGGAGCAGTGCTGCATACAGCCCTCCAAAAAAATTTTTTTTAGTTCTTTATTAAAAAAAAAAACAGAATAGAGATAACTTACAAGTATAATCAAAGTATGGTTAGCTAACTTTAGCACATACGTGGCACTCATAATTGTAAGATCTTTCTTTAAGATTTAGGCAATTTGTAACTAGGGGAATTTTGAATTATTTGAAATAAAGCAGTGCATCTTTACGTATTTAAGAAGCTGAGGTAATGCTGAAGTGTAACTTGCACAGTATTTTTCACTTGTACTGATAATAAGCTATTAAAAAAAGAGTACAATATAAAAGTCCTTTTAAAGAGACCAGTCTTTCAGTTAGTATATTTAGTGCCTAGATTTTAGTGCTGGCTCTGATATCTTTTGGAATTTTGCTGCTTTCTATGAGCTGTATTTAATTCTTTTTTTTCATTATTTTCATTGAATTTATCTCTTGTGATATTTCCTTTATACAGTAGAGGCCACATAAAATTAAAAGCATGCAGTATGTGGAAGGAAGTTTTAGTGTTATACACTAATTCAGAGGCAGAAAAAAATAATTTTAAAACTAGAAATATTAAGAAAGTTAATATGTAATTTCCTGAAGATTTTGTTTTATTTGTGTAGCTCTTGTGTACTTATCAAGCAGAAAATATCTATGACATGACATATTAAGTATTTATTCCTCCCTAATGCATCTCTAGGAATGCTGGGGTAGGTTTTATTTGTTGCTCATTTTTTGGGAATTAATGGGATACTTGATGCATAGTCTTTCCATGACAAAAATAGAGACAGAGAGTAAGCGCTAGATGAGATACTCCAGACCTCTGCTATTTTCTAAAATTTCTATTTGTCAGAGAATCATGTAACTAAGCTAACATCGATATTGTGGGAATATTTAATCCTCATAAAATATATTCCTCTCTGTGTCTGGATACCTTTGATTGATTAATAATGTTCTTTTATTCACAACCAATTAAAATTATCAAAGACTTTTAACTTGTGCTGTGTAGCATTATAGAAGGCATCAATTTTTTTCCTGAACACAATCAACAACTAAAACTTTCTTCAATTATGTGGGTCCATCAATTACTATAGATGTTTAAAGAATTTTGAAAGGCAGAGTTAGCTTGCAATATAGAGTATTAGAGGCTACTAAAATATATAGAGGTGATAAATAATTATTAAGCTTTTGAGTCACTTTTCACATCTCACTCAGAGAATAGTACATAAACACAAATGCAGATGCTGTGAAAAATTAACACTTAACTGAAATAACCTTGTTCTAAATACAGTCATATGTGGGATTAATAATAAATGTGAGTTGTTCAAGTGCAATGAAATTATTTGATGTGTAATACAATTTTGTTCATGGTACACAATATTTACAGACTAGACTCATTTTCTGAAGTTTAATTTCCTATGTATAAAATACAACTCATAAAGTCTATCTATTATAATGTGATAAAATTAAAATGAGATAACAGATATGATTGTGTATTTACATTTTTTGTGATTTATTGTGTAAACTCTGGATCTTTCTTCTTGGATTAAATAATTTATTAATTTCTACATAAATATTGGTTATAGAGATGTTAATATAACATATAAAACAGTAGATACTATAGAAATATTTAGCTTATGACTATAGAAATGTCGTGAAAAATTCAAGATTTGAGTATTTCAATTTTACATAAATTTTAAAGTACAATATTTATGAACTGATATAAAGGTGATAAGCATTTGTATTTTTCCTTCTAAATGCATGTGTATCTTGAGGAATTCTTATTTATACACCATGCACTTATTTTTCTTCAATAGTTGGTAAGAGAAGGGTTTATTTATTTCTAAATATTTTAAATTCATTTTACAACCAGAGGACTCTGACTTTAACAAAAACATGCTCACCTATATAAATGTTTATAAAAGAATAAATGCAGGTGTAATTCTAATTTTAACTGTATTTATAGAGTAAAAATATGTAGGCATATTTCCTGGTAAGTCAACAAGTGAAAATTTTTACAAAATAGTCTTTCAGACAAGAATATTATGTTAGAGGTTACTATCTTATCATTATGCAGGAAATAGGTTGAGTGGGACTGATTATAGTTGTGTTAGCACCTACAAATCCTACCTCATCCTGAACAACTATGACTATTTGAAAGTAAGATTGGGAACCATATCTGAAGTGGAATGGGAAAGCTTTATTTTGCCATTGACATTTTCTGAAAAATAAAAATAAAAGTATCTCTATGAATTCTTCTAGAGGGATTATAGTTTTCTTATTCTATTGGAAGCCTCTATTCCAAAATGTTCCCAGCAGAAGAATTCACTACACACATAGGTAGAATTTTAGTGGGTTGATGTTTAAATTTGGAGAAGTGTCTGTAGAATATAAGTACATTAGTTGTTTCTTGTTATTTCATACTAAAATGTTAAATGAGGTGTTTAATCTTCTCTAAAAGATAATTACAAATAAAGTTTTCCTCTTGTTACTGGTTTTATTATGTATGTATTTAAATATTAAAAATTCAAGGAAACATTGTATGCACAATTATAAATGCATATTATTTACAAAACCTTTTTTATTTAGGTACTATGATTTACAAAGCTGTCAACAATAGAGTGTCAGGTGTACAATTCCAATTTACCACCAGTGTCAGCATCTCATTACTTATTTCCAGGTTCCCTCGTACCCTCACAGCTCATCTCCTGAACAGGGCACAATTTTTAGTTTAATTATTATAGTTTGAATTTCATACTTATTGCTGTGTTGACTCTAGATGTTTATATATATATGGATACCTCACCTCTGCACAACAAAAGTGTCAAATGTCTTGATCTTATATTACCTCCAGCCTACTTATTCTTACTAAACCCTTATTTATTTCCTCTATATCTTTTGAATTTTTATATTCTAGGACTAAGTGTTTTCCAACCATTGATACTTTCCATTTGATTGCCATGTTATTCTCATTGTAACTCAGACACAAAGAGTGATGCCGCGGTGTTTACTATTATTCAATATAATATTGGAAGTCCTAACCGCAGATATTAGGCAAGAAAAATAAATTGAAGGACATAAGTTGGAGAGAAGTATATTTATTATTATTTGAGAACATGATAATGTAAGTAGAAACCCTAAAAATTCCACTAATTTTTTCTAGAAACAATATACATATATAAAAGTTGTAGGCTATAAAATCAATAGGTAGACATACATTATATACCTATATGGAAATAAAGAACTAGCAGAGAAAGAATTAAAAAGACCACCTTATTTAAAGTGGTGTCCGAAAACATTAGGCTCCTAGTAATTAATTTAACAAAATATTTGAAAAAATGCTACCTTGAAAACTATAATTCACTTAATAAATAGAAGACCTCAGAAAATAAAAAAATATATTTATGCATTGGAAGAGTCAATATTGACAAAATGAATATACTACCTAAATTATTATATAGATTCAGTACAATTACTACCATATATTAGTGTTTTCTTCAAGAACTTAATAGTCATTAATAAAATTTATATGGAACCATTTAACTCCCCTGAATAATCAAAACAATTCTGAAAAAAAAAGAAACTGGGAAGTATCATGTTCCCTGCCTTGAAATTAAATATATAAAATTGTAGTAATAAAAATTATTGTACTGAGACCAGAGTGATGATGCAGCAGGTAGGATTCTTGCCTTGCATGTTACCATGTTAATAGGTACAATTCTTGGTACCATTTATAATTCCAGAGCTATTTTTGGAGTGGTTATTAAATAAAAATGTAGGGGTAAACCCTTATCTCTGGTAGATGTGGCCCTAACACAATAATACTGAAATAATTGAAATAATAGTTATACTGGAATAATTCTCTGACCAATGGGTAAGAATAGAGTTCCTAAGGAAAAAGTTCTGTTTGATGAACAATTAATTTATGACATAATTTCTGGATGCATAAAGTTAGTAAATATACCTCTTCAATAAATGATGTTAAAACTCGATAGCCATATATAAAAAAGAAAATAGATTTTTATCTCACATCTTATACAAAAACCAATTCAAAGTGTATTAAAGACAACAAGAATAGACCAGAATCCATAAAATACACAAAAAATGTAGGCAGAACACTAAGATTTGGGCCTCAAGGGTGATTTTTGAGATCTATCATTGGGAAAAATAACATAGGAAAAAAAACAAATGGAACTTTATAAGATTAAAAAAGTGGGGTTGGAGCGGTGGCACAGGGGTAAGGCATCTGTCTTGCCCGTGTTAGCCTAGGATGAACCGTGGTTTGATCCCCTGGCATCCCATATGGTTCTTCAAGCCAGGAGCAATTTCTGAGTGCATAGTCAGGAGTAACCCCTGAGTGTCACTGGGTGTAGCCCAAAATAAACAAACAAAAAAATTAAAAAGTTTCTGCATGGCAAAAGAAACAGAAGCTAAAATTAAAAAGTACCTTAATAAATTGGATAAAATATTCACATGCAATACATAAGATAAAGGGTTAAAATCCAAGATGTTAAATAATTCACAAAGACCAACTAAAAATTCAATGTACAGAAGCTGGAGAGATACTACAAGGGGTAAGCCTCTTGCCTTCCACATTGCTGAGGAGCTATCATTCATCTGGAGTCATCAAATATGAGGAATGGTAGTTACCAAAAGCTTCCGATAGATTGTTAAGGTGGAAACAGCACAATATCAACACTCATATTTTGAGAATAGATGTTAGCTTTATAAACTTTATGTATATCTAATGAGAAATCATTTGATGGGGTCTGAGATATATTATAGCTGGTAGGGCATTTGCTGTTCAGGTGCCTCACTTAGGTTCAATTCTCACCAATTTATATTCTCTCCTAAACCATGCAAAAGTGATCCATAAGCACAAAACAATGAATAAGCTCTGAAAACTGCTGAGTGTGGCCCCCCACAAAACAAATCCCAAATAAATAATATTAGTGCTCCAATGTACTTACTTTAGAGTTAAATAACAGATAATTTCCTTAAGTTTCACTAAGTAAATAAACCCTATTTACTTGTAAAATCTGAAAATTTCACTAAATCTCTATGTGAAAGACGTAGTGGACTTTAATTCTACTCGAAGGTAGACTGTGGTTGACTGATTTAATTTACATGTTTTATTAGAAACTATGTTGTCAGAACAAACTCATCATTTCCAACATGTCTACAACACTATGAGCATTTTCTCTGAGGTAAGTAGGCACCTTTGAAAGTTAAAAATGTGGATGCTTATGTCTGGTTATCTAGCATCTAATTTTAACAATCCCTGCAAAGAAAGACCTGAAGGATGCTTAATCCTACATTGCAGTGAGAAAGAACCAGTCTATCAGAATTGGCAATGTGTGTGTGCAAAATTTTATGATAAATTTTTTATGAATATCTTTGTTTGAGTGTTTTGTACAGATTGCTTTCTGTTGATTGCAGAAGTCATTATTAACAATGTATGTGACATTATTAAACCTTATAGGAAGCAGAGTATTTTAATTTGAATGATTATTTTAAAACAACTGGGATTTATAAATGCTGCTACATTTTCTCTTTTTATGTTTTTCTTTAAAATTTAAAGAATCACAATTAAATTATTGATAGTTGAGTTTAGGCACATATTTTAATACCAATCCCATTATTGGCACATTGCAATGTTCAGTGGTTGTAGCTGAGATTTCTTGCTTTTAGTGTTGCTGTTCCTGTGCTTTGGATGTATAGCTATACCACTCTTTCAAATCACCATTATAATCAAAGCCTCAACTATTTACTTCATTACTTCTCTTTTTTACTTTCTTTTTTTCCCACCTTGATTTATTTTCTTCTCTGTCCTCCTCCCGAATTTTAGGACCAAGAGTGATCTAGGCATGACCCTTCACTATATAACATTTCCTCATCAATTATTCTATAAATCATAAATCAGTGAGGCCTTCCTGTGCTTATCTTTCTTCTCTTGGCTTACTTCACCCAACATGATAATCTTCCAGTTCCAACCAGAATGCAGCAAATTGCTTGATTTCATCATTCCCTGCATCTACATAGTTTTCCATTATGTATACGTATCAAATATTCATAATCTGTCTGTTTTTGACACCTAGGTTGATTTCATTATTTTAACTATTTAAAAAGATCAGCAATAAAAATTGGTGAGTACATGTCCTTTGAATCAATATTTTTAAGTCCTGGTAATAGATACCCAAAAATTTAATTGCTAGATAATATGGCAACTTAATTCAAAGTTTATTGAGAACTCTCCATATAGTTTTTCACAGGCATTGAACCAGTTAATATTTCCACCAGAGTGGATGAGAGTGTCTATTTACCATGTCCCTGCTAGCACAGATTGTTCCTACTTTTTGTTTGTTTGTTTGTATGTTTCACCGTAACCGTAACCCGGTGATGCTCAGGGGTTACTCCTGGTTATGAGCTCAGAAATCGCTCCTGGATCGGGGGATCATATGGGATGCCTAGGATTGAACCAACGTCCATTCTGGGTCAGCTGCGTGCAAGGCAAATGCCCTACCATTGTTCTATTGCTCTGCCTCCGCCCCCCCCGCCTTTTTTACATTTTATATATGTACAGTACTCACTTGTGTGAGATTCATTGTCTTTATTTGGATTTCCTTAATGATACATGATGCTGAGCACTTTTTCATGTACCTATTGGCATTCTACTTGTCTTTCTCTGAGAAGAGCCTGTTCATTTTTCTCTCTTCAATTTTGATAGGAACTTTGAATTTTTTATATTTGTATTTATATCCTGTATTTCAAGTATTTATTTGAAGTGTAGAATGCAAATATTTTTCCCATTTTTTAACTGACTTTTAGCATTAGCTCAGTTTTATTTTACTATGTAGAAAATCTTTAATTTGATGTATCCCCATTTGTTTATTTTTCATTTTGTTGCTTTTTTCAGTGATATCAAATTACTAAAGATACATTTGAGGTCCAAAACTTAGAACATTCTGCCTATATTTTCCTCAGTGAACTTTAAAATTTCTGTTTGGATCCCAAGGACTTTGATTCACTCTGAATTGACTTTTGTGTGAAGTATAAAATATGGATTATGCTTTTATTTCTTTCAAATAGTTATTTTTAATTATTACAGATTTTTATTTCTTGCAATTAGTATTTGTTGAAGAGGCCATCTTTACTTCATTTCATGCTATTAGATTCTTTATCAAAAATTAATTGTCTCTATAATGGGGTTTTGTTTTTGGATATTCAATTATAACCCAGTCATTGATCAGAGAAACCTTATATTTATTCCGGTACCAGAAAGTTTTGATCACTTTATAACACAACTTCATAATACAGCTTCAAATTAGGTAATGAAATACCTACACATTTCCTATTTTTCAACATAGTATGGCTATTCATGGTCTTTTCTACCACATACAAACTTTATTTTTGGCTTTTTTAGGTCTTTAAAGAATATCATATGAATATGGGTGGGGAATGCATTGAATCTATATAATAGCTTAGGTAGGATAATCATTTTCTAAATATTGATTACTTTAATCTATGAGCATGGAATATTTTTCCATTTCCTTTCTATCTTTTAAGCTATTTAAAATGATCGTGTCTTTTACCAGTTTTCTGGTAAAAGATCTATTCCTAGATCTTCAATGTTTTTGGATATTTTAAATAAGATAGTCTAAAATATACAACTTTTGTAGTTTTTCCCTTATTTTAAACTTTGATTTTGTTTTTGCTGTTTTGAGGCCACACTTGGCAGTGCAAAAGGCTTATTCTTGGGTTTGTACGCAGGGTTTACTCCTGGAGGCATTCAGGGAGCCAAATGTGATTCCTGGAATAGAACGTGGATATAGCATCTTAACCACTTTATTAACTCTCAACCCTCCCTCCAAAATTTATTAAACAGATTGCTACTTAAGTTTATAAACTAGTAACAAGACCATTTGACCCCTGGCCCCCAGACCTTTTTCCCTTTCTTCTTAGTTTTATAGAAAAATGAAGAAATATGTGATACTACAAAGTAACTTGTGTCTTAAGGCTCTATGAAAAAGGTGGGAGGCCCTATTTAAAAGATAAGAAATTAGGGCCCAGAGAGATAGCACAGTGGCATTTGCCTTGCAAGCAACCGATCCAGGACCAAAGGTGGTTGGTTCAAATCCCGGTGACCCATATGGTCCCCTGTGCCTGCCAGGAGCTATTTCTGAGCAGACAGACAGCCCCTGAGCACTGCCAGGTGTGGCCCAAAAACCAAAAAAAAGAAAAGAAAAATAGAAAAAGAAATAACAAAAGAAAAATGTGTGTGAATTTATTTATTTGTTTATTTTTTGCATAGGCACAGCAATAGTTGTGGAAAATAGAAAGGGAAAACCTTTGGCCTTTAACAGGGAGACTCTACCCATGAAACATTCTGCTATCATAGTCTCAGATGCATTGGTGAAGAAAAAAAGACAGAACTAAATATCAAAACCAAAGTCAATGACAATAGAATCAAGAGACCTAAACTTTAGCAATCTAAACTTAAATGGGCATGTTATATTGGTAAGCCAGGTGACAAAGTGTGGTGGTATAGAAAGCACTCTGGGATCATTGGTGGAGGGAGATTGACACTAGTGGTAGGAATAGCCGTAATTCACTGTATCTAAAATTCAACTACGAAGGACTTTATAGATCACAATGCTTTCAATAAAATAAAATAAAATAAATCTAAAACTAACACTAAAAATAAACTAGTAACAAAAACTACTATTGAATTTTTCTATGAACTTAATTTTTAAATATTTTTATTAAAATAATGGAACTTAGTGTATAAGAGCATTAGAGATGATGTTAGTACTTAAAAAAGTGGAGTGTATATATATAAATATATATATATTTTAATGAATCACCCATAGTAAGAGAGATTTAAAGAAGTAGGGAAAACAATAATATTATAAATCTAGAAGGTGAAGATTATATAGGCTATATATTTTCTCTATTAATTACATCCAGAATGAATAACATATACATTAAGCCTAGAAATAATGCTATTTCATACTTCCTATTTTCTGGCTTTGTATTTAATAGTACTTGGGAATAATAGTTTTCTTTTCATATGGTATTACCCGAGCTAGTAATTTCCTGTGGACCCCTATAAGGCCAAAATGGAAGAGCCAGATGAGAGGGATATTATAATGTGGAGAGAAGATATAGAATTTGTTGAAGTCCTTAATAAAATGAGTGATTGATGGAGTTGAGAAAAATAATTTTAATATGTATAAGGCATTTAAAGTAAGTAGGAAGAATTATTTATTATTGCTTATGAATATTTTGAGGCTGTAGAGGTTGTTCATATTTTGCTTTAAGCTCCAAAGGCTTAAAGGAATAAATCTTAATTACAACCAGGTGAGTTAGTAATGTTGGAAGGGAAATAGCAATAAAAATCATAACTTATGAGTGTCTTCTGAGTTTTCTGCTAAGTGCCTTTATGCTCATTATCTTCTAGAAATTCCAGGTGGAAATTCAAGACTATAACAGCTGACACCTGGACCTCAGATTTCTGGCATTGAGCAGTAAAATTGGGAAAAAGTTTCATCTGTTATTATTATTCTTGAGTTGTAAATGATGCCAATGTTTGACTTTTCTTGAAAAAATAAAACCCAGCAGTTTGTTACGATTTTTGTCTAATAAGATCTTAGTATAAATTGAGTTAATTTTTTTGGGGAGGTGCTTGTCAAGCAGAAAAAAAGATAGTACACCTTTAGATACTTGAGAATTACTTTCAATTCTGTGCTCAGTGGGCCACTCACGAAGTGCTTGAAAGATCATATAGTTCCAGGGATTGAACCTAGTCACCTACCAGCAAAGCATATGATCAACACTTAGATCTCTTTGGTTCAAGTTAACATTTTGCTTCTGTGTGTGTGTGTGTGTGTGTGTGTGTGTGTGTGTGTGTGTGTGTAGCCAGATTCTGAGGTTCTTGGGCATACATCTGGCTCTGTTTTTAGAGGTCAATCCTAACGAGGCACAGGGGTCCAAAAGGAGTAGGCAATTGAACTTGAGTTGCAACGTGTAAGGCAAGTACCTAACCGGCTGGCTGTACTATTGCTTTACCCCTAGCATTTTTTTTAATTAACATAATTTTTATTTTGATCATAGTGGCTTAGATATTGTTGACAATAATATTTTAGGTACATATTTACATAAAATCAGGGGGGATTCCCATCACCGGTTTGTCCTCCCTACTCCTCCGTTTTTGTCCTACCTCCCATATCCTCTTCCCTCACCCCCAGGGCTGCTAGAATATGTGGTCCCCTCTGTACCTGTCCTATTACTTAGTAATCTTGCACCTGTTTGGTCCTGATGCCTCCCTTATTTCCCCCTCTAATTGGGAGGCAGGACTAGGTAGTTCAAGTTATGTGGTTTTGTTTGAAGAGGAGAAAAGTAATAAACTGGGGTAAAAGTCTAATACGCCGAAAATAAGCGGAATTCTTCTAGAGGCTCTCCTCATCGGTTTGAGAGACGAAGGGGAAAAAGAAGGTGAAACACTCCACCACTACAAAAAGAAGTGTCAAATATCTATTAAGGACTCCAACAATAACGCTAAGCACCACAAAAACAAAACAAAACAAACAAACAAACAAAAAACGCCATGGTCTTGAGATAAGAAACATGGCAGAGCACATAAAGAAAGAAAAGAAGGGGCCGGAAAGATAGCATGGAGGTAAGGCGTTTGCCTTTTATGCAGGAGGTCATCGGTTCGAGGGACCACACATATGGTCCCTCGTGCCTGCCAGGAGCAATCTCTGAGCCTGGAGCCAGGAATAACCCCTGAGCACTGCCGGGTGTTACCCAAAACCACACACACACACACACACACACACACACACACACACACACACACACACACACACACACACACATAAAAAGAGGAGAAAAAAAGATAAGTATAAGTGGGGGCAACAACTTCAATAACCACACCAAAACAAAAAAATCAACCAAAAATAGATAGGTAAATAAAAATAATAATAATAGTACATGAAGATAAAAAATAATATATGAAAAATAAACAATGTTTTGTGTTTTTTTTCCCCTCCTGCCTAGGCACAGTAAATATTGGGGTCATTCGAAAAGGGATTCACATGGCCTAAGAGATATGGGGTTTCTCCGCCCTTGGAGTATATTGTCATGGGATCAACTATAGACTCTGTTCATTATCCTTTACTCTCCCGGTGGTGCTTTTGTGGTGTTTGGAAGACTTCTGCTCCGTCCTGGGTGATACAGTCAGACCTCTGTATCTAGAGATTTCAGTATCTGCACAGTTACAGGGGTGGGACTTATGATGAAGTCAATCTTTGTGGTTGTAGAAGTTCTGTTTCCTCAGTGTCATTTTAATCCATCTTCTGTGGTTGGTGATCTTGGTCTTGGCACTAAACCTGGGATGGCACCTAGGATAACGCCTTTCCTTGTGTTTCCAGAAGCCCCATTCCGTTACAGTTGTCTCTGCCAGACCTTTGGAACTGGGGATCATGGTTGTTGTGCAGGTCGTAGCTCAAACCCTAGACTAGGGCTTTTTTATTGGTCCCAAGATATATACAGTCTGGTCATGGTTCTAGCAGCCAGTCATCTGTAAATCGCGATCTTGGTTTTTGGACCTACCAATGGATGACAAGTCTTCTGATTTTGTCTTATCGATGGCTGGTAAGGTAGGATAACCTGCTCTTAGGTCAAGTTGTTCCCATTTTCCTCTTGTCAGGATATCGTATTAGAGCTGGCACTCGTTGGTGTTCCAGCAGTATTAAGGTTGTCCCGGATGTACCCCTAGCATTTTTAATTACGCACCTCATCTATTATTGTGAAAAGGTTTGGAGAACTGGTCAATCATGACAAGTCCTTTATTTGAATATGATTCTGTTTTTTTTTTAATTATCTGCTAAGAAAGACATGAGATTTACTTTATAGTTATGAGTGCTTTAATAAATCTATTTCTATTGTGTGCTGAAAGCAGTGCAAATTAAATAGTGTTTAAATTACAATTATGCAAGTCATTAATGATTCAATGATGAGTAGAGTGTGAGATTTTGACTTACAATGATAGAATTCAGATAAATTTAGAATAATTTTTTGTTTTGTTTTGTTTTGTTTTGTTTTAGGGTCACACTTGTAGTTCAGAGTTTATTCTTGGCTCTGTGCTCAGGAATCATTCTTGGAGGTATTGAGGGGACAGTATGCAATGCCTGGGACCATGGCAAGGCAAGGGTTATATCCACTTTACTATCTCTCCTGACCCAAAAATTTAGAAAAAAATAATCTGCAATGAAGGTTTATAAAAATAGATTCTTTAAGAGCAAACAAAAAGTTAGATATAACTATAATATTGCTTCAAAACTAGTTATAAATTGTTAGTTTTTGAGTTCACTTATTTAATATGGAAATACACAGTATTTAATCCTCTTATAGATTCCTACTACCTACCTAAATTAATATAGAATTTCAGTAAATATTTAAAAGTTACTTAAATTTACCATTTTTTAATATTTGAAAATGCTATGATACCTTTTGAGCTTCTAAGCTCCACTGTTACAAGAGAAATCAAACAGTTCCAGGTCCCAATCTTGCTAACCTTGGAGTGACAGAAGCTGGTGTGGCCTGTTTTCACCTTGATCAGTCAGCCTACTTTAGGTCAGATGAGTGTCTCTGCGTCAGAAACTTTTATCAGGGTATCATTCCTTTGAAAGGGAAGACATAGTCACTATAAATCTCTCCTCTTCACATAGTCATTATAAAACACTCCTCTCTGGTTTTAACAGTAGTAGCCACAGAATAAATTCTTGTTGAATCAAATAAATTCCCCAACTTTCTTGGTTTCCTTGTCTTACGAGCCTGGACACCTACTGAGAAACTCTTTGCATGTTTGGGATTCTCTAGGATTGCTTGTACTTGGTGTTTTCCAGCACCACTTGTGCTTAGTGATATCTAACACTGCTTATGTTCTTGCTCTTGAGCACTACTTTCATCCAGTTACATCTCCTTTTTTTCCTCCCCCCCTACATCTCCTTTTTGTTGCTTTGTCAGGATATCCAGATATTAGGCTATTATGAGCAAAATACTAGGAGAAAAATATAGAAAACTAAAGCAGAGGCGGTGTTTAGAGTCATAACCTCTCCTGTTCTAATGTAAAACTTGGTTTATCTTAAAACTGTCTTTGATCTTAATTTCTCTATCACCATGACAGCTTTGCAGCTTTCCTTTCCCCTGATGACTTTCCTCAGAATGGGAAGTGGGTGGGATATTCCTTGTTCTAACTTAGTTCTGGTGAGAACTATATTAGGACTGTGACTCTAGTTTAAGAGAACAAGTTTCAATGAATAATCCATTAGATTTAGACTTGTGTATTGATTTTAAAAAGCTTATTATGCTTAGTTTAGACCCTGAGAATGTGAACAAGCAGTTTTATCAAATTCTGCATTAACTTGCTTGTTCATGTTTTTAAATGAACCATTATGACACAAATTACCTTGAAAATGTAATAGTGCCAGGTCAGATGTTAGCATCATTTTGTAGGCTGTTATCAATTATATGTACTGATTACAGACTGACTAAAGGTCATTTCTACTCACTAATTTGTTCAAGTTTACTGTCAGGTGAGAGAGTTGCTGTAGAATGCAATTTCATTTAAGGAAAGGACATTTTCTGAAGGAGAACAATGTGCATTAACATATTTACTCATAAATTTTCCAAAGCACAGGGAGAATGATTGAATTCTTCAATCTGCAAAATATGTAATATATGTATCCCCATGTTTAACTAGAATAGCTCTTATTCTCAGAAGAAAAAACGGTGGGGTCTTACTTAATCTGCCAGAGGCAATTAGCTACCTTTGGGGCATTTACAGAAGCTTGTGAAGTTCAAGACACCAATTATTACCAAGGTGCTCCTATTCAAATATCATCTTTTTTCTCAGTAATAGAATTGTATTTATAGCTTTTATAAATTGAAGTATTTGTGAAAGCTAATTTCCCGATTTGAATGAGGAAGTTATTATCCACAGGAGAAATAACAACAGAACCAAACTATAACTTAAATTAAAGAGGGTTAGAAAGTGGATTTCTGATTTAATTTAGGATTGATAAAAAAAATAAAGCTCAGATATTGCCTCAGGAAATCTGAGAGTCAGGGGCTTCAAAAGTTTTCTTTCTTTACTCTGAGAGAAGGAAATAAATAAGTACCAGGTATTCTGGGGTATGTTATCTTGAACAAATGTAGAACTCCACATTGCCAAATGAGTAGGATCACAGAGAGGAACACACTAGTGAAGATATAGACTGTAAGTAGAGTTCAAAGCACCCATTTCTCAGAGAGTTTTATGTTGTAGGTATTGATTTTTGTTTGTTTTGAGATCACACCAAAATAAGACAGAACTTACTCTTGGCTTTGCACTCAGTTGTCACAGCTAGTGGGTTTGGGAAACCACATGTGGGGCCAGAATCAAACTTTGGCTAGCCACACGAAGGCGAGTTCCTTGCTTACTTTGGCCTTTGCCTTGCGTAGATTGGAAACTTCAGACTTAATTCACCATTCATCAATGGCTTAATGACTACAGACACAACATCAGTCCAGAAAGTCAGACAGTGCAATACCAGTCCAGAAGCTTCGGTAAAAGCTAAAGAATAAGAAAAATACCTGAAGTTGGAGAAAACTGGATATTCTAACTATGTGTCTGTTTTTAGCGGCTAGTAATCCAAAGAGGAACAGTTATCTAAAGTGATTGAAGTTTCTCTGGCCTTCATAATGACCTATGCTCCCTGAATCCTGGCATCTTATTTGGCAATCATGTTCTATTGTATTTATTTGTCCATGAAGGAGTTATGAGGGGTAGTGGATTAAAAAAATTAAAAAGAAAAGAACTCTAATTTTTCTAAAGGTCTTTGAAAGTCAGGATATTTTCTTTCTTTATGGCATTAATTAGCTTCCTTTATTGAAATAAATATCATCAATAAAAGATTTTTGCTTTTAAAATGGCCATGACTGTCTCGAGGTATCTGTAATTAGCAGTTATTTTCTGACCAGTACTAATATCCTTCAGCAACAGGCTTAAGACAAAGTAGCCCCACATTAAAGATATTTGAACAAGTTCTTTGATAATGGTCAAATGATAAAGGGTCTGTATCTCTCAGGCTCTGTAAAAATTTTTCTGAAAAAAAATTAGTGTCTCAGACTTTTCTGATATATTTATCTTAGCTTCTGAATTTTCCCATGTTTCGTAAGAATTCAGTACTATACGATTGAAAGGTTTATTCTTATTCTATTCTGATTCTACTAGATTGTACAAATCCTTTGTCAACTTATACATTGTCACACAGGTTAATATTCTTGGGGTGATTTGTTTAGCATATCTGAGTTAGAAATATCTCATTAAATATGATAGTACCTCATTAGATTAATAAGACCTAAAGACTCAGTATATATATTTCATTATTACAGAGTTAAGAAAACTTCTGGTTCAGCATGCAATTAATTCAGAATGAAGTTTGGGTTTAGTATTATGATACCACTGATTCCAGCTTGTCACATGTCTCAGTGTTAGAAACAAAGGCAGAAAGGTTAAACTCTAGATAGTTAAACAAAAATTACAAAAACAAAACAAAACAAAAAAAAAAAAAAACCCTTCATCACCGCTGCCTTTTCTGTTGCAAATAGATAGGGCCTCATAGGAGATATAGCCCAGACAGAAAAAATTCAAAATGTGCCTATTTCAAATATTCCTTAGATTCTCCTCTTTAGCATATGAAAACTCTGGCAGTATTGTTAGTTGCATAGACAGTAGGCATTCACATTGCACCTGTATTCTATAGCAAGCATCTCTAAACAGGGACCAAGAGCTGGAAACTCACATTTCCCACAAACTTTGTGATCATTCAGTTATGTTATAAAGGGATTAGATATTGTAAGAAGAGGCAAATCATCAATGAGAAAAAATTATGGTTGAAAGGGCTTAAGTATGAAAGCATCATCAGGCCAGAAAAGTGGTTAGAGACTTCTTGATAAATTTAGACAGTGTTTCTCAATACAGAGGCTCTGTGGCCTCTGTAGATTCTCAGATATTTCAAAAGGGTGGGTTTCCTTTCTGCTGGAAAGAAACAAAAAGAGGGGCCACAGTTGGAAACAATTGAATAAGGAGATTATGATGAAGATTGCACCTAAAAAAGTGAAGAATAGTTGAGAAATATTTAAAGATGAACTCTTGAATATGATTATGACTTTAAAATTTTAGTGTTATTCTCCCTTTTAGATGTTGTATAGGATCTTAAAGTATGAGACTGAGAAGCTTCAGGGTAGGTGTCCATAGGATAGATTCAATCTCATTCTAGTGGTGGGCTTTTTATTTAACCCTTTTCCCACCCTAACCAGTATATATACATATATTTAGTTTCCAATATCTGCCTTATAGTTTTCTGCTGTGTTTTCCTTTGTCTTCACCTCACCCAGGATAACTTGTGTCCTAGTTTGAACTACTAACTTTTATAAAAATTATGATTCACTAAGACATAGTTTCATCATTTTTAAAAATTTGTTTTGTTTTATAGCCAACTCTCCTCCCCCTTAGGAGATATGCAATGAGAAAAAATAAATGAAACCTATGCTTATTACAACTCACCCTACATAAATCATCTTGCTTTTGGTGAATGGGTAAATGGTTGTTTGCAGGACTGCAAATTAAATATGATTGGACATGTTTCAAGAGAGAAATCAATGTGTTTGAAATGAGAGCCATTTTAAAAATATTCTTTCAAAGATATTTCTCATTTGTTTTGTCTCTTTGCTGTAAAATATTTTGTATATGTAAACTTGTACATGAGTGAGGAAGAGTCACTTCGATAATATACAGCTCAGTGCAGATGTGCTAGACATTTAGAGCACATCCAAGGGGCCCTTAAGCATCCTCAGAATAACAGAGGATGTGATAATCATCACACTGAGCTGGGTCTGAGTGGAATTAAAAACAAACCAGAAGTAATAAAGGTTCTGAACGGAATCTTTTGCAAAATTTGCTACAGAGCCAAATATGCCCCTAAATTAACTACTTCAGATTTTAATATATCTACTTGAACACATCTATTATATATATGAATATATCTGAGCCAAGAGACCTCAGAATCAAACCTCATATTTGAATCAGAAAATTTAACTTTTGGGCACTATATGTTTCACTTTTTTTCAATCAGTAAGTAGATTTTATTTGAAAGGATTTTTGTTGTTGTTGTTGTTGTTGTTGTTTTCAGGCCACACCTGTTTGATGCGCAGGGGTTACTCCTGGCTAAAAGCTCAGAAATTGCCCCTAGGTTGGGGGACCATATGGGACACCAGGGGATCGAAACGTGGTCCTTCCTTGGCTAGCGCTTGCAAGGCAGACACCTTTCCTCTAGCGCCACCTTGCCAGCCCCTTGAAAGGATCTTTTATCTAGAGTAGAAAGGCCAAGATACCACATACAACATTCACAGGGTCTTTTTAATCTTTTTAAGAATGGTTTGTAAACATTTCTTATAAAACCCAACATACAAAAGAAATATGTTAGTTTGTCAGGGATACCATCACTGAAGTACCAAACTGGCTTAAGCATCAACAATTTGTTCTCTGACAGTTCCTGGTATTTGAAAGTTTGAAACCAGGTATTAGAATTTTACTCTTTTGAGGGAAGGATCTATTCTAGTTTCTTCTTCTATGTGACTTCTATATGGTTATCTTCTGATTTTTTTTAAGGTGACCTTATCTCTAGGCATGTCTGTATTAGTTTATATTTTCTTTTATTGCTATTGTTTTGGTTTGTTTGGGGGCCACACCCAGCAATGCTCAGGTCTTAATACTGGCTTACATTTTCATTTTCATAAAGCTAACAATTATATCGCATTTGGACAAATTTTAATGACAGCCTCTTAGTCAAATACAAAAAAATTCTTTCTATTTGGGGTAGTGGGCATTAAATGTGATCAGGGCTTATTCCTGGCTCTGTACTCAGGGATCACTCTTAGTACAGTTCAAAAATCATTCCTTCAGCAGCTCAGGGGACCATATGAGTCTGACCCTGTAGCCTCATGCAAGGCAAGTGTCCTACCCATAGTACTACCTCTGCAGTCTCTAAAATTTTATTTCTAAATAAATTTAAATACTAAAGGCTAGAACTTGAAATCTTAGGGAGGACACAGATTTGACCCAATTAAAAACAATGTATTGTTATGGCATTGTTGGTGAAAATAAAGTAATTATATTTTTAATTTTTGAGTTGCAAACTTATTCTTTGGAGATCAGTAAAAAATAGAGTCAAGTTAGCTGATGTTAGCTGAAATCATTGAACTAGAGCAAAAGGCTGCCAGATTTATGGCTTCGACAGATTAAAAGGCCTTGTAATGCTAGCACAAAATATTTGGTAATGAATGACTATGGTTAGGGCTGCCATAACAAGGAAGAATATAATAGAGTAGTTGCTCTGATACCAAATACAAAGAGTCTTTATTGTTAGCTGTAGAAGATTTTTCTTCAGAGAAGAGTGAGGCTATTAGAAATAAATTTTGTAGCCAGCAACTATCTTGCTTGTATGTTCATAATAGATTTTTTTATAAAATATTTTATTAAAACACCATAGTTTACAAAGCTATTCATAGTTGAGTTTTAGAACATACAATGTTCCAGCACCAATCCCACCATCAGTGTCAACTTCTCTCCACCAATATTCCAAATTTCCTACCCCATCTATCTCCATCCTGCTCTTGAAGGGCATTTTTTTTTAAAAGTTCAGTTGTTAAAGTCTAGGTCTCATGATTTTAGTGTGACACTGAGGCTTGGGTTTTTAACTCTATCATTCCTAACACCACTGATCTACCTTAATCCCCTTGACTCTTGTCCCCCAAGTCCTTCTCATCTATCTCTTTTCTCCCTTCCCTTCACTTTCTTTCTTTCTTTCTCTTTCTTATACTCTGGGGCCAAAGATGATTCAGGTATGTCCCGTTTAAACCATTGCATTCATACTATGACTGAAACCCAACTACAAACACATTTTTAACCATGTGCTTAATAAATATATTATTAAAAAAACTTGCATCCCCCCATGCTGTCATTTCAAATCCCACACATAAATGATGCTATTTTGTATTTAATCTTCTTCAGGCTTACTTCATTTCTATCTTCCAGTTCTATCCATATTGTAGGAAATAGCATGATTTCATCATTTCTTAAAGCTGTGTAGTATATACTGCATCTTCATGATCCACTTATCTATTGTTGGACAATTAGTTAATTCCAAATCAGAGCTGTTGTATTGAGTTTTGCAATGAATAATGGTGTACATATGTCCTTTTGAATGAATATTTTCTGTACTGAGGATAGAAATCTAAAAATGGAATTGCTAGATTATATAGCAGGAAAATTCTGATTTTTCTAAGCACCCTCCATATACTGTTTTCCATTGTGGTTGGCCCAGACAACATTCCACATCAGCAATGGATTAGAGTTCATTTTTAACCACATCATCACCAACACAGATTATAATAAATGATAATAAATGTTTTATAACAAATCAATGAGAATAACATTATATTTATGAATGATAATCTATTAATGTTACAATAAAATACTAAGTCGTCTCAGTATAAAAACTAGTTGCTTATTCAAAATCTGATGTTTTTATTGGTAAATATAAAAATCATACAAATATATATATACACATATAGTGTGATCTTATATATATTTTGAAACTAGTGTGGGACATAGTCTGGGAATGTGGAATATTTGATAGAATTTTGAGAATAAATAGTGATATACAAAAGCCTTTTTATTCTATCATTAGGTTTTTGTGCATGTCTTTCCTAATTCTAAGATGCTGTTGGTACTTTGAAAATGTTAGAGATGGGAGAATTTGCACGGTGGCAATTGACAAATACTATAAATCAGGACTTCTGACTTTTGAAAGTCATTTGTTAAGTATTCATCAGAACATCCCCTGGAAATAAATTCAAGTTTTAAATAAATAAATTTACTCTGGTTTGTGGGACATTTATAAGAAAAACATTTTTTGACAAATGGAAAATAACTGCTTCATGGTATTATAGAATAGTGGGTAAAGATAAACAGTGGAGTCAGTTTAGGAAACAGATGAAATGAATTTGAACTGCAATTTAGTAATGAATTCTAAAATTGTTGAGCAAATTGCAAAGGTAATTTTGGTATGTAAAATATGTTCATTAAGAAACATTAAAATTCAAACTCCCTGATTCCTTGACAGTAGGATGATTAATAGCAAGACTAGAAGGATTGGCATTTTCATGAAAAGTCTTTGAAATAAGAACATTCCAAATCTGTTATTGGTTGAAATGCTTCAGGAAATAGGAGAAAAAATGCATTGTCTAAACATTTGTTAATTCAACCTACTTATTTTATGAGTACTTACATAATATTGAACTCAGGAACTTAACACCTAGAATATATCATATGTGGTGTCTATTTTAGGTTAAATTGCCTTTTCCTGCTTGGAATTACTGAAAGATTACAAACAACATAGTGTCATCTTTTGAAAGAGCAAGTCTACAGTGCTTCTCTATTTTGGTACATTTATGGATGTCTGAGAAACCTTGTTAACATTTAGGTTTTATCAATAAGGTTTGTCTAGAACTTGTTACTTGTCCTGGAAACATTCTCCTACTCAAATTCCAAGGAGCTAGAAAGCCTTTCTGTTTGGAGAACTTCTTGAGCAGATGTGATTCAAAGTTTTCAAATTGTCCTGTTTTTATTCTTTTATATTTTCTTATAATTCACATTTGTTTTAGGAGTTGGTATTAATAATGAGTTCTCCCTAGAAATACTCCTGAGAGCACTGCTTCTGACTTAATTTAAAACCCAAATCTCCACCTTCTGACCCACTAGGCTTTATTTACACTTACTGAGGTCTCTGATTCTTTGCAGCTTCCACTAGAGGTCATTGCCTCGTTACAGATTTTTTTATTTTTCATTTTTATAAAAGATAGTTCTGTGACAAGAAGAATTTTGCATTTTGAAGGGCCTTGGGAAGTCATTGGTCTTGGGATCAGTTAACTCCAAACTCATTGGTTTGGAAACAATAACATCTCTATACAACGGTAGGAGCTCTTTTCCTAGTCAGGGCCTGGACACTTTTTCAGTGAAGGAAGAAGTGAAGCATGACCAAAGAGCTACAAAGTTTAAGTGGAATTTCTTTTAGTTTGCTGGGATACCTCAATATAGCACCATGGGCATGGTGACTTAAGCAAGTGGATTTTATTTTCTCATATTTTTAGAATCTTAAAATCTAAGATTAATGCATTGGTTTGGCTGAATCATTGTGGAGACAGGATCTGTTACAAAACTTTTATTTTGTCTTACGATTATTTTTCTATCTCTGTTATATTCAGATTGTCATATATATGTATAAATATTTACATATATATGTCTGTGACCAAGTTTGCACTTCATAGAAAGTCATTGACTAATCATGGTGGATTTGGGCCCACTATAAAGAACTTAAATAAATTTGATTATCTTTAGAAAAATCCTATCTCCAAGTACAATTAAATTTTGAGATCCTGAGACTTGAGAGTTCACCATATAATTTTTTTCAATATATATCTTTATTTAAGCACCATGATTACAAGCATGTTTGTAGTTGGGTTTCAGACATAAATAGAATACCCCTCTTCACCAGTGCAACATTCCCACCACCAATGCTCTCCCTGCCTCCCCCCACCTGTATTCGAGACAGGCATTCTACCTCTCTCATTCTTTAACACTGTCATGCTAGTTGTTAGTGTAGTTATTTCCCTAACAGCTTTCATCACTCTTGTGGTGAGCTTCAATTTGTGAGTTGATCCTTTTGGCCCTTCCAGCCCTTACCTCTATTTTCTCTGGGCCTTATTACAGTAATGTCTTTACTTTTTCTTAAAACACATAGATGAGTAAGACTATTCTGTGTCTCTCTCTCCCTCTGACTAATTTCACTCTGCATAATAGATTCCATGTATGACACCATATGAATTTTTGAGGGGACACTATTTAGCCCATAAGATGAACTAAAATAATTTCTTCTTCTTCTTCTTCTTTTTTTTTTTTTTTTGATTTTTGGGTCACATCTGGCAGCGCTCAAGAAATTGCTCCTGGCATGCTCAGGGGACCATATGATTCAAACCAACGACCTTCTACATGAAAGGCAAACGTTTTACCTCCATGCTATCTCTCTGGTCCCTTCTTAAAACAACAGGACTCTTTCTAACAAATATGTTTGTGTCTATAGTTATGAGCTTTCTGAAAAATTCAGATAAAAATTATCTTTTGTCTTCCTAAACTGAATTTGTCAGAAAAAAATTAAAATGAAATTAAGATTGGTTCTAGTTATTTTAAGGCATTTATTTTGTTGTCAAATCTATGTTTTGAAGATTGATTTAGGAAATCACATGGAAAAATTTGAGGAGAGAGGATGAAAGTAGCTGGGTTTTTTTGATGTTTTGTTTTTGTAACCATATCAAGCAATACTCAGGGCATATTACTGGACCTGTAGTCAAGGAAGCTTCCTGATGGAGAGTGGGGACTGATATGGATACTCAGGTTTGCTGCTAGCAAGGCAAGCATCCTGTCTGCTGTGCTACTGAACTGGCTCTAACTTTTAAAATTTGTTGAATATGCCTAGCTTACTTCCAGCTACCAAATGCAGGAAGACATGAATAAATTTAGAACTTCCACATGTTGGGCAGTATATTAATAAGGTTAGATAAATTACTATAATGAATAGATACTGATGTAGATGGTGGCCACATCTATTAAAACAAGAGGTTTATTTCTTACTTAGTGTACTGATTGGGTTGACATGGTAATCATTTCTTTGAGTAATTATCTAAGAACTTGATTGATGAGCTTGCAGACTTATTTATTTATTTAAGGTATGTTAGTCTATATGCCTATATATGTTTTAGGTGCTAGCTTTATCACATCTTCAAGATGTATATTAACACATAGTAGCCACCACAAAGATACTCACATCTATCTACCATAAGCCATTGAATCTTCATTTCCATCTCCTCTTCTTTTCCCCTCTGCTAGTCACACCCTATTATCCAAGTTTATTGATTTGTTTCTGCTGGATTTTGGAGTTCTTACTTTGGGTAATTATTCATATCATTAGGAAACTGATGAGACACATGAAGGTTAAAGAAATTTTTTTTACCAGTACTCTTCTTATTGTGAGGGACTACTTCACTGTCTTTTCCCATTTTTAGTTGAGTAGTTCTCAACCTTTTTCCACCCCTGCACCCCTTGACCATTTCTTTCATGTGAGTCCTTGTCCTAGTAGTTTGTCATCTAGTGTTATGCCATGGGGCCATGGGCCCCTCCTCTGTTTACATAAATTTTATTGTGTTCTCTTGGAATATCTTGTGGGTCCACAGAAGGGCATATAGACCCTGTTTAAGAAACAATGATTAAATCACATCCACTGAATTAAAATGTGTGGTCTCTTGTTTAACTTTTTCTTTTTTTTTATGTGATTATTATTGGGTTTTGAGGTAACAAGATGGAGTGAATGGAAAATCAGAGCATATAGAATGAAATAACTCTGAAAGCCTCAACCCTTGAAAACTAAACTCCAATACAGAAAAAGCTAAATGCAATTGTCAAATTACTCCCAGGACACCCTTTTCTTGTAAGTTGTTTAGTATCTCGTCAACATTTGGCCAAATTCCTCAGGCTTTTAAAATCTAAAACAAAAGTGAATTAGGTGTATGCAATTAGATACAATCCTTTAGTTCCTTAAACAAGGACACAATTTCAATGAGTTATCTCTCTATTTTCAGCTTGGATTTACAATGTCTCAACAGTACTTTTTTTTTTTTCTTTTTCACAAGTTAAAGGTTTGGATTAAAATGGGGTCATTGTGTAGAAGCCATTCATGAGATTGATTTGCCAGTTTATCACAAATTGCATCTCTTTCCCAAGGGAAAACACTATCTTTTATTTTAATCTCTTTTACAAGGGCTGACAGTACATATTAACAGAGAGCAAGAATTAATCATTTGGTTTAAGTGTTAATGACCATCTAGTAATGAGATGTGATAGGTTTATATTAGAATTGCAAAATTAGGCTATTTATTAAATATGGCATGCTAGCAAGAGTATAAATATCTAAAGACATAGGGGTAATTAAAATCTTCAAGAAGTGCAAGAGTTGAACTTTTTAAAAAGTCTTCTATTAGTTTTCTATAAATTATAACCAAATATGGTTATCTCTAAAACTGCTTGGTATTTTTTACAACTCCACATTTCTGTTATCCTTTTTAATTACACATTAAATTAATTAATTTTACATTGGAAACAGAATTTAATATGCTTTCGGAATATATAAATCAGGGTTATAAAATCACTATTTGTAATATACTATATTTTCATTTTATAACAAAACACATTCTGAAATATATATTTTTAAATCTTTTAAAAGTCTTTGGTAACTAAAAAGAATATAACTAATAAGCTAAACAAAAGTAGGATTTTAAATTTTAGCTGCACTCTGCAGAACTTCCTTTGTAAAATTAAGGAAACCATTTTAATACTATCACTTAGCAGAGCTAGATGATAACCCAATGGATAGGGCATTTGTCTTTCATATGGCCAATCTGGGTTCAATCCTCAACACTGCATATGGTCCCCAGAGTACATAGGAGTGATTCTGGAGTACAGTTAGGTGTAATCTCTGAGCATCACCAGATGTAGCCCAAAGACCAAAACAACAATAATATTAGTAATAATATCACCTAATTTATTTTTTGTGGGTTTTTTGTTTGTTTTGCAGTCATCCCTGTGATGGTCAGGAGTTACTCCTGGCTATGAACTCAGAAATTGCTCCTGACTTGGGGGACCATATTGGACTCCAGGGATAGAACCGAGGTCTGTCCTGGATCAGCTGTGTGAAAGACAGTCGCCCTATGGCTGTGCATCGCACCAGCCCCATATTTTTATGTTCTTTGAGCCTCATTTAAATGACCTCAGCCTGCTTCATTGTGTTCCATGATCTCTTATTTAATAGCTCATTGAGTCTTTCTCCTTTATCAAAAACTTATTGAATTTCAATCACAGACTTGAATATATTATGATTTATTTTATGGGCTATTTGGCATTAATTTTATTCATTTAACCAAAGCATTTCTAAAACTTGCTGTATATGGCACTAGTCCCGATGTATAAAGAGCTTCACCAGAGATTTTGAAGATTTTAAAGTCCTCTCCCTTTGCTACAAAATAAAATAATACAATGTATGATTCTGTTTATATAGAGAGTTCTATAAAATAAAGAACTTAAAACACTGACTGGATGGTAATGGTGGGGGGATATTAGAAAGAAGAGAGAGAAAAGTTATAAATAAGCATTAAAAACTAATTTTTTTGGTTTTTATTTATTTTTTTGCCACACCAGGCAATGCTCAGGGATTACTTTTATATCTGCACCCAAACATTATTATGCACAATTTTCAGGAAAGCAGAATTGCAGTTGAAATGGGGGTAAGGGAAGGATGCTAAAAAATGATACAGAATCTGTTTTACTTCTTTTTTTTTTATCAATGCAACCATTTCATTTTTCTAAGAAAAAGGGGAAACTTCACACTTCATTAAATTCTTAGAAATTAGCTTTTAGTGGATTTAGATGCCTTTATATTAATCTCCCTTGAGCACTTTTAACATTGTCCACTTATAGCCCCTATTCTTTAACATTTGCCATGGTTAGATTCTCTTTTCTCTTTATCAAGCTCAGTAATTGGAAATCCATTTAGAATTGCATTTGTATTATTTGTTTCATTTTTGTGAGTAACATTTTCTAGTGTGTTGTTATAATCTTAAGCATAATTTCCTTAGAAGAAAATTTGTCCTAACCAATGCTTCCGTAGTAGCAATTTTACTCTGCTGGGATCAAATAAGGCTATCTTGTTTTCTATTAAGATAAGGTAGAAGTTAGAATAAATATCTAATTTTTCTCTTGACCCAAGAATAATGCTGCCAAAAATGTAAATGTACATAGATATGTGTAAATGTGTATTACAAAGTATGATTTGATTATTATCAAGAAATTAAAATAGAATTACAGTATTTTTTTAGTATCTCACTTTATAAAATACTTTATTCTTAAAACTATAAATGACAAGAGATTCACTAAATCTGCAAATCATGGGCAGATCCTGAAAACTATTATGCTGAGTGAAATAAGTCAGAGGGAGAGAGATAGACAAAGAATAGGATTTAAGAAAAATAAAAGATATTATTGTAATAATACCTAGAGACAATAGAGATGAGGACTGGAAGGACTGGCCCATGATATGTAATTTTCTTTCAACTGGTCATATCTCTGTACTTTCTTTTTGATGGATCTAATCTAAATCCATAACTTCAAGCATTGTTGATATAGTGCTCATTTCTGTTGTTTTAAATTTATTTATAAGTACAGTTGCTTAAAAGGTAAAATGTACCAGCCTCTTGGTGTCTACTCCATAATTTTATTTATTTGATTTTTGGGAGACATTTGAGAATGCTCAGGTGTACTCCTGGCTCTTCATGTAGGCCTTACTCCAATTGGTTCTCTATAATGTTAAACATTATTTATCTGCTCTCTTTGTAGAACATGTTGTTATACTTGGCTCTTTTATATTGTTTCTTTTAAAAATATATTTCTCGATTCTATTTTGTTAAAATCATTATTCTATCATCAAATCATAAATAAAATCTAATTTTCATTTAGTATATTACAAAGAATTGCTCTTTAAAAATGGACAGAATGTATTTAAAATCCTATGTTCTATATGTCTCCCAAATTTCAGTTCTTAGTTTAAGATGATAATAAGACAAGGAGTTGGAGAGATAGTTCCATGGGAAGCACTTGCCTCGCATGTGAAACCTGAGTTTGAATTTCTGCACACTATATTGTTCCCCAGAGTCCACAAGGAGTGATTCCCCGAGCCCAGAGCTAGGTATAAGCTTGAATACTGCAGGGATGGCTCAAAAACTAAACTAAAAAGAAGATTCCCTTAGTAAATCAATCTTGAAAAAGAGGAATATGGTTGGAAAAATCACACCTCTGGATTCAAATTGTATTGCAAAGCATCACACCTCTGGATTCAAATTGTATTGCAAAGCTATAGGGCTGTGTTGTACTGGCATAAAACAGATGACAAACTACTTTCTTGATCTCTCTCTCTCTGTCACTTCCTGCCACTCCCTCTCATCTCTCTATTTTCTCTTCCAGTCCACATCCCTCTCCTCTTGTAAGCTAAAAAAGTTTTCTAGAATTCTCCATTACTTCATTATAATTTTATTCCCCTTTTCTTCTCATACTACCCTAACTACTTTGTAAAGAAATAAAAAAGTGTAATCACACTTAATGGGTAAGGAGTTATTTAATATCTCCTTAAGAATAAAATATTCTCTTTGGGGGGACAAAGTATAGAATAAATTAGAAGCCCACATTTTTTGTGTGTGTGCCAGAAAGTCCTTAGAAAACTTCAATAAAAATATATTTACATTGCCAGTAGGAATTGGGTAATACACAAATCTTTTAGAATTCTTCAGGTAAAGTTCATGCCCTCAAAATTTTGGAGAAGCTAAAAATAAATTCTAAAGATCCCACTGGATTTAATCAGATATAGTATTTATTTGGAATTACATGTGTGCAAGCCATTTTGATAAATTTTAACTTATTTATTTCATGCCTTTTTTACTGATTGAACTAAGTGAAATCCATTATAAAAAAATTTAAACTTACCTTGATAGCACCATCCTAATAACTTAGAATGCTATTTAAGAAAAAAATTGCAATCAAGTTAAACTACATAATCTTCTTAACCATGTTTCTTACATCTGTAATTAGAGGCAATATCTATACCAGAAGGTTGTTATAAGGAGTAGATGGATAATATATAAACACTTAAGAAACAATATCTCATATAAAACAAACTTGTTCAATGTATTTAAATGATCTCTCCAAAAATAGATATGAATTTTATTGTCAATTCAGAATTTTTCAAATGATAGAGCTGTAATTGGAATACTAATATGGTTTCACTGTTCAATGGAATCACACACAATTTTGAGGAGCTTATTCCAGACATGGTAATGAATTTTCTAGCATCAGCCAGCACTCTCTTCAGCTTCTTAGTTTAATGATCAATGTCCTTTTGTATAATACCTGACCAGTGTAGGAGACAGTGTTGGTAATCATAAACAAAAGCCTGTCCCCTCAAGTGCAAAATTAAAACTTCTTTCCATTCTTAGCATCATGATTTAATCAATGAGCCCACCAGCATTAGGGAATGTAGCCACAACCATGTAATTGGTATAAATGCCCCACTAATTCTGAAGACCATTGTGGTCACATCTCCTTAATATTTTCACTTACTCACTCTAGTGTCTAATTTCCTCATTTATCAGTAAACCTAGAATCTCTCTCTTGAGGTTTCCTCTTAGTTTGTCCCAAAACTTCAGAATCTCACATAGTCCCAAAGAATTTACATTGTTTTGTACCGACAAGAAATTTCCTGGGGTTTTACCAGTTTACTATGATGGCCTCTATTGTCATATGTTTTGCTCTGTTTCAGAGTTAGTGTGGGATCACTTACATAGTGAGGTCTAGATGATCCAGGCTTCTGAAAAACTACTGCAATTTTTAAAAAGTAGATAGTATGTTAGTGCTAGAATTGATTAAGGTTTTTACAAGGCTCCCCAGATTATATGATTTTTAATGTTTACATATTTCTTATTCCTATTGAGCTACTTATGTGGTTCATGATAGTTTTAGATGTGTTGACCTAGGGTAAGTTATGTACATCTGCACTTTACATATAGAATATTGATCCTTTTTCTGTATAGGGATCATATCTAACTCAAGAATATCTGCTACTCTCTCTTTTTCAGACAGTACAAATGCTCACTCATTCACTTATTATAGTTTAGGGTTATACAACCAGTAGTGCTCAGGGATTACTCATGACTGAGCTCAGAGATCATATTTGACAGATCTAAGGGGAACTTACGTGTACTGAGGTTTAAAACCTTGTTGGCACATGACCTACCTACTGTACTATCACTCAATTCTATCAAATGTAAACTTTTATAATCCAACTTTCTTTTACATTTTAAGTTAAATGTGATGATAATTTATATATCGTATATATAATTAATTTAGATATCTTAGATACCTTAGATATTTAAGGGAAAAATATAAGAACTTAGTTTATTTTTACTTTTTGTTTTTTGTCACACCCAGGGTTACTCCTGGCTATGCGATTTCTGAAATCGCTCCTGGCTTGGTGGAACATATGGGACACCAGGGATCAAACCCAGGCTCATCCAGGGTTAGCAATGTGCAAGGCAAATGCCATACAGCTGTGCTATTTCTCCTGCCCCTATTTTTACATTCTTAAAAAATATATTTTAAATTTCTTGTTCAGGGACAGAAGCAATAATACAGCAGGTAGGGCTATTGCTTTGTATGTGTTTGATCCGAGTTAAATTTCTAGCATCTTCTGTGGTCTCCACAGCCATATTAGGACTGATCCCTGAACATAGCTAGGAGTAAATCCTGAACACTATGGGTATAATTCAAAACAAAACAAAAATATCTTTGTTAATCCTAATAATTTATGATGTACAAGAAAGCAAAGAGAAATAACAAACCATTTTTCCTTTCAAGGAAGAGTAGCAACAAATAAAAATATAATGTAGTATTGTAATCGTGAATGGAGACATATATGTTGAGGAATTACAATGGTTTCCTCCTAAAAGATGATAATTTGGCTTAATTTTAATTAGAGGTAAGAGTTTGTCCATGGTAGCAATAGGGGCAGAGCAAGGATATTAGTACAAGATGATGCATAGTTCTATTAAATTTAAATGAAGAACTAATTATCTTCAATTAATTAAACATAACAGTGTAATAATAGTAAAATACTAAGTATGTAAAACTTAAAAATTAAACATAAGCCTTATTATTATTTTTTTTCCTTTGGGGCCACACCTGGTGACGCTCAGGGGTTATTCTTGGCTATGCACTCAGAAACTGCTCCTGGCTTGGGGGACCGTATGAGATGCCAGGGATCAAACCATCATCTGTCCTTGGTCAATGCCCTACCACTGTGCTATTGCTCTGGCCCCCATAAACCTTATTTTTATAGTACATTTTTGATTAAACTATGAAAGGGACCACTATACAAAAAGTGGATTTCACCACTGATATTCAGTGATATTTAAAAATTGAGTTCAATAATGGTGATAGAAATATCACTTCTTATCTCCTGAGAAGTCTTTCATGGCAATTTAGGTTTGACTGGCAATAGTTCAATATTAATATGTCATGAGTTAAGTGAAATATATTCCAGGCTAAATACAGGTACTGTTGTAGAGCCAAATGAATGAGTAGCTGTGAGTTAAAGATTGTAATTCCTCAAAATCTACCTAGATTCTTATATCTGACTCTTTTAGCTATTATTAATCTATACTATGGTGCTAAGTATGACATTATATCCTCACAAACTATTTGAGAATAAAAAACCTTGAAGATAATAAATCTCTCTTTATATCTCTGGCATGTATTGGATTATTTTAGTATGACATTTCAATAACATTTTTTGCAAGGGCTCCATAGTGCAATTCTTCTAGAATTTAATTATATTTTTTCAGAATCAGTAGAGTGAATGATTTTTTAAAAATATGAGTTGAACACAATAGTTTTATTGCATTCTATCATACCGACCTTTTAAAAACATGTCATTTCATTATGTTTCAGATATGTAAGTGATGTGCTCTTTTATAGCCTTTGCCTAAGGGAGTACTTATAATAAAGACACGAACCAGCAAAACTCACACCATTTGGATCTCTGACATTTTTCTTTCCAGGTGGAATATGTCTTTCAAGTAAGGGGACATTTTTAGTTGCTGCTTACTTGATACAATTATGTATGCTATTATGAGTGTAAAGGGAAAAAACACATATAGAAAAAGACAAAATATATCTAGCTTAAAATTTGTCACTTTTAAATGGCTTCCTGCAATTTCTTGACAATCGTATTTCACTCTGATCACTTCCATCTATGTCCTAGCTGTATTATCTACATAATATATTTTAGCACTAAATATTCCGTCATAAAACATATATGCATATGTGTGAATATATATGTACTTGTTTCTCTAATCAGCCATAAACTTTAAGAGGAAAAGGACTATGCATTCTAATTCTTAATTAGTCTCTCTTTCACAGATTAGTATTCAGCATATAACATTCATGCAATACTTTATCAAGTGAATCAGAGTCATAGTACAGAGGTTAAGGCACTTTTCTTGTGGCTGTGGGCTGTAGGTAGCATTTGTACAAAAAAGTGTCATTTTATAATTGAACTGATATAAGTTTAGACAAGAGCATGGCTGTGAGAAAAAACTTTACCTGCAGCAGTGAGAAAGGCTGTGTAGGCTGTGGGAGGCATTGGTTTAAAAAGTGTAATTTTGAGCTGAACTTACATGAGTGAGCCCAGGAATGAGCCTGGCCAGGAGTAAAAAAGGACTGTTGACCTGCAGATGTGGAAGTGGCTGTAGACTGTGAATGGACTAAAAGTGCCATTTTAAAATGATCTGATTTAAAACTGATCTGAGTGAGCCCAGGCAAGAGTGTAGCCTCAGAGTAAAGTGAAGTGACTGCACATTTCTTCTAGTTAAGGAGCCCCGGCACAACACATAAAAAACATCACAACACTACAAAGGTTGCAATGAAATAACAACGTAGAATATCACTGTACCTGGTGACTAAAAGTAGTTCTGAAGACTCAACTATATATTTTCTCTGATCAGGACTTTAGAGAGGAAATATTAAGCCTGCTCGAAGAACTCAAACCATGGAATAGACAGCCCATAAGACTCAAGAGAATATGAGACTAGAAATGATAACACATCAAGCAGAAATATCAGGACTGAAAAAGTTTGATTTGATAGCTAAAAAAAAAAAACTCACTGAAAAGCATCACCAGCTGAGTAATAGGTGCAAACTACAGAATCAGGAAGCTAGATTCTGAACTTCATAACAATTCCATTAAACAGAAGAAATTGGAAACTAGTCTTAAAATAAAAAAAAACAAAATGAAAATATCTTGAAAATTATTGAACAGACAACATTAGACCTATAGAATAAATTTAACAGGAACAATATAACAGTATACAGAAACTCAGAAACTTTACAGATTCCAACCCAACCTTAAAAGAAGTACTGAAAGGTCTACTTTAAGGCAAGACAACTCCACAAATATACTAAATGTCTACAAAAAAGATGGCACAAAATTCCACGACAATCATCTCTCTCAATGTCAATAGTCTAAATGCATCAAAGACACAAAATAGCAAAATGTATTAAAATGTTGAATTCAACTTTTTGATGATTACAAGAAACACATTTGAATAGTCAGAGTAAATAAACTCAAATTAAATGGTGGAAGACAACTCTTCAAGGAAATAACTCCTGCAAATAGGCTGGGAGGCCATATTAACATCAGGTGACATAGACTTCAGGCTACAACAGTTATAAGAAATAGAGGATTATTTATTAATAATTAAGGGGTATGTATATCAGGAAGAAATAATACTAATAAATATTTATGCACCCAGTGATGTGCCAGAAAAATATCTAAAAACACTGCTAGATTTGAGGAAAGACATCAATAGAAACATAATAAAAGTGGGAGATTCAACACCACTCTGTCACCTTTTGGTAGAATGACCAGGCTAAAACTCAACAAAGATATTTGCGCTTTGAAAGAATAAATGGAAGAGAGTAGTTTAGCATATATATGTAGTATATATGTATATATTATATGTGTATGTATATAGTGGATATATAATTTATATAGAGAGAGCTTTCTATAAGCTCTCTATACATTCTTCTTCAATGAGCATGGGACATTCTATATTATAATCTAATATACATTAAACATTCTCTAATACACAGACCACATACTGGGCCGTAAAATCAAGATATAGAAATTGTATAAACTATATTCTCTGACCACGATATACTAAGAAATATAAGTGAATTACAAAGAGAAATGGAGAAATAACTTGAACATTGGAAAGTAAACAGTTTATGACTGAACAATCAGTGGTCATGGAGGAAATAAAAAGATTCCTAGAAAGAAATGAGAATAAAGACATAAAATCAGTATTTGTAGGAGACAGCAAAGCAAAAGCAGATTTTAAGAGGAAAACTTTTAGCTTTTCAAGCATGTATGAAGAAGAGAGAAAGGATATACATAGATAATTTAATGGTAAATTGAGTATTAATTTAATTTAATAGTAAACTGAGTTATTGTGTTCCTCTTTCTTCAAATCTAGCAGCATTTTAAAATAATTTTTATGGCACCACACTGGGTGCATATATATTTAGTAGTATGATTTCTTTCTAATATACATATCCCTTGATTATTAAGAAAAATAAGGAAATTGGAAAATGACTAACAAAATGAGCCAAAAGCAGGCAGGAGAAAAGAAATATTAAAACTTAGAGCAAATTTTTTAATTATTTTTTTATTGTAAGAATTTATTCAAAAGACAAAATTGATTAATATATTGAGGTAAGCTGATATAACATAATATAGTAACATAACATAACTATAATCAATATAATATAATACTACATGTAAGTCAAAGAACATTTCTAAATAAAACACAAATTTTTATCATAATGACTTACATATCTTTCACAATAGTATTTTAGGTACATATTAACATTGAATCAGGGGAATATTCATCATCCCCAGTGTTGTCCTCCCTTCATCCCTGCTCCCAAGCATATATCCCTTTCTCCCTTCTTTATTCCCCAGAATGCTAGTTTAACTAAAAGCATATATGTTAACACTAATGTAAATCTTTTTTTTTTTTTTTGCAGTTCAAGATATTTTTGCTAGTGGTTTCTTAAAAGTTTAGAGTCAAAGCAGCACTGTATAAACAATGTTAGAGTGGCAATTGTCGTCTGCATGGGCCCACCAAAGTATGGGGGTCATGGAAAGGAAAAACTTTTGGCCTAAGCACAAGGAGACCTTTCCCCTGAAGTTTCCTGACATAAGACCATTTTTAGGCTCCAGGCAAACTAGTTTGTCCAATCCAGGTCATTGTCTGTAGTGCCCATACAGTTATATTTTTCACAGTCTCTGTTGTTGGTATCCTGTTTCTGTAGTGAAGGTCCTGGAATCTGTATATCCTACATTGAAGTCAGGATGGTGAGGAGCGGCGTCTAATTTCAACTCAGGATTAAAGGCAATGCAGAAAGCCCTGTCCAGTACGCAGGTTGTCGTTGTTGTTTAAATCTTCTCAGTGTTAAGGGAAGACTCTTTTGAGTAAATTGATGTCAGAGCAGCATAGAGTCTTCCCTGGTAGAGAATTGCTTCCAGGTGATGTCATAGACAACTTTGGATGTTCCGTAGATGGCTTCCTTGGTTCAGGGGTGACTGGAAAATGCCCAAACCTCTGAGGCCTGTGCCAGGTCATCATGTCAATGTTCAGGGTGTAAGGTTTCATTGCACCACTAGATTTGTGTGTTCCTATCTCTATTAGATAAGAACTTATTTGTATGTGTAGTATTTTGCATTTCAATGTGCCCATGCAAACAAGGAATAATGCCATAAGGGGGCCACAGGAACAAGTCCAATAATCCCCGTGACTTGGTTCAAATATAAGCATTAAACTCTTTCACCAACACTCCTTAATGAACAGTTCACAAAGAGAAAAAAAAATGATAAAAAGTGGGGAAAATAAACAATCTAACTTGACAGTGGACACAATTGTCACCGTTTAAGAAAATTTGTGTGTTCCCATCTCTATAAGAACGTTTTTGTATATAATTCCCATTTTAATGTGCTTATGCAAAGGAAGAACCGTATCACATGGCAAGATTGGTGCCTATGGGGATGCTAGAACAAGTCCAACAATCCAATTGACTTGGTTCTTATATAAACATTAAATGGAGGGACACTTCTATAAACTTCCTTATTTAACAAATAACAAAGGGAAGGAAAGATGGAGAGGGACTCTTTCATCAAAATACCTTTTTGAATAGTTCATAAAGAGGAGAAAAGATAAAAAGTGGGGAAAATAAACAATCTAGCTTAAGACAGTGGACTCAATTGTCACCGTTTATAGGAACTAATCAGAAACCTAGTATGGTAGCAACCACAGTTACACAATAAAAGAAGGAAGAGGCCAAGAGGCCATTGAGACTAAACAAGTAGGTAAAAAATACTGGCCTCTTCTCAGTCTGAGAGTCCATCCTCTCATTTTTATTTTGAAAATATATGGTTTCCCCCACCCAAAATAGTCTCTTCCCAAACTAAAAGTCCATCCTCCTATTTTACTTTAAATATAGCGTCCCTGTGCGGTTTTTGAAATGGAGACCAATGAGAAAAAATACCAGTGAATGTCACGACGTAATGTTTCGACATACACCAGTGTTGCATCGGCCTGCCATCCAACCCATGTGTCCCCCACTTAGTGTCGGGAGAGAAAGGGGGAAAGCCTGAGGACCACGATAGAGTTCACCTGGGCCAGCAACCAGGGAAGACCTAGAGTAGGGGAGAAAATAGGGGAATGGCTGGAGGCCTGCCAAGCCTCTCAGCACCCCTCAAGCTAGGGAAAATGCCTGCGGTCTGGGGTGTCCCCTAACCCCATACCTGGGAAGAGCAGGCCTCTAGGATCAAAGCACCGGAAGCCAGTTATCTGCCCAGCCCTTCCCTCTGCTCCTCCTCCCTAGAGTAGGGAGGGGGGGGAAGCCTGGAGGCCCCTAATAGAGTCCACCTGAAACCCACAGCAGGCCACCCGAGGTGGCACTCAGGCCGGGCCTAGAGTCCAGGGGGAAATCGGTTAGAGCAAATTTTAATGAACTTGACACCCCCAAAATAATTTAAAAATAAATGAAAGTAAGAGTTGGTTCATTAAAAAATAAATATATCAATAAACCACTAGCAAAACTTAAAAAGAGAGAGGAACTTATAAATCAAACTAGAAATGAAAGGGGAAAAAGTGATAGTATAGTGGTAGGGCGTTTGCCTTGCATGCTGCCGACCTGGGACAAACCCCGATTTGATCTCTGGCATCCTAAATGGTCCCCTGAGCCTGCCAGGAGTGATTTTTGAGCAAAGAGAGCCGCCAGATCTTACCCCAAAACTATATATATATATATATATATATATATATATATATATATATATATATATATATATATATATATATATGTATGTATCTATGTATATATATATGTATCTATGTATATGTATAATATATAAACTAAATAAAAAATAAAAGGGGGATGTCACCATAAGTATTTACTTTGAAAATCTTTATGTCACAAGAGAATCTGTAAAAAATGGAGAAATTCTTAGACTCCTACAATTCCCAAGGTTGAATAATGTGATGTGGAATAACTGAATAGACCTATCTCTACCAAGGAAATTGAAGTGGTGATAAAAAGTCTTCCCAAAACAAAAGCCCAGGCCTCCATGAGGGAGTTAGACTAGCTGGTTTCCTGGAAATAATGGGAAGCCTGGTGGCATTTAATGGTATTCACCGTGTTTGTGCCAACCTTGAGATAGATGATTGGCAGCAAGGGTGTCACATGAGACAGAAATAGACCAAGTCAAAAGAGAAGGTGCAAAATGGTCAGGAGGTTGAGCAGCCTTATATCTAGCTATCTTCTAGTTTTCTGGTCTCTTGCTTGCTGTTGCTTTCTTGCTGTTCTACTTGATATTTTACCTCTAGTTTTCCCCTAAGCTGTTTTTATTAGCCAGAATTAAACATAAATCACCTGAGGGACAGGGTTGAGGTAATTAAGGTACTTGTGTTAATTAACTCAGAAAAGGTGAAAGGAGAAAAAAAAGTAAAAAGTGATTTTACAAGTGTCTAAAATTTTACAAATGGTTCAGATGGTTTCACTAGGGAATTGTTTCACACTTTTAATGAGGATCTAATGCCAACAGAAACACTCCCAAAGAGTTTCTATGAAGTTAACATCATCTTGATACAAAAAGTAGACACTAACACCACATATATATATATGCATACATATAATATATATATATGATTACAGGCCAATATACTTCATGAACACTGATGTCAACATCCTTTTTCCCGTTTTTTAAAAATCTTTATTTTTTATTAATATCTTTATTTAAATATCTTGATTACAAATGTGATTGTAGTTGGGTTTCAGTCATGTAAAGAACAACCCCCTTCACCAGTGCAACATTCCCATCACCAATGTCCCAAATCTCCCTCCTCCCCACCTCACTCTGCCTGTACTCGAGACAGGCTTTCTACTACCCTCATTCATTCACGTTGTTATGATAGTTCTCAATGTAGTTATTTCTCTAACTGCACTCATCACTCTTTGTGGTGATCTAGATGTGAATATCCTTAACAAAATACTAGCAAATAGAATCCAGCAGCCTATCAAGAAGATCATTTACAATGACCAAGTAGGATTCAATTCAGAGATGTGATGTAAGGATAATGTCTGATTAAAACCCTTAACAAATTTGGGGCCAGGGCAGTGGTGCAAGCAGTAAGATATCTGCCTTGCAGGCGTTAGCCTAGGATAGACCAATTTTCGATCCCCCAGTGTCCTATATGGTCCCCCAAGCCAGGAGCAATTTCTGAGTGCATAGCCAGGCATAATGCCTGAGCGTCACTAGGTGTGGCCCAAGAAAACAAAAAACATAAAAACAAAAACAAAAATACCTCTCAACAAATTTAAATTAAAGGAGCCTTCCTCAGTGTAGTCAAAGTAATTTACCACAAGCCCACGACAAGCATCAAAGTAAATGGGGAGAAGTTAAAAGCTTTTCCTCGGAAATCTGGCACAAGACAAGGTTGCTCCCTCTCATCACTTCTGTTTAGTAGAGTACTATAAGTACTTGCCAAAGCAATTAGGCAAGAAAAAGATAACAAAGACATCCAATAGGAAAGGAAGAAATCAAGCTATCACTGTTTGCAGATGACACAATACTACATTTAGAAAAACCTAAATACTGGGCCCAGAGAGATAGCATAGCAGTGTTTGCCTTGCAAGCAGCCGATCCAGGACCACAGGTGGTTGGTTTGAATCCCGGTGTCCCATATGGTCCCCTGTGCCTGCCAGGAGCTATTTCTGAGCAGACAGCCAGGAGTAACCCCTGAGCACCACCAGGTGTGACCCAAAAACCAAAAAAAAAAAAAAAAAGAAGAAAGAAAGAAAGAAAGAAAGAAAGAAAGAAAGAAAGAAAAACCTAAATACTTAAAAAGCTACTAGAACCAATAGATTTATATAATAAAGTAGCAAAAATTTATACAAAAATAAATATACAAATATCCATGGCTTTTATATACCAATAAAGCTAAGAAAAATATCAACAAACATCTCATTCCCAATTGTGCCTCAGAAAATTAAGGACCTTAAAATAAACTTAGTAAAAAAGATAAAAGAACCATACAAAGAAATATATAAAACACTACTTCATGAAGTAATAAGACTCAGTGCTATGGAAAGACATACCTTGTTTATGTATTGGGAAGATCAACATCATTAAAATGACAATAATGACCAAAGCACTGTACAAGTTTAATGAAATCCCTATAAAGATATCTATAATATTTTTTAAATAAAATTAAACACTCTTGAAATTCATATGGAATAACAAATCTATGCGAATTGCTAAAGCAATGCTTGGGAAAAAGAAGACAGATGCTTCACTTTCCTCAATTTCAAACTGCACTATAAAGCAGTGGTCATTAAAAAAAGCATGGAATAGGAATAAAGACAGACCCTTAGATCAATGGAATAGACTTGAATATTCTGAGACTGATCCTAAGGTATAAAATCAGTTCATCTTTGATAATGGGACAAGATATATGAAGTGGAGTAAGGAATGGTCAACTTCATGCAAAAAAGTGAACTTTGACCTCTCTTTAATACCATGCACAAAGGTCAAATCAAAATGGATTAAAAACTTAGATATCAAACCTGAAACCATAAGGAAAACATAAAGGAAAATGTATGCAGAACACTCCATGGCATTAAAGATAAAGGCATCTTCAAGGGTTAAACATCACTGTCCAAGCAATTTGAAGCAAGTATAAACAAATGGGAATACATTAAACTAAGAAACTTCTGTAATTTAAAGGAAAGTGACTAGGATACAAAGATTACCCATGGCATGGAAGAAACATAATACCCATCTGATTAATGGTTAATATCTAAAATTTACAAGGCATTGGTAAATATTAGCAAGAAAATATTATATAACCTCATCCAAAAATAGGGAAAAGAAATGAATAGATATTTCCTCAAAGAAGTGATTAGATGGCCAAAAGACACATAAAAATCATCCAAATCATTAATCATCATATAGCTTGCCCCCTCTTGCCACTTCTATTAAACATAGTATTGAAAGTTTTTGCTGTAGCAATTAGGCAAGAAAAAGACATCAAGGCCATCCACATAGGAAAGGAAGAAGTGAAGCTTTCACTGTTTTCAGATGACATTATATATATGTATGTATCTAGAAAATCCTAAAGACTCCCCCCAAAAGCTTCTAGAAACAATAGACTTTTATAGTAAAGTGACAGGCTATAAAGATAATATACAAAAATCCATCGGTTTCCAATACACAAATAATGAAAGAAAAAAGATATTAACAAATAATTCCATTCACAATTGTGTTTCAGAAAATCAAGTACTTTGAAGTTAACTAAAGTGGTCAAAGAACTATATATATATATATATATATATATATATATATATATAAGAACTTATATATGGGGCCGGAGCAGTGGTGCAAGCAGTAGGCCATCTGCCTTGCATGTGCTAACCTAGCACAGACCAGACCGTGGTTCGATCCCTCAGCATCCCATATGGTTCCCCGTGTCAGGAGCAATTTCTGAATGCATAGCCAGGAGTAACCCTGAGCGTCACTGTGTGTGGGCCCCCCCAAACTAAAACAAATAACAAAAAAGAATTATTTAAATAAAACTAAAAAACACTGCTTCAAGAAATAAAAGAACCATGAAGAAATGAAAATATATACCTTTAATGTGAAACCTTCCCTCAACTTCCTTTTTTTCTCTAAACTTTTTTAAAATATAAAAACCCACAGGTTAGTTGCTTTTGTATCTTACTTGATTTCCCCCACCTAGGATTGGGGGTTGGTTTGAATAAAAAGAGGAGTCTGGCTGTGGGCTCAAGAGAGAAAGCACATGGCAGAGACTCCTGGTAGAAAAAAGCCATGAGGAAAAAGCAGACTAACTCTGATAAATCTTGTGCTGACTGACAATATTATTTCTCCTCTGCTACCATGCTTCATCAGACCTGTCTGCCTAAGGGGTTAGAAACATGGTACCTGGGGTCGTCTCACCCAATTTGTGAATTTAAATTTTTATTTTACATATACCCTGCACATATATTGGGAGATTAACATCATTAAAATGTCAATACTTTCCAAAGCCTCATACATATTTAATGCAATCTTTATAAAAATACCCAGGACGTTTATTCAAAGAAGTTGATCAGATGCTCCTGAAATTCAGTTGTAGCAATAAATGTCCACAAATAGCAAAAGTAGTCCATGGCAAAAATGAGAGGAATCACTTTCCCCAGCTATAAAGCAGTAGTCTTTAAAACAGCTTGGTATTAGAAGAAAGACAGACCTCAGTTCAATTAGTCTTGAATATTTAGAGATGTATACACAAGTTTATGATAATTTAACTTTTGATAAAGGAGCAAAAAATACAAAGTGGAGCAAGGAAAGCCTCTTCAACAAGTGTTGCTAGAAAAAAAACAGGTTAATGATATCCCCCCAAAATGAACTAAAACCTCTCTTTAACACCTTACACAAAGGTCAAATCAAAATAGATTAAATACCTTGATATTGTATCTGACACCAAAAGGTACATAGAGAAAAACTTAGAACATATCAGGACAATGTAGCTAAAGGCATCTTCAAGGATGGAACACCAGTGTCTATGCAAGTGGAAGTGAAGATAAACAAATGGCACTTTAAACTGAGAAACTTCTTCACTTCAAAGGATACAGTGACTATGATACAAAGGTAACTAATGTAATAGGAGAAACTATTCACTCAATAGCCATCAGGTAGGGGTTAATATTGAAGATATACAAGGCATATACAAGTTGGTGGAATTTAGCAAGAAAAAAAAGACACCTAATCCTATTCAAAAAGAGGAGAAAAAATGAACAGACATTTCCACAAAGAAATACAGATGACTAAAAGGCACACACAAAAATTTGCTTTGCATCACTAATCATAAGGAAGGTGCAAGTCAAATTATACAACAAATAATTCTTTCCTGCAGTAAAGCTTTATTTTCAAAGTAAGATGTTCTTAAATCAACAAAATAATAAATTTACTGAGTATTTTCTTTCTCTAAGCCAATTTAACTAAGTAAATCAATTTAATTCAATTTAATAAACATGTATTGATTGCTTCCTTGGAAAGACATAACATCGGTTTGGAGAATATTTATATAGCACGAAATTAAGAGATATTTCTTCAAGTTAGTGACCTTTGCAAAATACCATATTGGTGCAAATATCACCAGCCTGATTGATATGTATAATTTCTAAAAATTTTGCGATTGGTATTTAAAAATGATGGTGCTTATTCTTGTTGTAGGTTAGAATGACCTATGTCAAAACAATTACTATATTATATTTCTAATTCAATTTGCTGATATTTAGGAACATGATCTTTTAAGTTAGGTTTTGGTCTACTGCAACTTATCCAGCTAATTTACCTGCTTTCATTCTTCCCTTCCAATCAATAGTTTGCAAAGCAGCTGTCTAGAACACCCACTAGAGTCTCTTGCTTAGAATTAGGGGAATTTGTCAAAGCAAAATTTCTCAAATAGCTTTTGAGGTTACATTTTGAGATAAATCTGATGCTTCTTGGTTTTATAAGCCATTATTATGTCATTGACTTCCAAATCATCATTTTTAGTACTTCCTGGAAGTCTTAATTGATTTGTTTTACTTATTAGTTATTTTTATTTATATATTGTTTTGCAAGAGTAACTTTTCAGGAAGTGTTCAGGAGAGTACTGTCAGTGATGCCTAGTCTTCTGCAGGGATTCAATGCAAGGGCCAAAGGATGTGATGCTACTTGGACCTTCTGTTGTCAGAGATTACCTGGACCATCCTAGCAGTGCTTAGGGTCAGCAGGGAGGGTCATTCCAGTAGTGTGTTTTACTTTGGAGATTCTATTGTGCTATGGATTGACTTGGGATCAGCAGCATGTAAGGCACAGAAATTAACACCTGTAGTATCTCAGTCTCTAAATCTTTGTGCACTTTTTTTTTGTTTATTTTGTTTTGTTTTGGGCCACACTCGGTGACATTCAAGGGTTACTCATGGCTATGAACTCAGAAATCGCTCCTGGTTTGGGGGATCATATGGGACGCCAGGGGCTTGAACCGCTGTCTGTGCTAGGTCAGCCATGTGCAAGGCAAATGCCCTACCTCTGCAACCATTGCTCCAGCCCCTTGTGCACTTTTTATAAAGGATATATTATTTTTGTCTAAATTTATTTATTTATTTGAATGTAAATTCCTTGTTGTTCCAGCATATTTGTTGAACATATCCTTTCTCAAATTCCTTTTTTTTTTTTTGTCAAAAATAAGTTGACTGTCCTTGTATGTCAAGGGTGCTTATTATGTTCAGCTGGTCTTTTTGCCTATTCCTTGGCAATACCACACTTGATATTTTAGTATTTTCTTTCGGTAATACCATACTATCTTGATTATTGTAATTTTTATGTTTTGAAATTAAGAAGTGTTGATTTTCTATTTTATTGCTTTTTAGTATTATGTTGATTATATGGATATTTTCTTTCTATATAAACCTTCTAATATTTTTTAATGTCTATGAAATGACTTTTTGGAATTTTTATTATGATTCCATTGAATGTATTGACCAATTTAGAAGCAAGTATATTCTAAAAATATTGAGAATTCATAATCCATGAACATAGATATATTTGTGCCTGTCAATTTTTATAACATTCTTTAATTTCTTTCATCAAATTTGTAGTTTGTTATCTATAGACAGTTTTAAGATTTTTGCCTATTTTTAGTGCCAAATCAAATGTATTTTAATTGCCAATTTCTTTTATATATGTGTATATATAATATATATTTAAACACCATGATTACAAGCATGATTGTAGTTGGGTTTCAGTCATAAAAAGAACACCCTCCTTCACCAAATTTTATTGTTCAATGTTATATGGAAAAACAACCTACCTTTTACATACATAGTTCTATGCTAATTTTGTTTACCATACATCCAGATATCAAAGTAATGTTTATGTTATATAATCAAAATATAAAACATTTCTGGTCTGGAGACGATATCACAGCAGTAGGGCACAGCCTTGCATGTGGCTGCCCCAGGGTGGACCTGGTTCAACCCCTGATATCTCATATGGTCCCCTGAGCCTGCTAAGAGCAATTTCTGAATGTAGAACCAGGAGTGACCCCTGAGCACTGCTGGGTATGGCCCCCAAAACCAAACCAAACCAAAAAAAAAAACAGAAAAACATCACTACCAACAAAAAATTATAGAACATTTGTTATTCATGAACTTAGTGAGAGCCAAACCCAAAATTGATTACTAATGAGATTCTTATAAATTCTAACTGTGGTGGCATCATAGGACTTTATCTTGCCTTTTCTTTTAATGATATTCCTAATATTATTTACAACTAATACCAGAGTTTTCCCTAGGTTGAAGTCAAAGAAGGCTCATTTCATTACCTGGTTTGGATAATCTCTCTTATTTTTAGTATAGCTGAGAAGCCATGGTTGAAGAAGGAACTGAATTGGCTCTACCATTAGATGTTTTAAAAATCCCATGTTTAAAATTTTTGTACTAAAAATTTTGCTAGGATTCATTCAAAAACGAAGACAGCAAGGTAAAATGGTATGTGTTCATCCAAGGGTGTGCTTTAATGATTTTCCTATTTCAAATGACTAATGATGCATTTTATGACCTGCGTAATAAAGAACTTCTTATGATGAAATTTATTTCCACATTTTACAGTTTAATTTACTGAGAATATTCAATGAACCATCTCCATCTGCTTCATGTTAGCACATAAGTAGAACTATAAATACCAATATCATCATGATAAATGGCATTTATTTAGTAATAACTACAAAATAGAACAGGAATTAATACTAATTAATCTCCTAAATTAATTATTAGATAAACTACGGTAAGTAATAGCTTCAGACTTTTTAAATTTTTAGATCACATAGATAGCAGGTGACAAGAGTTCAACACTCACTTTACAAATGACACCAAGACTCAGAAAAATCAGAGCTAATAGTTCACCCTAAGTTTCATTATTAAAATTACCTTTCAGAATCATCAGAGATCATATTATGTTTATATTAGATCATATATTTATTATCCATATTATTGTTTCTTTCTTCTGCCCTTTGATTCACTTCTTCCTTTTCCACTAAGATTTCAGGTCTGGGCACAATTGTCCTTTTTAGAAGGGACATCTTTCTTTTTAATTGAAGGCTTTGTCAGTAGTTTTAAGTAGTTGCTTAGACACATCTCATCTGCTTCATATTATCACATAAATAGAAATAGAGAACCAGTTTGTCATAATATCCACTTAAGCCTCAGTTTTTCCAATTATTCACTAGCATATGAGGCAACCTAGTTATTTCTACTTAGAATAGAGGGAGCTAACTAATAGCACTTTATTTCAAAGTCAATGTTATTGATGAAGTGAGAAACTGTGAAATGGGAATGTTTTAAGGACTGACTCATTTCTATACTCACATTTGGGCTGAGTCCTGATGACTTTGAACAGGAATTAATAAAGTGCAGGCAGTAGGAAGCCAGCCTCACTTTCATTGCCTTTGGCTGGGAACATATTAGTGCTTATCTACATGGTGTGTGACTATAGTAACTGCCTAAAGTGAAATTATGGTCTACTTTAAGTCTTACAGGTTTTTATTTTCCCTCAATGACTTTCATATCAAAGCTGCCTTGTTTCCAAGTTAACATAATGGGATTCCAACCTTATATTTTGCCAAACTCTCATTGATCTTTGGTGTGGAATTAATGTGAATGCCACCTCATTAATCCTCTCTACCATCCTTTGAGAGAAGTGACACACAATAGCACATTCATTTTATAGTGGAGGAAAGAAAAGCAAAGTAAATTGTTCACTATGCATCTGTGCCCAGCCTTCTGGGCATTTCCATCTGGTTATCTTGCTGGCTTGCCAAACTCAACTTACCCTAAATTGAACTATTCTCTTCGCTTTTACAAAATATATTCCTTTTTCTGAGCATTGTGTCTTGCTAATTATATTACTATCCATATGATTCCTCAAGAAGAAGCCTCTGAGTAATTGATTTCTCCCTCTTTCAATATTTAATCAATTATGGATTTTATTTTCTTTACTTTTTAATAGATCTCAAATCCATTCCACCTCTTCAAGTAGCCTGCCCCAATCCTTTGTTCCATTTGTTATCTAATTATCACTCCTCCACATTAGCACTAAAAAGGCACTAAAAAATAAAAGCATATGCATACCCCCAATAGAGGTTTCAGTTTTATCTTTATAAAAGTTAACCTTCCATCTACTGATACTTATTTATAATAATACACAATTGATATAAATGTTTATATGCAAGATTTCTTCACTAAAATATTTTAAAATAAAAAACATTTCATTTATTGTTTATTTTTAAGCTTTTGATTTGGGGATCATATGCAGTGCTGAGGATCAATATGGGGTCAGCTGTATGTAAAGTAAGTGATATAAACCTTATGATATTTCCCCAGACCTTCCTTTCCTATTGCTTTCATGAACTCACATAACCAGACAACTGATTGTTCTTGTTCTTTGTGATAAGTGCCAGTCTCTGTGGTGTGAGTTGGTACCTCATTGTTGTTTTTATTTGCATCTCCTTGATGATTAATGATTTGGACCATTTTTTCAAGTGCTTTTTGGTCATGTGTATTTCTTCTTTGAGGAAGTGTCTATTCATTTCTTCTCTCCATTTTTTGATGGGGTTAGATTTGTTTTTTGTTAAGTTCTGTCAGTACCTTGTATATCTTAGATGTTAGCTTCATATCTTATGGGTATTGAGTGAATATTTTTTCCCATTTTGTGGGTGGCCTTTGTATCCTAGTCACTGTTTCCTTCGAGGTGAAGAAACTTCTCAATTTAATGTAGTCCCATATTTTTATTTTTGCTTCCACTTGTATGAAGACACCATTAGTCACAATGTCATGAAGTGTTTTATCTATGTATTCCTCTATATAGCTTAAGGTTCTGGGTCTTTAATCCATTTGGATATGACCTTTGTGCATGGTACTAGATGGAGGTCAGAGTTCAGTATTTTACCTGTGGCTGACCAGTTATCCCAACACCTCTGTTGAAAAGGCTTTGTTGCTTGCTCCATTTTGCATTTCTTGCCCCTTTATCAGAGATTAATTGATTGTAAGTCTGGAAAACATTATCTGAATACTCAAATCTATTCCATTGATCTGAGGGTCTGTCTGTATTCAATACCATGCCTTTTAATAACTACTGCTTTGTAGTATAATTTAAAGTTGGGGAAATTGATGCTCCCATCTTCTTTTTCCTAAGGATTGCTTTAGCTATTCGTGTGTGTTTATTGTTCCAAATGAATTTTAGGAGTGTTTGATTCACTTCTTAAAGAATGTCAAAAGTATTTTTAGAGGAATTGCAATGAATTTGTACACTGCTTTGCCATTTTAATGATGTTAATTCTCCCAATTCATGAACAGGGTATGTGTCTCCATTTCCTTTGTCCTCTAGTGTTTTGTAGTTTTCTTTGTGTGGTCCTTCACTTCTTCAGTTAAGCTGACTTCAAGGTAATTGAGTTTTTGTGGCACTATTGTGAATGGAATTATTTTTTTAAGGTCCATTTCTTCTCTATCATTATCTTTAGTTAACTTCAAAGTAATGGAGTTTTTGTGGCACTCTTGTGAATGGAATTATTTTTTAAGATCCATCTTCTCTATCATTATTTGTGTATAAGAAGGCCATTGATTTTTGTGTATTAATTTTGTCGACTGCCCCTTTGCTATACTAATCTATTGATTCTAGAAGACTTTTGGTAGAGTAGGGTTTTCTAAGTATAGTAGCATATCATCTGCAAACAGAGAGAGCTTGACTTCTTCCTTTCCAATCTTGATTCCCTTGATATGTATTTTGTGCCTAATTTCTATGGCAAGTACTTCCAGTACTATGTTAAGTAGGAGTGGTGAGAGAGGGCAGCCTTGTCTTGTAATAGATTTTAGAGAAAAGGTTTTTAGTTTGTCCTCATTGAGTATAATATTTGCCATGGGCTTGTGGTAAATGACCTTGACTATACTGAGAAAAGTTCCTTCCATTCCCATCATGTTGAAAGTTTTTTATCATAAGTGGGTATTGGACCTTATGAAATGTTTTCTCTGCATCTGTTGATACGATCATATGGTTTTTATTTTTTCTTTTTTTATTAAGGTATATTTTCTTATTAATTATAGCTCTTAGTTCATAGTTAATTTTCAACGTTTTTCAAGTAGTCTCCATTTAGAGGACAAAGCTATATATTACTCATCTCTAAATTATTAGGATTAAATACTTAGTGCAAAATAAATATATGTAGAATTTACATATAATAATACACTTTAAAATTTCTTTTGTTCTAGTCACAATGTTTTGATAATTTTCTTATTAAAACAACAATTTGCCAAGTCATTCATAATACAGTTGTTTCAGGAATTATGTTCCTACACCAATGCCACCACCAGTGTGACCTTTCCAATACCAAAGTCTCCAGTTTTGCACACACTACCCCAATCTGCCTCTTTATAGCCACAAGTTTGCTTCTTATTGATTGTTATGATACAAAGGCAAATGGAATAATCAAAACTTGGGTGAATAAAAGACAATTTATATTAATTGTTATATCTCACAATGGTGTTAATAAAGTCATTAAAGAATAACTGGGCTTGTTGGTGCTAGTTGAGCTGAGCCTTCTGTGTTATGGTTTAAAGTTATTGAGCTTGATGGTCTTCTGTGCAACTTTCCCACCAGATTTACTGTGATTGTCCTGTAGTGACAATACTATGACATTTGAAGGGGTCATGGACTTCATGTTCAGGAGGTACGGAGCTGGAATGATTTGGTGGCTTGCAGCTTGATGAGGTTCAGCTGAGAAGCTGGACTATTTCTATGTAGTAGGGTATCTGACATGGCTGCAGGCGTCTGTAGTGTCAGGCAAAAGGAATTTATGTACCCACCCTCATGTCCGCACCCTGTAAACAAGGACCCAGAGTTTTCAACCTGGACCAGTCTACCTGAGAAGATTCAGTGACACTGTGCTCTATTTGAGATTAGTTGTGGAGCTGGGTCATTTTCCTAATGGCAAAATTGTTGTCTTTTATAATTCTTAAAACCAGTTAATACTCTATCTCATGGTCCCTTTAATTCCTATTGTTACATAATTGGAAGATATTTTTCTTCTAGATATTTATAGATCTAAATTTCTTGTTGATTTATCAGCTCCTCTTCAGATATAAAAATAAAATAAAGGGAGATGCTATGCTCTATTGCTAAAGGTTTATCATGCAGAAAATATTAACAAAATATTATAAAACATACTTTTTATATGTATTACAACCTTCCATTTATTTTTATTTAATTATTTTTATTGAGATAGCATTTACTTGCAGAACAAAAACAAATTTATTTATTACCTAAATTGTTTCCCCATAAATGAATATATTTATAATGCCTAAATGTAAGTTCAATGGTATTGGGGATTTAATTAAGTCTATTTTAAACTTTTGTAAGAATTCTGAGAGTATAGAGCAAATAAACCCTTTGAGAAAAACTGCCTCATAATGACTATTCAGAGAGTCCTTTAAAGTAAAATTTAAAACTTCTCCTAACATTTTAATGAGAACCCCAAAGAGACCAACAAACCAACCAACCAACCAACCAACCAACCAACCAACCAACCAACCAAACAATAGCAGAAAGAAACTGTTCTTCAGCTACTACAGAACAAAGACTTAAACTCAGGATCTTAATCATAACCTTAAATTTCACATTACTAGACTATACAAATATCACTTACGTGAGGTAACATCTTATATTCATAGTATTTATTGCACCTGGTAATAAGATCCTAGATTTCAAGGTGTAGGGATTCTATATTTTTCATACATGGATAATACACACAAACACATAAACATATATATACAAGTACATATATAAGTATATGCAAAAGTTTATATACAAGTATAATTTATACACTTGAATTTAAGTGATGTTTAGATACTTTTTAAATAAATAGATATATTCTATAAGACAAAATATATTATATTATCTTTAATATATTCTAATATAACATTTCAATAGATAAAATATATTTTTAGATAATAGATATATTCCTGATATTACATCATGGATACTGATTTTATAACTGAATGTATTCAAATAAAATTTGCTATCCATGGCTATTTTATTTTGCCATTTCTAGCATCATAGCACATCCAGTTTTGTTTAAAAAATTCTGTGAAACTTATTTTGGGTTCTGACATTAGTCGATTACTAGAAAATTGTGTGGGAAAACAAAATTATTTCCAAGACTTGCTGGTTTTGTTTTTGACCAAATCTGGTAGCACTACAGAAATCTTATATAGTTCTAGTGATCGAATTGGAGCTGGCAGCATGTTAAGCATGTGCCATAGGACAATACAATACAATAACAATACAGTATTATCTTTCAAGCCTGAACAATATGTTTTGAATATAAAAGTTAACAAATTGTTGGAAAATATTTTTGAAGTAGATAAAAGTAAATCTGGGAAAGTGTTGTTTTTCAATTCAGTAGAGATATGGTAATTTATATTATTAAAATTAATAGGTGGCACGAACATATATTATCTATACATGCTAAAGGAAAAGAGCTTGAATCACAAGAGCATAATTTCAAAAGATATATTTTGGACAGGTTAAAAACTTAGATATAAAATATCTGAAAACATAATTAGGGCAAATAAATTGAGGCACTTTTTTATTTTGTAGTGGAGCAAATCATTTTTTAAAGAAATTTAGAGAACTGTGATGAGGAGGAAAGAAAGGGGAGAGTGAAAGTGAGAGTGAGACAGGAGAGAGATACGCATTAGTCATAAAGGACAGATTGAAAATATGATCCAGCTATACCACTCCTAGGGATATACCCTAGGAACACAAAAATACAATACAAAAATCCCTTCCTTACACCTATATTAATTGCAGCACTATTTACCATAGCCATACTATGAAACAACCAAGATGCCCTTCAACAGACGAATGGCTAAAGAAACTGTGGTACATATACACAATGGAATATTATGTAGCCGTCATGAGAGATGAAGTCATGAAATTTTCCTATACCTGGATATACATGGAATCTATTATGCTGAGTGAAATAAGTCAGAGGGAGAGAGAAAGATGCAGAATAGTCTCGCTCATATATGTGTTTTAAGAAAAATGAAAGACATTCTTGCAATAATTTTCAGAGACATTAGAGAGGAGGGCTGAAAGTTCCAGCTCACTTCATGAAGCTCACCACAAAGAGTGATGAGTGTAGTTAGAGAAATAACTACATTGAGAACTATCCTAACAATGAGAATGAACAAGGGAAGTAGAAAGCCTGTGTAGAGTACAGGTGGGGGTGGGGTGGGGAGGAGAGAGATTTGGGGCATTGGTGATGGGAATGTTGCACTGGTGAAGGGGGGTGTTCTTTACATGACTGAGACCCAACCATAATCATGTTTGTAATCAAGGTGTTTAAATAAAGACATATATAAAAAAAAGAAAATATTTATAACATGACTATTATATGGTCAAATATATCATTAAAGAGTGAAAAGTGCAATTCGATGGGAAGAATGACAAACTCTAAGGACTCAAATATAGGCAAATAAGTGTAAGTAGAGTTGAAAAATGGAAACTTCAAAATAGACAAGTAAAAATTTAAAAATGACCAAGTTTATTAGTAATTAGCAACATAAACATAAAGATTAAATGAGCATTTATTAAATTTTAATTTTATGAGATAATTGCTCTCTTAAAAACCATTGCTTTCTTTTCACCTTCCCAAAAGATGTACCACACCACATTGACCACTTAAGTTTCACTGTTTCCACTACAGTCCATTGAATACCCAACCCTTGCCTCCTTTCTTGTTAACCTCATATCTGTAGTCAGAGACTAAGTTCTTTGCCTTTTGTCTATTTTTAACTTTACTTTTCTGTCTTCAGTATTTGAATGAGTATCTTTTTTTCTTCTAGCTTTGCACGACTCTCATTAGTTTCATTTGTTTTGTTAACAAATGAGCTTTACCCTTTTCTTTTTTTATTTTGTGTATTTAATAATATATTTATTTAAGTACCATGATTATAAACACATTTGTAGTTGGATTTCAGTAATATAAAAGACCATCCCACTTCACTAGTGCAACCTTCCTACCACCAATGCCCCTCCCATCTCTTTCATCCCCTACCCCCTGCCTGTCTTCAAGACAGACATTCTATTTCTCTCACTCACTACCATTGTCATGATAGATGTCAGTGTAGTTATTTCTCTAACTGTACTCACCACCCTTTGTAGTAAACTTCATTTCATGGGCCAGTCCTTCCAGTCCTCATCTCTATTTTTTCAGGGTGTTATTACAATTATGTCTTTTATTTTTCTTAAATACCACAGATGAGTGAGACTATTCTGTCTTCCTCTGACTTATTTTACTCATCATAGTAGTTTCCATGTCCATCCATGTATAGAAAAATTTCATGACTTCATTTATCCTGATGGCTGCATAGTATTCCATTATGTATACATTCCACAGTTTATTTAGCCACTCACCTGTTGTTGGGATTCTGGATCATTTCCAGATTCACTGGCAGTTGTAAATAGTGCTGCAATTAATATAGGTGTGCATATAATTACCTTTTTCTATAGCTGAACAGTATTTTATTTGTTTTATCTATAAAGCTTTCATTGGACACTTGGATTGTTCCATATCTTGGGTATTGAAAATAATTCTGCAATGTACATAGTTGTACACATAACTTTTCAGATTAGTGTATTATTTACATAGATATCCAGGAATACAGTTTCTGATATAAGTAAATATATTTTTAATATTTTAAGAAATATCTATTTTATATTCCATAGAAGAAGAACAATTTAAATTTAGAGTTTTTATTTCTGTCTCTAAAATGTTGTAAAAATCTAAAACTGCATTGTAATTTTTAGGACTGGAATTTTTGTTAGAAAATGTCTCCATCAAGCATTGTCATACATGACTGATATATCATGAAAACTTTTGTGAGTCTATAGGATAAATAATGGTTTGGATAAAGGATATTTATCTACATATCTATGTAACATCCAACTATAAGTTTAATTAATAAAAACTTGAGTTATATCTATGATTTTATGTGAAAAGAGACATTCTCATTTTCTAGACATATATATATATAAATTTACATGTAAAATGAAACTACTATATATTATATCATGCTAATATGTAACATGATACTGTCATGTATAATATATAAATTTATATAATTTAATTATTGTAATCTATAAATTTATAAAATCTATACATAATGTCATGCTAAGATATATTATGATGACATATAAATATAAATATAGTATGTTGCTTTTATGTATAAAATAAGATAGACAAGTGAATTAATTCTTATGTCTCTTTGTACCTATATTGTTTGCTTAAGAAGTAATTTTGAATATGTTTACCCAATGAATAAAATATATTTCATGGTTTTATAGAGAAAATCCTGTAATTGCATTAATATTTTAAAGAATAAATAGTGGGAAAGGAGCCAGAGCAGTGGCAGAGTGGGAAGGCATTTCCCTTGTATGCACTGACCAAGGACAGACCGCGATTTGATCCCTTGGCATCTCATATGGTCCCCCGAGCAAGGAGCAATTTCTCAGCGTATAGCCAGGTGTAACCCCTGAATGTCACAGGGTGTGACCCCCAAAAAACAAAACAAAACAAAAAAGAATAAAGTGTGGGAATGTGCATGTCTCTGTGTGTTCTTTTGTACAAGCTAGTATATGCATATAAGTGTATTACTATGCAGTCATGAAGTTAGTGTTGAAGGGGGTAAAGTATCGAGAAAATTTTTGTTTTTGTTTTTGGGCTCACCAGGATGTACTCAGGGGTTACTCATGGCTCTGCATTCAGAAGTCACTTCTGGCAGACTTGAGGGACCATATGGAATGCAGGGAATTGAAACTGGTTTGGTCCCAGGTGGACTGTGTACAAGGTAAAGTCCCTATCCCTATGCTATTGTTCCAGCCCTGAGAAAATATTTTTGTTTGTTTTGGGGCTATACTTGGTGATATGTAGGGCTTCGTCTTGTGTTCAAAGATTGTTTCTGGTAGTCCTAGGTGATCAAAAAGTTTTGTGACATAAGAAAATACAGGGCCTGGAGAGATAGCAGAGTGGTAGGGCATTTGCCTTGCACGCAGCTGACCCACATGTGTTCGATTCCCAGCATGGTCCCCCAAGCCTGTCAGGAGCGATTTCTGAGCACAGAGTCTGGAGTAACTCCTGAATGCTGTCGGGTGTGGCCCCAAACAAACAAACAAACCCAAAAATATATAAGAAAAGGAAATTGTAAAACTTTTGATAAAATTATTATATTCTGTTAAGAGAAATTATTAAACGATTGACCATCATTATTAAGAGAACTATGGATTATTTTCTTCATTATACTTTTCATATATTTTACTTAAATTTGTTTAATTTTGTTTTGTTTGTTTGTTTGGCTTTTCTTTTGAGGTCTCAATAGGCTATGATCAATGCTTAATGCTCTGCACTCTGCACTTAGGAATTACTCCTGGATGGTTGAGGGAATCAGATGGATTGCTGGGAAATACAACCTGTACTGGCCTTGTGCAATACATGGCAAATGATCTCCCCACTCTACTATCACTGTTGTATCTGATTAGTCTTTATTTTATTTATTTATTTTTTGTATTTTTTGTTTGTTTTGGGGCCACACCCAGTGACTCTCAGAAACTGCGCCTGACTTGGGGGACCACATAGGCTGATGGGGGATCGAACAGTGGTTCATCCTAGTTAGCTCTGTGCAAGCAAATGTCCTACTGCTTGCGTCACCACACCAGCACCAAGTCCTCATGTTTTTTTTTTTGGCCACACCCGGTAATACTCAGGGGTTACTCCTGGCTATGCTCTCAGAAGTTGCTCCTAGCTTGGTGGACCATATGGGACGCTGGGGATCAAACCACGTGGTCCGTCCTAGGCTAGTGCTGGCAAGACAGACACCTTACCTCTAGTACCACTGCGCCGGCCCCACCAAGTCTTAATTTTAAAAATAATTTTGCAGGTATAGTTTTATTTTCTTATTCTTCAGAAAAAATATAAAAAGCAAACTATGGTTTAGTGGGAGTGTATGCCATTTATATTCTGTATTTTCAACACATTTGTCCAAGCATGTGGTAATTTTGTATGTTTCAAAGTTAACATAATATTGATATCCTCTTACAACTTTATTTTATAATCATAAAACAATACAGGATTGAATTTATTTTACATTGTATTATAACTTTATATCTCCTTATTTTATCCATAAAATACAGTCCTTCATAAACATTTCTACCATTTACTTATGATTTATGAGCTAAGGACTATTAATCGTTAGTGGAATTTAAAACAATGTAATCATTTTCTCTGTTGTTAATTTTTAAATTTTCATATGCGTAAGAATTTTAGCCTGAAAACCCAAAAAACTTGGTGGAGAACAGTTTAAAAAAAAAAAGCTTTTTTTCCCCCAATTCTTAGTTTTGCCACGAGTTGATCCAGTCATATCAAGACTCAAAATTCCTAGGTCAGAGTGCTGAATTTCTTGATTTTATTATCTTATTTAAATTCCCGTTTATTATTTTCCGTTTTCTTTTACTATGTGATTTTACTGATTCTGGATAATTCTGAATGTTGTTCTCCAGTTAATTTATAATCACACATACATTTTATCCCAAGAAGTTTATTAGGAGTAAAGAAAATTTGCATAAATACTCATTAACTGATTAGGATTAAAGTACATTTTAGTTGTATACTTCTGGGAAGAATACTTCTGTGATATGAGAACATTGAGTTGAAGTAAGATGTTTATTATCCCAGTGGAAAACATAAGAATTGAGATCATAGATTTTCATTTGCCAAGTGTTGGTTATTACCTTTGAGCATATGAAATAAGGTTTAGTTATGAAATCTGAATGAGTAAGTGTACAAGATGAAATGTGAAATCACAAGGATTAAATTAATTTGTTTTATTTATTTGTTCAATATTATGAGCATACTTACTATATTGTCTAGCTTCTGCCTTAATGCCACAAATAAAAGGAAGCTCATTATGCTGTAAGACAGCATGTTCTGTTTTTGAACATCTCATTTTATTATGTGATAAATGGATCACTGAGTCCATTTTCAAAGGCTATAAGAACAAGACTTTTGTGGATATTTAAAGACTGGACTAATCAGGTACTAATAAGAAAGTGATGTTAAAGTAAGTTGTGTTATTTGTAAAGTTGTATAAAGTTTATTACATACTATGCGGGTATCATCATAAACCTAGGAAGCTGAAAATATCTTTCACTCAGACTGTATTTTGTAACAGCATAATGTGTTAAAAATTTTAATTTGTTAAATTATGCTGAAATAGAACAGTTAATTAAAGATAATACAAATAGGTTGTAAAGAGAATATTTTTCAAAGCAGTTTTAGATATGGGAAGATTGAATGAAGGCAATGATGGTTATTAATTATATGTCTAAATTATTTAACCACTTGGTCTCAGTTTATAAAACACTGAAAATATGTTATTAATTTATTTTATAATAAGAGTCTGACCTAACTAAAATGAAGCTATTAATAATATCTAAACTATATGATGTGAATATATATATTTCATAGTAGAAATATTTATGTATTTTATTTTTAAATATTGTTTCAGATCTTATTGGGATGAATTTAGTAATATAGAATATATAAATAATATATTATCTATTTAAACTTTGAATGCTGTGAAATTTAAACTCAATATTTACTGCAGTAAATACTTTTTATATTTGTTTTATAAGGTAAGTATTTGCCCAATTAGCCTTATTTTTACAAATTTTATACATGATTTGAATTTATATCACAAAATGATGAGCTTTAAAATAAAAAAAGAGAATTATAAGAAGGAAGAAGTGATCCTTTAATTTCACAATGAACTAACAATGTCACATAGGAGGATAAGTAAGAAATAGAATGTCAGTACAGTATTTTAGGAGCAGTTGTTCTTTGGAGGGGGGATGCATTTGAATCATAACCAGTTGTATTCTTGCCTTACTTACTTCTGTATTCAGAGGTCACTTAGGCAGTGCTTGGGATATCATATATGGTTTCAGCTGCATGCAAGGCAAGTGCTTTAATCTCTTTACTATTTTCATCCCCAGCCATTCTTTTTAATTTTTTAAAATAAAGATTATATTTTTAAAAAAATTGCATTTTGACAATAATGAATGAAATTTTCAGGCTTCCTAGAGAGTAAACATCCTCACATGTATATCCTTCCCTGCTATCAATATCAATCACGAAAATTATTTTTTCTTTTAATCTGAGGAAAAATAAGCAAGAAAACTCCTGAGGGACTAGACTGGGGCAAGTTGAGAAAAATGCCATTTATTTCTGGGAAGTGGTTCTGAGGAAAGTTCACTTGCTAACTTGAAAGGGCAGCTGTCAAGTGAAAAGACCTTGTACGGGGCTGTTACCACAGGTGTGTCCTCATATAGCTTGAATCTTGGTTCACTATGGTTGTGGAGAGGACAATCATTGCTTGAAGACAATTTGGAAAACAACATTATTGCCCTTTTTATAGTCTCCTTGCCTTCTTTTGGGTCCTATCCTGTTTATTCAGAGCATTCTCTTTCTTTGTAAAAAGATTTATGTCTAATATAGTATTTTGAGAGTGCCCTCTTTCTTATGCAAGCTAAAAAATTATTGATTTGATTTTTGTTGCTTTTGACAAGGTTACAATGAATGTATTCAGCAAGTCAGCTCAATAATTGGCATTTAAAAAGCAGCATCTTACTAACAACCATAAGTTATCATTGTGCTACCTCAAATCGTTTTATCATTGTTATTTCTATCTATTAAACCATCTTTTGTACTTTTGCCTTTCCTTTTTTTTTGTACATATTTGTTAAGATCAGAGCCAGATAATGATAGAGGAGTGGAAACATAACAAAGAGAGTGATTCCAAGATGTAAAAAAATGCGTGTAATGGAAAAGTAGAGTGCTCTTAGTTCAAGAGGGCATATAAAGACCACAGATTGAGTGACTTAGAGACAGAAGTTTATGTGTTCACAGTTCTGGAAGTTGTAAGTCTGACTTCAAGTTGTAAGCAGAGTTTTTTTCTGAGGTCTCAGTTCTAGATTGTATCTGGCCATCCTTTGTGTGTGTGTGTGTGTGTGTGTGTGTGTGTGTGTGTGTGTGTGTGTGTGTACCCTATGTTTTCCTCTTGTGTCTGTATATCCTAATTTTCTCTTCTTACATGAGGATCTGTCACATTAGACTAGGTTCTACCCCTGTGATCTCATTTAACTTCAGTTACTTTTACAGGACATTTTCTCCAAATATAGTCACGTTAGAAGAACTGGGGATCGGGACAGAAATGTGTAACTTCTGGAGGAACACAATTAGCCTATAACAACAATTTTAGGCTAACATTTTTAGGTTAATCTTTCTTTCAAAATGAATTATATTTTATACCATCAGTATACATATAAAGCATATATATTTAAAACATTAAAATAATATTATCTGCTTAAAGTTGTGAATAATCAGAGGTTAACAAACATTGGTTAAAAAAAAACAACAAGAGTGCCCTCTTGTTTCACCTCACAATTAAAGGGCAATGCAGAGAACCCTGTCCTCTAAGCATGTCATTGTTGTTGTCAAGTCTTCTTAGTGTTAAGGGAAGTCTCTTTTGAGTAGGTCGGTGTCAGAGCAGTGGTAGGGTCTTCCCTGGTAGAGGATTGCTTCCAGGTGTTGTTATAAAAAAACCTTGGATGTTTTGCAGATAGCTTCCCTGGTTCAGGGGTGAATGGAGGATGCCCATTCTTCTGAGGCCTGTGCCAGGTCATTATATCAATGTTCAGGGTATAAGGTCCCATTGCACTACAAGATTTGTGTGTTCCAATCTGTTAGATAAGAAGTTATTTGTATGTATAGTATTTTACCATTTTAATGTGCCTAGGCAAAAAAGGAACAATGCCATGTGGCATTATTGGCGCATATGGGGACCATAGGAACAAGTCCAACAATCCCATGACATGGTTCAATCATAAGTATTAAACTGAGGGACTCTTCCACCAAAATTCCTTATTGAACAGCTCACAAAGAGAAGACAAGATAAAAAGTGGGTAGAATCTTCACAGTAAAAGATTATTTAGAAAGAGTTAAAGCTGGGGCCGGGAAGGTGGCGCTAGAGGTAAGGTGTCTGCCTTGCAAGCGCTAGCATAGGAGGGACCATGGTTTGATCCCTCAGCATTCCATATGGTCCCCCCAAGCCAGGAGCGATTTCTGAGCACATAGCCAGAGTAACCCCTGAGCGTCAAACAGGTGTGGCCCAAAAACCAAAAAAAAAAAAAGAAGAAAGAAAGAAAGAAAGAAAGAAAGAAAGAAAGAAAGAAAGAAAGAAAGAAAGAAAGAAAGAAAGAAAGAAAGAAAGAAAGAAAGAAAGAAAGAAAGAAAGAAAGAAAGAAAGAAAGAAAGAAAGAAAGAAAGAAAGAAAGAAAGAAAGAAAGAAAGAAAGAAAGAAAGAAAGAAAGAAAGAAAGAAAGAAAGAAAGAAAGAAAGAAAGAAAGAAAGAAAGAAAGAAAGAAAGAAAGAAAGAAATAAAGAAAGAAAGAAAGAAAGAAAGAAAGAAAGAAAGAAAGAAAGAAAGAAAGAAAGAAAGAAAGAAAGAAAGAAAGAAAGAAAGAAAGAAAGAAAGAAAGAAAGAAAGAAAGAAAGAAAGAAAGAAAGAAGAAAGGAAGGAAGGAAGGAAGGAAGGAAGGAAGGAAGGAAGGAAGAAAGAAAGAAAGAAAGAAAGAAAGAAAGAAAGAAAGAAAGAAAGAAAGAAAGAAAGAAAGAAAGAAAGTTATAGCTGTTAAAGAAAATACACATAAAATATTCAAAAGACATATGTGTCCATTTTATGTCTTTTGAAATAGTTGGGGGTTGTTAAATCCAATGCACGACTTTGGTCTGTGATTAGGACTGTGTAGTACTGAAGTTAAGCGTAAATGTGGAGTACTAATGCTTGGGGGTGAGAGAGTTAAGGAGTAATAATGAGCTGTGTAGGGGTGTGCAAAAGGGCAGAATCTGTTGAGGCAGGAGGTCTGTCTTGGTGCCTAACAAATTAAAGAACTGAGGGTAAAGAGGGTTAATTGAGGGAAAGATAATGAATCCAGATTGGGAGATGAGGGAGTAGAAGGGGCTCTGGTGTGGGGGAGGTGAAATATATCAGAGGGGCTATATACATTGTATAGATGAATTGTTTATGAATTAGGCTTGGCAGTCAAAGAGGACCACCGTATAGGAAGTCACGTCTACATATACACTGATTTTAGAGACCTATTTGAATATTATCCTCCAAATCTAGGGAATTCCATTTTTTCCCCTAGAAACAGTTGAGAATTAAGAACATTTTTGGGTGTTGTCAAAAGCCCGCGCACTTTTGAAAATGAATACTAGTAAAAAAAAAAAAACTGAATGGGGTCCAGTATGCATAGGAGAGGAATTTCTCTCCCCCACCGTCTTCCCAGGGCCCAATTTACCAGGCATGGCCATGAAGACCAGTCTGGCATGGGGGGCATCTCAGTCCCCTGGACTAAGTGGTCAGCCCAGGGGGGCTATGGCTAGCTGTCCTGCCCAGAGCCCCCAACATACCAGTCGAAGACACCCAGAAGTCCTGACATGTTGAGTCTTCTGAGCCCAGCCCCTGCTTCTGTAGTTTGTGTATGCATAGTGGAGGGATTTTTCTCCCCCACTCTCCCCCCAGGGCCCGATTTACCAGGTGTGGCCATGAAGACCAGTCTGGTGGGGGGAATCTCAGTCCCCTGGACTAAGTGGTCAGCCCAGGGGGCCTATGGCTTGTGAGGTGAAACGAGAGGACGCTCTGCACCATCCTGACCACAATGTAGGATATGCAGATTCCAGGATCTTTAATACAGAAACATGATACCAACAACAGAGACTGTGTGAAAAATAAAATGATTGGCACTACAGACAATGACCTGGATTGGACAAACTAGTTTGCCTGGAGCCTAGAGTTGGTCTTATGCCAGGAAACTTCAGGAGTAGGATCTCTTGTATTTAGGCCAATGCTTTTCCTTTCCATGTCCCTCATATTTTGGTGGGCCTATTTCAGGAGTAGGATCTCTTGTATTTAGGCCAATGCTTTTCCTTTCCATGTCCCTCATATTTTGGTGGGCCTATGCAAACAATAATTGCCACCCTAACACCGTTTTTACTGTGCTCTAGTCCTTAAGAAAAGCAACCCACTTAAACTTTTGAGGTTAACTTAAACTAATATGCATGTGCATGGAAATGTAAAAAAGTACTTTGCCTTCAATGTTTAAGGAGTTACATCAGTTTTATGGCTTTAGATTGCTTTGTGTGCTGCTAAGAAATATTATGTACTACAACTGGGGACTTGAGAGACAAAGTAATTGTACATGGGTTCTGTTTTATTTTTCTTAATGTTCTTTGGTTGAAAGTTCAAATTTAAGATATCAGCAATGGGACTACTGAGAATTCTGTTTATGGGTGACTGTCCTTCCACTGTAACTTTACCTTGTCCTCTTTCTTTGCATTTTTGTTCTCATAATTAAAAATAAAAATTAATAAAAAAATAACAACAAAACATTGGTGGTTAGTAAAGAGTGCCAGGAAGAGCAGCAGTGATGACATGTGAAAGCATGAATTTAGTTACATCTCTTGGAAATAGAAATGTATGCAAATTTCAAGACTTAGCTGAAGAAAATCACCAGAAAATGGCATTTTTCAAGTATTTCTAAACAAGACTGCGATGGCCAACATCAATTAGCACTGTGTAATGCCACAGTACAGAAACTTGCATCTCAGTGAGCCAATATTTCTCCAGGTCAAGTGGAAGGAGGGACAGGGACAGATATCTATGTTCAGAGTATCCTTTCTTAGGGGGATTTCAAAACTTTTGAAAGTAATGAAGGAGGTAATATTTAGTGATATAAATCTTATACTCTCCCTTCAAATAGTCTCCAACTTATTTCTTAGTAATGAGAGGCTGAATGCTTTACCAAGAGTGTACTTATTTATAATATATTATATCTAAATAATATATTATTTCACCCTAATGTAACAATAATTTTAAGGCAGTAGAATTCACTATTGCTTATGTATTTGCAGTATGTATGTGCATGAGTGTTTTGTGTTTCACATAATTAGAGACATCCTAAAGATTTAAAATTATGATACCAATATCTATTTCAGGTATATTGAACCAGAATAGTAATATATGGCAGAGAGGCCTGAATATTTGTATTTTACTTTCTGGAGAAGGAGAACAGATGTCTCCTGAATTGTCAGATTATTAGCACTGAAGATAAAATTCTGAAAATAGGAGGTTTAACAAACTAGATAAGTTTGACAGTTTGCTGGTGCATGAAAATTATAACTTAATTGAGCTTGCGACTACAAATTTTCTTTAAATGACAGGTAAATAGGCATATTGCAGAAATAATACTGGTTGATGTATATTTTACAGATACTTTTCAGCCACTTATTTTCAAAGTTTATTGTACATTAAGGTCAACTAAAAGACTTGTTAAGCTCCCTTATGTTAAACCCAGTTTCAGAGCTTGTGACTCAGCTGGCCTAGAGCCTAACCCTAGAATTTCCACTTCAAACAATCTTCCCAGCCACAACAATGTTGAGAAATTCAATTTTAAGAGACTTTTTCACAAATCAGCAGCTCTATTGCTTCTTGAGGGCCAGAATTATTCCAAGTGGGTCACAAATAAAATTACATAAATGGGGAGCTATTGCATAAAACTAAAAGGTTCACTGATAGGACAGAGTGACCATGGAAATAAAAAAGTGTCAAAAGAAATTTTTGATCAGTAAAGTGTTTGAAAACACTGCTTTAAGAAATAGATTACAGGAGGAAATAATTTCAATTATATTTTATTGCTCATTGCTTTTTTTAAAATCAGATTCATATTTTAATAAGTCTTTTTTTAACATTATTATGGCATATATTATTAAATAAGTAGGATGTGATACTGGGAGTCTTCAGTGATCAGAAAGGATCTGGATATCTTTTCCAAAGAACATCTGAAAGTAACTGGCTCAGAATATCTTTTCTCCATAGGGGGACTTGATCACTCCATAGAGCCCATTCAATCAACACAACTGGTCTAATACTAGTGTTTAAATCATATGCAGCAACTAATTGTAACTCACTCTCACCACATTTAATTCTTTATCCCAGAAGTATAAAGTTCTATTTTTAATTTATCTAAAAATTTTTAGAGAAAATTTTCTAGCCATGTCAATGAGACATCTCCAGTCTGTGTATAGGTTGTTATGGAGATGTTCCTGGTTGGATAACCTGAATTCTAAGTAAAAAATTATCATTAATGTTTTAGATTTGAAGCAGTTATTTTTACAATGTTTCTTTCTTTTTCTTTTTTTAAGGGAGGAAGGGAAGGAAGGAGGGAGGGAAGGAAAGAAAGAAGGAAGGAAGGAGGGAATTAAAGGGAGAATGGATGGAAAGAAAGAGAAAATTAAGGAAGGGAGGAAGGAAGAAAGAAAGGTAGAAAGGGAGAGAGGGATGGGCAAAAGATGGGAAGGGGAAAGGAATACAATATGTTTCTAATAAAACATTTGTATGCTCTTTGCCCCCAATCCTATGCCACTGTTCTGTTGAGGCTAAGGAAAACAGCAATCTTTAGCTTTAATTAATAATTCTATTAGTTTGAATATTTGAGAACACCACCTGCAACAATTTTGAGTGAGGAAACATTTCAATGATTATTTCAACAACTTAAACTTAATTATTGAGCTTCTTTTATCTGCCAGTATTTTGGGTATAGGATTGGATAGTAGGAATGAAATGAAAGGCTTATTTATGCAAGGCTATATCCCTGGCTTTTGATAATATTAAAATAATTTATTCATGTCATAGTGGTCATCATTTTGATTACATTTCTATAAAGAATTTGTAGAGGTCATGAAGAAGAAAACATTCGCTAGTAGCTACAGCTAAGAAATAGGATGCTTTTTACTTTCTCTCATGCCCATAAGAGCTGAAGATTTCTTGAGAATTAAGTATTATTGGTACCATCTGTATCGAGTATGTGTTCAACTAGGTTAAGGACTCTATATAAACTGTTAAGATTCTACCGGGTGAGTGCAATGATATCTTTCTTTCTTATAGGGATCTGAGATAAGCATCTTTCATAAGTTCACATGGTGTGGTAGAATCCATGTGGGTTAGGTGAATGGTGAGGGGATCTGTATTTACAAAACTTGTACAGTGTTATCAACCACAGCTACCTTAATGAAAAGTAAAAGTGAATGATAACCTATAAATATGAAACAATTAGCTTCTTTCTTGGGTCTCTGGAAGATAGGAGGCAATGGTAGAATGAGATAATTCCTGATGTTAAAACCACATGCTAGCATCTTGATTACTTCTTGATTTGTCTCTCATTGAAGCACTTCTCCAATTTAATTTCTTTTGTGCCTATTTCCTTAAACAAATTTGGTGTTGGCTCACTTTATTATTATTTATTAATTATTATTGTTATTTACTCTTGGACTATGAATTATAAAAAAGTATGACTTAAAATGCTGTGTTTTTGTCATCATTATGCAATTTATTTCTCATGTGATGCATTATGCTCAAAAACTGATACAAAGCTAAAGAATTGTCTCATGTTATTTGCTGAAATTTCTTTGAGTTGTGATTATGGACAATTTTATATGAATTTCATGTTCTCAAAAACAGACATTTACATATAAAGATACTTTATATGTGATCATATATCCTTTTTTGTTAATAAAATATGTTAATCCTTTAGAGCTCTATTTTTCCAATATTATCTGTTCCTACTTAATTCCTACTATCTTTCATGATTGTTAGATCCTAAATTCTTTCATAATTGTCTTTTAGGCTATTATTTCTTGTATTCTACTAACTGTTATTTTGTTTGTTTTTATCTTTGGTCACACAAGCAGGTGGTATTCAGGGGTTACTCTTGGCTCTGCACTCAAGAATCACTACTGGCAGGATCACAGGACCTCAGAGGATGCTGGGGATTGAACCTAAATCAGCAGCATAAAAGACCTTTCCTGCTGTACTATCGTCAACAATTTAAAGTTAGTGATTTTTTTCTCCTTAATTATTTGAGCTTATTAAAAACTACATGTTGCCAAACAGTATTATTTATTTTACAATATGGCTTAATTATTATTTTAAAGAATTTGTAGTCTGTAATTTCATTGAAATGACATTTGTATGCCTCCAGAGAGTTGTCAGACTCAGAATTCAGCTTGATGAGCTTCTTGTTCAGCAACTGTTTCCAAATGCTAATTGCTATTTTACTCTCCAAATATTGAATTATAGGTAGATTTATGTAAAAGTAAGTCTTACTCTGACTGCCATTCTGTATAAAGTAGAATTTACTTCTACCTCAAAATTTTTTTTACCTATTTAGGAAATTGGAGACTGGACCAAATGAGTCTGCTATTCAGATTTTGTCAAAGAACTGTGTTCTGTAAAATTCAGGCTGGCTCCCTGGTGTTGGGACTATATTAATGCTAACTGCAAAGCACCTTCCTATAGAATAAAATGGTCTGGAGTTCACTGGTGTACTGCTAATATTTCTAGCTTAATAGTCTCATCAGAGTTGTATTACAAAGAATAATATTTTTTATTATTTTACTACCTGAAGTACCTAGATATTTATAAGCTCCATCATCCAGTGTTTGAGATATTTAAAAGTATTGTAAATTTATTCTGTATGTTGATTGTCCTATTATTTCTATTCAGGCATTATATGGAGCAATTTTTTTTTAAAATAATTTTTATTTTGACCAACGTGGATTACAAATCTTTCACAGTAAATTTTTAGGTACATAGTGACAGGGGCATTCCCATCACCAATGTCCTCCCTCCATCCCTGTTCCTAGCATGCATCCCATATTCCCTCCTTTGACCCCCGGGCTGCTAGTATAAGTGGTCCTCTCTGTGCCTAGCTTGTTGTAGATTGGGTATCAATGCTGTTGTCATTGGCTTTGAATTTGGTGTTTAAGTCTGATCATTTTTATTTTTACTCAATGTTCATATGACTTTTTGGTGTTGGTACACTCCATTATTTCCCCCTCAATTATTTATTTATTATCTTTATTTTACTTTATTTGATATGTACCCCCATGGTACTTTAACCTTTTTATATATTTTATTTAAACACCTTGATTACATACATGATTGTGTTTGGGTTTCAGTCATGTAAAGAACACCACCCATCACCAGTGCAACATTCCCATCACCAAAGTCCCAAATCTCCTTCCTCCCCACCCAACCCCCGCCTGTAATCTAGACAGGCTTTTTTTTAACGATCATACGTTCTCATTATTAGGATAATTCAAAATGTAGTTATTTCTCTAACTAAACTCATCCATGTTTGTGGTGAGTTTCATGAGGTGAGCTGTAACTTCCAGCCCTTCTCTTTTGTGTCTGAAAATTATTATTGCAAAAATGTCTTTCATTTTTCTTAAAACCCATAGATGAGTGAGACCATTCTGCGTCTCTCTCTCTGACTTATTTCACTCAGCATAATAGATTCCATGTACATCTATGTATAGGAATATTTCATGACTTCATCTCTCCTGACAGCTGCATAATATTCCATTGTGTATATGTACCACAGTTTCTTTAGCCATTCGTCTGTTGAAGGGCATCTTGGTTGTTTCCAGAGTCTTGCTATGGTAAATAGTGCTGCAATGAATATAGGTGTACGGAAAGGATTTTTGTATTGTATTTTTGTGTTCCTAGGGTATATTCCTAGGAGTGGTATAGCTGGGTCATATGGGAGCTCGATTTTTTTGGAGGAATCTCCATATCGCTTTCCATAAAGGTTGAACTAGACGGCATTCCCACCAGCAGTGGATAAGAGTTCCTTTCTCTCCACATCCCCGCCAACACTGTTTATTCTCATTCTTTGTGATGTGTGCCAATCTCTGGGGTGTGAGGTGGTACCTCATAGTTGTTTTGATTTGCATCTCCCTGATGACTAGTGATGTGGAGCATTTTTCATGTGTCTTTGGCCATTTGTATTTCTTCTTTGTCAAAGTGTCTGTCCATTTCTTCTCCCCATTTTTTGATGGGATTAGATGTTTTTTTTTCTTGTAAAGTTCTGTCAGTGCCTTGTATATTTTGGAGATTAGCCCCTTATCTGATGGGTATTGGGTGAATAGTTTCTCCCACTCAGTGGGTGGCTCTTGTATTCTGGGCACTATTTTCTTCGAGGTGCAGAAGCTTCTCAGCTTAATATATTCCCATCTGTTAATGTCTACTTTCACTTGCTTGGAGAGTGCAGTTTCCTCCTTGAATATGCCTGTAGTCTCAATGTCCTGGAGTATTTTGTCTATGTGTTGTTCTATATATCTTATGGTTTCATGTCTGATATCGAGGTTTTTAATCCAGTTGGATTTTACCTTCGTACATGATGTTAACTGGGGGTCTAAGTTCAATTTTTGGCAAGTGGCACTTTTGAAATTCATTTGGAATAATAAACATCCTAGAATAGCTAAAGCAATCATTTGGAAAATGAATATGGAATTACTTTCCCCAACTTTAAACTTTACTACAAAGCAATAGTTATCAAAACAGCATGATATTGGAATAAAGACAGGCCCTCAGATCAGTGGAATAGACTTGAATACTCAAATAATGTTCCCCAGACATACAATCACCTAATTTTTTTTATAAAGAAGCAAGAAATCCTAAATAGAGCAAAGAAAGCCTCTCCCCCTCAATTTATGGGGCAGAACAAGATGATTCAAGTTATGTGATTCTGTTTGAAGAAAAAAAAGTGGGGGACAAAAATCAAGAAAAAAGTGGGAGTCCTTCTAGAAGCTATAAATGTCAATTTAAGAGAAGAAAGGGAAAAAGGAAGAAAAACATAACAAAAATACAAAAATAACTCTACAATGACAAAAAAAAACTAACATAAAATCAAGATGCTAGCATGAGAAACACTACAGCAATAAAGACAACAACCAAACAATGAACATTATCCTGAAATAAAAACAAAACAAAGCAAAATTGAAAAAAAAACCAACAATTGCAAAAATCATATTGTGCTTTTTGTTGGCATAGGCACAATAAATATTAGGGAGATTAGAAAGGGTATTCCCTTGGCCTAAGAGATACAGGGTTTCTCTGCCCTTGAAGCATACTGTTGTGGAAATAACTATAGGCTCCGTACATACTCTTTTACTCTCCCTTATGTCCTTTTGTGGTGATGGAAACTTTCTGTTCAGTCATGGATTATAAAATTAGGCCTCTGTAACTAGAGATCTTGGTATTTGCACAAGTCATAGGATGGATCCTAGGATGGAGTCTTTCTTTACAGTTTTAGAAGCTCTGTTTTATCACTGTTGTTTAAATTAGTTTTCTGTAGTTGGTGGTCTTGAGTTTTGCCCCATCCTAGGAAGAAGCCTAGGATAGAGTCATTATGATCTGGAGCAATTTTTATTGCATGGGAAAATTAAAATATCGAGTCTATACTTAAAAAATCTTTATTGTTTCTTAATAGGGCAAAAGAAATATTTGGAGATTTAATGTATGCATTGAAATCTTTGTAGAAAATTTTTGTAGAAAATAAAAGACATATTTTATATAGTAAACATAGTTAATATATTAGGGGTGCCTAACAAATAATATAGTGGGTAGGGTTCTTACCTTGCACACAACTGGGCCCAGGTTTTGTCCTTGGCATCCATATATCCCCTGAACCTTCATTAGGAGTAATTATTGAGTAGAGAGAAAGGAGTAATTCCAGGGCATTGCTAGATATAACCCGAAATTAAAAACAATGAACAAATGTAAAAACATAGTTTAGATTTTATATAAAGTGGTTTAAAGCTTTATTAACTACAGAAAAAAATACTATGTGGGCAGAGATTTGCTATAGGTCAAGTATAACTAAAGTGAAAAGTTTAATTTTTCCTTTTAAAAATAGAGATCTGCTTTTCTTAGAGCAATTACTGTAAACAATATATAAATTTTTGCACTTTCTCTGAGAAGTGCATGTTTATCTTTGTCAAGCAAGCTTGTCAACGTTAAGACCTAAGGATGTCTTTCTCCAAGACCTGGAGTCATTTACAAAGTGTTATAACCAAGGAATATAGCTCCTATTGTTTGTGAGAGCACCAGAGCCTAACTTCTGTGGTTCACTGCTTCAAACTGCAAAACTGTTTATTTTTTTTTATAAAGATATGAGTTTAGTTTTCTGTAGGTACAATTATTTAGCAAATAGGTGACAGCTAAAACCACTTTGGGATGAAATATGGTCTGTTAAATCATTTTACTTTTTTTTATTTATTTATTTGTTTGTTTTTTGGGCCACACCCATTTGATGCTCAGGGGTTACTCTTGGCTAAGCACTCAGAAATTGTCCCTGGCTTGGGGGACCATATGGCTGGGGGATCGATCCGTGGTCCTTCCTTAGCTAGCGCTTGCAAGGCAGACACCTTACCTCTAGCGCCACCTCTCCAGCCCCTAAATTATTTTTCTTAAGTAGTTATGCTTATCATGAAATCTGTGCATAATGGGTGGTTTATCAAAAGATAAGATTTCTATCTTCTCAATTTCTTAATAGATTGTGATGCATAGCACATTCTGACTTAATGTTTAATAGTAAATACTTTTCTGTCTGCATAATAATCTTCTGAATTGAAATTTTTTTCTTTAATTCTATTTCTCCAATATATAGTTTCTATATGTATGTGCTATACACTTCTCATAAATGAAGTATGATTTTATGAGAATATTTTAGAAAACACATTTATGAAGAGAAATTGACTTGCCCAAGTCTATACAAGTTGTTAGTGCAAACTAGGAGTTGAGCCTAATTTTCTCTGGCTCTAAAATTTGTTTTTGTTATATCACATTTCTTAGAAATAAAGTATCACCCAATTCTTTGCATGTTTCTATTGTGTATTCAATCACATCAGCTCATTATTGTTGACACAAGAATTGCTCAGGATTACTTGCTAAATTTAATTCAATTGATTTAGGGTCCAGTTCTGAGTGAAGGCCAATCTTTCTATTTCAGCTTAAAGCAATACTGTGAGAACACTTCACAATTGCCTTGTATCTGGCAGTGACTAGCATACATATAACCAAATGTATGAACTCAAGCCCTTGATTTAATGTAGAGTCCAAACATTTGGAAAACTGTTAAATAAATACTTTTCCTAAATTAAAATGTTATTTCATGTTTATTTCCCTAAATTAAAAATATTATTTTGTTATTTATCAAAGTTGACTTCCTATAGGTGATTATTTTCTTTCTTAAACTCAAATCCTATATTTGAATATTGACAACACATTTTAAGATTACAAAATAATCCTTGTAAGAAATAAAACATTAATATTTGTGGATGTGCACTATGCTTCAGTTATACATAATTGAATTATACATGCTAGGGCTCACACTTATATATGTTTCTGTTTCTTGCTGATCTTTTCTCTATATGAAGTATTTTAAGCTGGTTTTCAAAGAACTATATTTTTAGGTTAAAAAATTTTGAAATGAAGCAGCCTCTTTTAGTTTTCAAAAATACTCCACAGAAAGGCAAATTAATGTTAGAGCTACCTATTTTAGATGCAGTTGAATATCATTTTAAGGGACACTATATTTGAAATTTTACATGGTGTCCATATATGGTTATGTTGTCATCAACTAAGAAGAGTATGCTGTTATTGGACTAGAGATTTAAGTTTTCAGATTCCCTCATAAAGATATCATTGTATTTCTCTCTATCATTATCATGCTAGTTGTTAGTGTCTATATCAGTGTCATATCATGGACTGGTCCTTCTGACCCTCATTTCTATTATCTCTGGATATTATTTTTATACTGTCTTTATTTTTGTTAAATTACATATATGAGTGAGACTATTATGTGTTTATCTCTATCCCTCTGACTTATTTTACTCAACATTATAGTCACTATATCCATCCATGTATAAGCAAATTTCATGTCTCATTTTTTTTTAAAAATTGTATTCCATTATATAGAAGTACCACAGTTTCTTTAGCTACTCATCTGTTGTCAGGCATCTGGTTTTTTTTCCAGATTCTGTTTATTGTAAATAGCTCTGCTAGGAACAAAGGAATGCATAGGGCATTATTGTATTGTATTGTATTGTATTGTATTGTATTGTATTGTATTGTATTGTATTGTATTGTATTGTATTGTATTGTATTGTTTTTGTGGTCCTAGGGTATATCCCTAGGAGTGGTATTGGTGGATCATAGGGGAACTCAATGATTTCCTCTATATTTCTTTTCCTTTTTAATTTTTATTATTTTATTAAAGCATCATGAAATACAAGGTTAAAAAGTTGTTGATAATTGGGTTTCAGTCATGCAATTTTCCAACATTCTTCCTTCACCAGTATTCATTTTGCCACCAATATCCCCAATTTATCTCCAATCATCTGATCCTATCCCAACTACAGCCTGCCTTTATAGTAGACACTTTTCTTCTTCTTCTCTATGTCTCTCTTTCCTTTTAGGTATTGCGGGTAGAGAACACTGTTACTAAATGGATATCATGCATATCACTTTATTTCTTTTTAATTCCCTGTTCTTATCCAAAGTGATGATTTCCAACTATTATTGTCATAGTGGTCCCTTCTCTGTCTTAACTATTTACAACACATCATTTCTATAGAATCTGAGTATTATTCTCATACTATTTTAAAAATATATATTCTACAGATGGATGTGATCATTCATTATCTACCCCTCCCTCTCTAACACATTTCACTTAGTTTGATACTTTCCATATCCAACCATAAATAATAAATTGTACTGATGTCTTTTTTGTTTGTTTGTTTGTTTGTTTTGGTTTTGGGGCCACACCCGGTGGTGCTCAGGGGTTACTCCTGGCTTTCTGCTCAGAAATAGCTCCTGGCAGGCACGGGGACCATATGGGACGCCGGGATTCGAACCAACCACCTTAGGTCCTGGGTCGGCTGCTTGTAAGGCAAACACCGCTGTGCTATCTCTCCGTCCCCGATGTTTTTTTCTTAACAATTACATTGTATTTCATTGTGTAGATGTACCAAAGTTTATTTATCCACTCTCTGTTCTTGGATTACGAGTTTGTTTCCAGATACTTACTTAGATACTCAGTGTTGCAACAAACATATGAGTGCAGATGTCTTTTCTGCATTGTGTTTTTGTGCCCCTAGAATATATTCCCAGAAGAAATATTGCTAGGCCAAATGGAAACCCAATTTCTATTTTTTGAGAAATGTCCATATTGTTTTCTAAAAATTCAGAACCAGTCAACACTTCCATAAACAGCAAAGGTCTCTTTCTCCTCACATCTGCATCAGCACTGGTTGTTCTTGTTCTTCTTGACGTGTGCCAATCTCTATGGTGTGAGGTGACTATTACATTATTTATTTTTTGTTTTTGTTTTTGGGTTAGACCGAGCAGTGCTCAGGGGTTACTCTGGCTTTGTGCTCAGAAATCAAACCTGGAAGACACAGGGGACCATATGGAATTCTGGGAATAAAACTCAGGTCTGTCCTAAGGCAAGGCAAACACTCTCCAGCTGTGCTATATCTCAGGCCCAGACTATTCCATTATTGTTTTGATTTGTAATATCTCTGATATTAAAATTGTGGAAGAGAATAGGTCAATATATCACTATTTGCAGATAGTATACTATATTTAGAAAATCCTAGAAATTCTTTAAAAAGCTTCTAAAAATAATATATTTTTACAGAAAAGTGGCAGGCCACAAAATTAACATGCAAAAATCAATTGCTTTACTATATACAAATCATGAAAGAAAAGAGATATTGAAAAAGCAATCCTATTCACAATTGTACCTGAGAAAGTCAAGTACCTTAGAAGGAAGTTAAGTAAAATGATAAAAGACCTATAGAAAGCACTACTCCAAGATATAAAAGAGGAAAAATATGAGGAAATGTAAACATATGCCTTGCTTATCTATTGGGAGGATTAACATAATTAAAATACCTTTAGTATTTTCAAGCAATAGATAAAATACTCCTGAAATACTTCACAAATCACTAAAACAATTCTTCAGAAACAGAAAACCAGGGGCTTCATTTTTCCCAACTTAAAACTGTTTACTACAATGGGCAGTAATTAAAATGACATGGTATTGGAATAAAGACAGACCCTCAGATCAATGGAATAAACTTGAATATCCTGAGATAGATTACCAGGTATAAAATCAATTATTTTTTGATAATGGAGCAAAAAATATGAAGTGGAGCAAGGAAAACCTCTTCAAAAAGTGGTGCTGGAAAACTGGTCAACCACAGGAAAGATACTGAATTCAGACTTCTTTATAACACCATGCACAAAGTTCAAATCAGAATAGATTAAAGGCCTTGATGTTAGACTTGAGCTATAAGGTACATAAAATAGGGGCCGGGCGGTGGCGCTGGAGGTAAGGTGCCTGCCTTGCCTGCGGCTAGCCTAGGACGGACCGCAGTTCGATCCCCCGGCGTCCCATATGGTCCCCCAAGAAGCCAGGAGCAACTTCTGAGCGAATAGCTAGGATTAACCCCTGAGCGTCACAGGGTGTGGCCCAAAAACCAAAAAAAAAAAAAAAAAAAAAAAAAGGTACATAAAATAAAACCTATGAAGAACTCTGCATACATTGAGGTTAAAAGCATCTTCAAGGATGAAACATAACTGGCTAAGCAAGTAGAAGCAAAGATAAACAAATGGGACCATATTAAAGTAAAAAGCTTCTGCACCTCAAAGAAAATGATAATAAGAACAGAAAAACTGTCCACAGAATGGGAGAAATTATTCACCCAATTTGATATGTGGCTAATATTTATGATATGTAAGGTACTAGTATATCTTACAAGAAAAAAAATTAAACTCCATAAAAAATGGGGAGAAGATTTTTGTAGAAATTTCCTCAAAGTAATACAGATAGCCAAAAGACACAAGAAAAGATTTTTTTTTATATTTTGACTTGTGTAATGTCTTAAATGCTGCCATGAGACTTTCTGATTTTCATCATATGTCTTAGCCTGAGTTGATTATTCAATCCACTTTTCCTCCTTTTCAGACTTTAAAAGAATTAAACTGATGATAAACAAATTAGATGCATCTAATATAGATCTCATATATTACCAAAGACACACTTATTAAATGCTACCTCTACCTCATAAACAAATGCTTTATTTTCACCTATAACTTACAAAAGTCTACCAAAAGTTATAGTATAATCATTGTGATGTTACTTTAGTCAGAAATTGTCACACCTGTGTCATCATTATGACTTAGGTCCTAACTGCCAGCTGACATGTGTTTTACTCAAAACAACTGAGATCCCAATGATAATAATAATCTGAGGCATTCTAAACTAGGAACATTACAATGAACATCTGTTCTATTTTTGGTTCTCTCAAAATAAAAGAACCTTACACTGGCATGAAGGTAGATTACTTTAGAAGGTGGTTCCAGAGACTCAGGTAGAGAACTGGAAGAAACAGAAATAATGGAATGACCAACTAAAATTATATCATTATACTGTCTACCACATGGGAAATAAGTTTTATTGGGGACCCATAACAACTGTGATTATGATAAATGTTTATTGTATGATTAAGACCTACATTTTTGTGAATATTTAATGAAATAGGGATTCAAAATGAATGGAGCATCAGAGAGAAGCCATAGGTTGGGCCTTATTATTCACTGGTAAAGATAATCAAATTGTAATTTTCCAGAATATATAGAAAAGGCAATAACATTCAGTTTATAAACTGGGGAGATTTAGGAAGATGGCTTTTAACAGTGAACTTTAGGTAATAGCTGCTGATCAGAAGTGTCAGCAGTTGGTAAGAAGAATTGAACATGGATATGAATAATCCCTTTCTGGTCAACTTTCCACAATCACACAGCAAAGAAATCATAGAAAATATGATTCTGGCTAAGCCATAACAACACAGCACAATCTCACTGCACTACTCAATTCTTTTTTACCTATATACTCTACCCACAACTTTCAAAATAAGCTATTTATAAAATCCACATGAAGTAACACCCGTAGGAGTGCACAATATTTTTTCCATTAGAATTTAGGATTATGCAGCATTGAAATGGGCTTGAGTTCTGTTCTCAGGAAAGTAGAAAGGCATTGGATTTCAAGCAGGGCAATGTGAGACATTGCAAATTAGGAATTAGTTTAAATGTAGAACACAAAGAATGAAATTGACTTGGGATTATTTTATCGATGGAAAGAGTGGGGAAAATTCAGAGACATGGAAATCAAGACAGTTAAACTGTTGAAGTATATTATGGCTCTGTATAATTTTTAATTGAAAGGAAAACAATATAAAGGAGAGAAAACAATATAAAGGAGGAGAGTTTAAACTATCCATACTGCCCAGAGTCTTTAATACAGGCCACAGGGTATCATGACCAGAAAGAAATGATGTTGACCAACAGAAAAACATTATGTGACACAATCTGATTAGAATGTCCTAATTGCTACTTCTGCTTCTGTACGTTTGCTTTGCCTTAGGTAATCAATGATGTTGGGTGAGAAAGTCAACATCTTTTTTTTTTTTACACGAAAGCAAATTGTGTATAAATTGACTGCTTTTCCCTTGTTCAGGGTTCTAAATTATCTGACTTGCAGACTCTGAGTGCTGAGCTTTATTAAATCTATCTCTCTACTCTGCTCTGTGTCTTCTCTTCTGGGTGGTAGTCAGCCATCTAACAAGTTATTCATTTGAATGACAGGGGTAATGGAGGAAAATGGACAGAATTAAAAGATATTGAAATCACACATAATGGAAAATTTTGATGACTGAGGGAGATAGGGAAGAAAAGGAAACATCTCTATGTAGTCTGACATACTATCTACCACTAAGTAAACTAAAGTCACACCTAATAGAACTATTAATAAATATGAAAAATGTAAATAAAAATTTTAAATTCCAAGTAGAAGTATTTACTGAGGGAAATATGAGAAAATATTTTTTCATATAATTTCCTCTGCCCCTCATTATTTTTATTGTTTTGCTGAAGGTAGATTGCAGAAAAATGATTCATTTGGGATCATTTAATTTGCCTCGAGCAATCTATTTTTTTTAACATACTTTGGATAAAATATCAGCCTGTTTCTTTCTTTCTCTCTCCTTTGTATGTCTCCCAACTAGAGAGAAGAGTTTGTGAATAGGATCATCGTGGTGGTCAGGGAATGGCATTGGAGGTCCTGGCCTTCTCCACAGGCTTTCACTGATTCTGACTGCAGCAAAAACTTGTATTAATCCCATAGTTCTTTTTTCTTGATATAGACAATATATACTTTTCCATACTGTCTCTGAAACCTGACTGAAGTACTACCAAAGCATTAAATGTTCTTTTCTTTGAGCTTCTGTTCCAGTTCTGCTTTAGTCTCTTGTGATAAAAGATTTTTCATAGCCACCATGAACATTTGAAAAATTGTGAATGCTTTTAAAGACACATGATGTGTCTTTTTTTCTAAGACAGTTGCATTTTAGGTACAGATGCATTTATGTTGGCCCATCATCATTTGTATAACATAGTGGAAGTTGTGTAGGAAGATGTTTAGAAGTGAAAAATTTTGCCATAGCCTCATGTATTCTTTTCAGCACCATATTCCTACTTTAATGTCATCAAAATTGCCCCAATCTTAACATCTTATATCTGTTTTAATATTCCTATGCAAGTTTTCTATTTCATGTCAAGGACTATTTTCTTTTTTCTATCTTAATGATATTTTTTCAGAAAAAATACTTCTAAAGTCCAATGAACCTTGTATAAACTTGGGCTTTTTAGAAATATAATTATTAATGTAATAATATAATAATTTCTGTATTAAATTCATATCAACACACAATAATACTTGTAAATAATAAATTAATAATGAATAATGGCAGTAGAGCTATACTTTATGCATGATAAATATTATATACATGTAATATATTAAATATGCAATTACATACTTAATATAATAATGATAATTAAGCATGATGTATACATCTATATAAATAAAGGAACCTTTTCCCTCTAGTTTCATTTTCATTTTTTTCTCTTTCCTTTCCTATTTTTTTAATTTGGCTATTAGAGATAATTCCTGGCAGGGCTTGGTGGGACCATCTGAGTTGACAAGGACAAGTATCAAATCTGTTTTGGCTACATTCATGCGAAGTACCCTCCCTGCCCCTCTTGCCAATTCTACTCATCATTAGTTCTTTTTCCTTTTTTCTTTTTTCCTTTTTTTTTTTGGTTTATTGACAATATCCAGTGACACTCAGAAACAGAAACCTCCTGGCAGGCTTGGGGGGCCATATGGGATGCTGGGGAAGGAACCCAGGTCAGCCACATGCAAGACAAATTCTCTACCCTACTCTGCTGCCACTCCAGCCCCCTCATTGGTTTTCTAAAACTAGAAACATACTTGGAAGCAACTGAAGCAATCGTACAGTAGATAGGGCATTTTTCTTGCCTACTGCTGACCTGGGTTCAATACTTGGGAACTTCTGAGCCTTCCAGGAGTGATTTCCCATCTGGTACCCCATATGATCTCCCAAGCCCAACTGAGTGAAGAGCCAGGTGTACATCCTGAGAACCACTTGTAAATCCCCACCCAAAAAATAAGTATATTATTTGATTTAGAAAAGATGCACAGAATCAACTGTCCCAGGATAATAGTTGTAACCTGTGTTATACTGTCAAAATTAAAAAGCATATGAAAATTTGCATATAGATATGATTAGTGTTGATGCAAGCTCTATAGATAAGTTGGGTTCCATATTTATAGTTTGTTGGATTTTTTTTTTTTTGGTCACACCCTGCAGTGCTCAGGAGTTACTCCTGGCTCCATGCTCAGAAATCGCTCCTGGCAGGGTTGGGGACCATATGAGATGCTGGGATTCGAACCACAGTTCTTCTGCGCCTAAGGCAAACGCCTTACCGCTGTGTATCTCTCTGGCCCCATAGTTTGTTGTTTTAACACATTATGTGTATTATTTAAATTTAAACATCTTTATTGGGTCATAATAAATATATCAATTTGATCCTTAGTTTTAACTCATGGTAAATAGACAAAAATGATTTTTGTTACATTTTGTATTGCCTGACACTAAACTATCTCCATAGACTAAATGTCATAAAATAAACAAACAAATAAACAAAGAACAAACATTTCTGTAGAAAAAGAAGCAATCAGCACTCTGAATTTGGATTTTAAGGTATTGAACTAAGATATTTTCTTGAAGAAAATGTTGCTGATCTGAGAAAAATTTCTTTGATCCGAAGGTGAATAGTTCACTGAGAGAGGGTATGCTTTTCCTTTGTAAGTTGTAATGCTCTTCGAACACCATTTCTCTGAGCAGGCTGGCCATAAAGAGCACTATATTCTGAAAACCTTATCACTTAGATAGGATCTCTCCTCCCACCTGAAAATTTTTTATTGTTGACACTTGCTGATTGCTGAGATTTCCTGGTTATTTTATTATACCCAAATTTGATTGAGTTGAAATATATAAACCTGTTTTCCAAAATATGAATGAACTGATCCTAGGGTGGTGAAAGGGTCATTTAATTTTGGAAGAAATAAGGTGTCCTGGAATAGTAAAATCATTATTATAAAGACTGGAAAGTAGTTGAGTTGATCTTTATAATTTTAAGATAAATTGCTAAAGACTTCCAATTTTGGAGGGATTACTGAAAACAACAGAGGTGATTTTATAGCAATAGGTTTTTCTGACTTAGAGTGGAACCTCTGATGCCTCAGGAATAAACTCAGGACGAAATAAAGATATTGGCATTTTTGAGTAATTTGTTGAGTGTGTGCTGCTCAAGGACTGGTTTAGTATTGATAAAATATAAAGCCCCATAGCATTTTTACCTGAGGAAAAGATTGCTTTCTAAGATTATATATATTTACTTGTCTCAGAAGAAATAAATTATTTTCATATCCATAATATTTTGTTCAATCCCTTATGGTTTTCAAGAAATATAGATTTACAAAACTGAGGACAACTGAGAGAAGCTTAAATCTAAGGCATTATAGAAAAGACATAGGATAATAAAGTGAGATAGTTTTTTGAAAGTGTTGGAGAAGAATTTGACAAGTTGACATCATTTCATAGAGATATAATTGAAATCAAATTTCTAAGAATACTTTGGAATTACTAAACTTTTCTTTAGGTAAGTATACATACATTTATAAATTTAGGGACAGACCATTATTTTTCACTAGGTTACAAAGTGTCAACTCTAATCGAATTGGTTGCCAACAGTGTCAAAATTGTTTTCCTTAAAAAAGTCCCTTTTTCAGTTACACAATTTATTAAAGGTAAGTACAGAATTACAGAATTATCTTCATACTGTACACTATGGCAGTAAGAGTAGATTAAATATAAAGTTAAATGCCTTTATATTTATATTTTTGCCATCTAAAATACATGCCATTCATTTTTATACACAGTAACACACATGAAAAATAGCATCATAATATTTATTTCAGTATTTGAGCCATGTCTGTGGTAATCAGTGCTTGCTTGGGAACCCTTGTGGTATTGGGGATCAAACCAAATCTCCTACATACAAAGCCTGATCTGCAGCCCTTTGAACTATCTCTTGCCCAATTTCATGCTTAGAAAGGTAATATTTTATTATTTTAATAAATTTTTGTTTATTTTTTGGGTTCAGGGTTTACTCAGGGATCAGTCCTAGCAGTGTTCAGGAGGGGGACCATATGTGTAGCTGTAGAGTGAGCCAGGTCAGCTGAGTGCAAGGGAATATCCCTACCCACTGTACTAACTTATCAGCCCAGGAAGAAGGTCATACTTTAAATACATCCAATTTCATAGATGGCAGTGTATTCAATTGTTCTTATAGCAGTAAAATGGTATTTTTATATTTGTTGACAGGCATGACAATTTCCATTAATTATGCCCAGATGCCAGAAAAAAATCTTTCTTAAATTAGTTGACAGGGAGAAAATATTTTCAAATGCTAAGATGTATCATTTATTTCCATTAAGAAATTGAATAGGTGGACTTACACCTGGGAATTTTCCAATACATGCATCAAAAATTTGAAATCATGCTAGCACTCCAGACTTCTAGCACATACTTGATATAAAGTCTCTATTCTTTGAATGTATTTCTTTAAAGAAAATTATTCTTCTCACAAACAAACAAAAAATGGTAAATTAAATTATAGGCATTCAGAGGCCAGCAGAGCTCCCTAGAGGCACATACGTGGAGTTAGGAACTTGTTTTCTAGAAAATCTTTGATTGATTATCAGCTAAAAAGCCCAGCGAGTGGAAATCCTGTGGAGATTGAAAGCATTGTTTGACAAACTATTCAAAACTAATTTGTTTATGTTGAGGAAATAAAAAAATAATTATAGACAAAGAAAACAGAGGCAGCCATTGCCAACTCCCTTAAATGCTTTTCATGACATTTACAAATTATTTACCAATTGACACTATGTTGGAAGAGACAGGATAGTTGACCGTTTTACTCTTTACTGTTGTTTCAATTACAATATTAACACAAACTCCTTGAAGTAAATCTGACTTTATTTCTGAAGAGGACCACAAATCCAGTCATTATTAATTCTACTTTCTTACTAAATGCACAGACTATATTCTCCTTGGATTCTTTTCAGGCAAGGAAATGTATTTCAATACAGTGGTTAGGTTGTTTCATATGTATGTTTTCTTTGTTTTCTTGGTCTATTTGTTCTTTGTTCTAATAATAAATATACTCTGAGTGAGTTTGTTTCAGGTTTTAATTATCAAAGATACTTAACTTGTATCTACTAATTAAGTGTTCATTTGTAGTCTCTACTCCTGTTTTCTACTGAAAGTGGCTTCTCTGTACTGTTTTATCTGGACATATAGTTGGGATATCTCAGCTGCCAAAATTTCTAACTGTAGTTAGCTTCTGATTCTTAATATAAAGCATGTTATTGTATTAGGAAAGTCCTTTTGACTATTTTGGGCATGGCAGTAATGCCAATCACTTTGGATGTTATTATTCTAGAGATTGCCTGCCTGTGAGAGGCTGAGATTTTGACATAGTGAGTCTTATTTTTACAGAATTCTGAAAAAAGATATAGAAAATCATAAACATCTTAATATGGACAGACATGTAAGCTTGTGTAATAGATGTAATAGTTGTTCAATCACCAATCACCGAATAATATTTCAGATCCTCATCTACCTTTAAAAATGATAGTTGTAGGACAAATACTTATAAATCACAAAAAGAAAATAAAGCTTCAGAATATTCAAAATATGTCTAACAGTGTAGCAGTAAATGGTAGAGCTAGGAATGAAACCATATTCTAGGTTACTGTAGCCCTAATTTCCTTGACCTTCATATTGTATTGCATATGATATGAATACAAAAATATTTGGATATGAATTAGATAAGCTTTTCTGCCGGTTTTTAGGTATTCTACTCAGATATATTATATATGTATATATATATTTAAGCAATCCCAAAAGTAATAATTGCTGAAGACCTAACTTCAAGTAAAATTCTGTAATTCATAGATTGATTACTAAAACAGCACAAATGCAGACATTGGCATAGAAGTTCTCTTGTTGAGGGGCCGGAGAGATAGCATGGAGGTAAGGCGTTTGCCTCTCATGCAGGAGGTCATCGGTTCGAATCCCGGCGTCCCATATATGGTCCTCCCGTGCCTGCCAGGAGCAATTTCTGAGCCTGGAGCCAGGAATAACCCCTGAGCACTGCCGGGTGTGACCCAAAAACCACAAAAAAAAAAAAAAAAAAAAGAAGTTCTCTTGTTTCCAACGACCTACAAATAGTCATGGATCATTTTTCTCCCCACCTCTTTTTTTGTTCAGGGCACTGAAGCCAGTATTTTAAGTTGTATACTTCTTATAATGAGATAGCAGTTGTGGAAATATTAATGGATCTTAGAGAAAACATATTGGCAAAACAAAGCTTTTATCCTTAAGTATGTTATTGAGTAGAAATTACAAATAAGCTGATTTCATAATATGAAAATAAGTTAAATTATTAACTATTTATCCCACTGATGTTTTTGTTTTACCATGATTGGATCCTAAATTTACATTCATATGCAAATTAACCTTGTTTTATTATGAAATCTTATTTATCATGATGTAAAAAATCTAGTAAGTTGATTTACTACTTGTAAACAAAAAATATAACATATCATAGGCATTGTATAATCTATAGTACCTTCTCCCCTCAAACACAAAAAATTTAAAAAAATATGTGCATATAAAAATAGCAAATATTAGGTTGTAGAACTAGTACACTTGATGGGACCCTGAGCAGGAATCCAGAAATAACCCTGGGGACAGGGAAGGAGTTAGTCTTTTAAAAAGGGGATGGAGTTTAATCCTGAGGGACTCATCAATATATTTATAAATGCATTATTGAGATTGAATCAACACAATGCAACTTTGCAATATGTCTACCTTGTTACTTTAAACATGAACTATTTATTTAAGTTATCTCCAGAGAAATATCTTAAAAGCAATTCTTATCAGTAAAAATATATTTTGAGTTTGAATCAAGGTTTGAGCTAGTTCTATTTATTAAAAAGAAAAATTTATTCAAATTTTGCATCAAATAATTCAATAGGTTACATTTAGCTTGTATTCAGACTTACATTACCAAGAAAATATCTGAAAAGGGAGATTTTGATTATTTTACATGAAGAAAGGCATTATAGCTCTGTGTGTGTATTTAAGTGGGAAAGTTTTCTACCATAGACTGTTACTCCTAGCCACCTTCTCTATTCTCTCTGCAATTATTACCATACTATCTTTTATTTTTCTTATACTCCCAAAATGAGTGAAATTATTCTATGTCTTTCCATTTCCTTCTGACTAATTTCACTCAGCATTATTATATTCATCCATGCATAAGAGAATTTCATGACTTCATTTTTCTAACAGCTGTGTAGTATTCCATTGTGTAGGTATATAATAGTTTCTTTAGCCACTCATCTGTTCTTGGGCACCTGGGTTGTTTCCAGCTGGCTATTATAAATAGTGCTATGATTAATATAAGAATGAAGAAGGGTATTCTTCATGGTATATTTGAGTATTTAGGATATGTCCCTAGAAATGTTATTGCTGAATCATATGGAAACTCAATTTCTAGCTTTTTGAAGAATATCCATTTTTTTTTCAAAAAGGCTGCATTCCCACAGCAATTAATGAGTATCTTTCTCCCTATATCCATGCCAACACTGGTTGTTCTTGTTTTTGTGATGTGTGCCAATCCCTGTGGTATAAGATGGATGGTATCTCATTGTTTTGATTTGCATTTCTCTGATAGAGTGATGTGTAGCATTTTTATGTCATTTTGGTATATGTATTTTTATTTGAGAAAACACTGTTAATTTGTTTTCTCATGTTTTGAAGGTATTAGTTATTTTTTTACTTGCTAAGTTATATCAGTGACTTATGTCTTAAATATTATTTAAGATTATTAAATGATAATGAACAGTTTCACCCATTTCCTTCTCAGTTTAATGTAGTCTCATTTATTTATATTTTTCTACTTGCTTGGACAGTGATGTTTCATCTTTGAAGATGCCTTTTGTTTCAGTGTCATGAAGTGTTCTGCCTATTTTTTCCTCTATGTACCTTATAGTACATAAAGTATAAGGTCTGATATCAGGTCTTGATATTCGGTTTGATATCAAAGTCTTTATTTCATTTTGATTTGACCTTTTCATAGTATTAAAAGAGATATGGATTCACTTTTCTTGCATGGAATTGACCAGTTTTCCATTCACCACTTGTTAAAGAGGCTATCCTTGCTCCATTTATTTATTTTCCCTTTATCAAAGATTAGTATATCTGTGAATACTTGCAAAACTATATTTTTTCTTCTTAATAATCTTCTTTCTTCCTTTGCTGTGTTCCACATTCTGATAATTTGTGTCTTCATTCTTATTTGTTTCCAGCAATCTTTTGATTTTTTTAACTGACCTATTGGCTGTGAGCTGTTTTATTTTCAGGTGTTAAAAGTTTTTTCTCAGGGCCGGAGAGATAGCATGGAGGTAAGGCAAAATTTGCCTTTCATGCAGAAGGTCATTGGTTCAAATCCCAGCATCCCATATGGTCCCCCGAGCCTGCCAGGAGTGATTTCTGAGCATGGAGCTAGGAGTAACCTCTGAGTGCTGCCGGGTGTCACCCAAAAACCAAAAAAAAAAAAAAGTTTTTTCTTTGTGTCTGATTGTAATTCACTTTTATTTTCAGTGCATCATGGTCTAAGAATTCAATTTATACAATTCCTAGTATCTTGATTTTATAAAGGTATGCTTTATGGCCAGCATGCAATTTATCTTTGCAAATATCCCATGTGCATTGGAGAAAAGTGTGTATCCAATTTTCAGGGGGTGAAGAGCTTTTTATATCTACTAAGCCACTCTACTTCATTTATTCCTTCAAAACCTTGTTAAGTTTTAGCTTGTTTGATCTAGCAAGAGTTGACAGGGCAGTGTTAAAATCTCCCACTATTATTGTTTTGCTGCTATTGATGTCTTTAAGTATATTGACGTTTTTTTGTTGGTTTTTTTTTAGTATTTTGCTGGTTAATTTGTTTTTTGGGTGCATATATGTTTTGGAGTGTGATTTTCTCCTGGTGTACTTGATTATACAGAGGTGACCCTCTTAGTCTCTTATAATCTTTTTGAACCTGAAGTCTGTGTTGTCTGATATTATTATGGCCTCCCCAACTTATTTAAGGTAGTTATTTGCTTTAAAAATTGGGTGGGGAGGAGGGAGATTTGGGACATTGGTGATGAGAATGTTGCACTGGTGGTGGGTGGTGTTCTTTACATGACTGAAACCCAAACACAATCATTTATGTAATCAAGGTGTTTAAATAAAATATATATAAAAAATTGTCCTCCACCTTTGACATTGAGTCTGTGTTTGCTCTTACTATTCAGATGTCTTTCTTGCAGACATCAAAATATTAGATTCAATTTTCTTTTTTTTTTTTTTTTTTTTTTTTTTTGGTTTTTGGGCCACACACTGTGACGCTCAGGGGTTACTCCTGGCTATGCGCTCAGAAGTCGCTCCTGGCTTCTTGGGGGACCATATGAGAAGCCGGGGGATCGAACCGCGATCCGTCCTAGGCTAGCGCAGGCAAAGCAGGCACCTTACCTCCAGCGCCACCGCCCGGCCCTAGATTCAATTTTCTGATCTATTTTACTACACTGTGTCTCTTAACTGGGGCTTTTAGTCCCATTTACATTAAGATAAGTGTTATGAGATTGTCATCTTTTTGTAAGAGTTTGGTGTGTTTGTTGTCCATGTGGACATGGAATGGACACCCCATACAACTCAAGAGGGTATAAGAGAAGAAATGAGATAATTTCAAACAGAAATAACAGGGCTGAAAATTGAAATGAAAAAACTCACTGAAAAGCCTCACAAGCAGAATAAAAACTGATGAAGGCAGAATAAGTGACCTGGTAGATAAGCTGCATAACATTTCCAGAAGATGAAAAAATATCCTTAAAAAAAGGGAATAAAAAACAAGAGACATTTTGGATAAATTTAACAGGAACAACATAAGAATCATTGAGGTCCTAGAGGGCCAGGAAGAAACTCCTACAAAGTAGAAACTTTCAAAGACATTATTGCTGAAAAATTTTCAGAGATGAGAATGCTTGCACTTACATCTTAGATGCCCAAAGAGGGCCAGATAAAAGAGATCCAAATAAAAGCACCCCAAATTACATACTGGTCACAATGATAAAAAAACCATAAATAGAGATAGAATACTGAAAGCAGCAAATCAAAATGGAAATTAGATACAAGTATGCAAACCTAAGATCTACAGATTTATCACAAGCAACTCTCCAGGCCCAAAGTCAGAGTTGGTATTTAGTTAAAAAATTCAATGAAATGAATGTTTCATCAAGAATACTTGACCCAGCCAGTCTCTAATTTTATTTGAAACACAACTTCACAGATAAACACCAACTAAGAAATTTTATGGATCAAAACCCACCTTAAAAAAAGAAATAAAGCACCTACTTTACTATAAGACAGACTCAACAAATACACTAAACTCTTACAAAAAGTTAATAATCCCTTGACAATGGCATTATTTTTAGTCTGAACTTTGCCCACTGAGTTAGCTGTGGTTTACAGACATTTTCCCTTTCTCCTGACTGTGTTTGGCTGCACTCACACACCTGAGTTCAATTCAAAATGGTGCCTTTTAGTCCAAACTCTCAGCTCACAGTGCTTCTGCCACCATGGCAAACTGTCCACTTTTATTTTTCTCCTAGGTATGCTCTTGGGTGGACTCAAACACCTAATTTCAATTCAAAATGTCGATTTTATTAAGGTCCAAATCTGTCTACTGTCCACAGTCATGTTTGTTCCTGTTGGTCTACAGTTTGTTTCTTTTTTCTTTTTTTTCCTCCTGCCTACACACTTGACTAGGCTCACATACCTCAGTTCAATTCAAAATCTATTTCTTCTTTTTTATATTAAAATATGTATTTGCTCTTCACAATGTGTTTTTCTCTTCATATTTGCATGTAAAATGTAGGGTCCTAAGATAGTGCAACAGGAAGAGAATGTGAATGCAGCTAATGCAGTGATTCCATCTGTAGAACCCTTACAATCCTCTGAACCCTGTCAGGAGTGAGCACTAAACCTAGAGAAAGTAAACCTCAAACATCTCTGGGTGTTGCCCCCAAATTAAAAAACATAAACCCTAAAACTTAATTTCTCCCATAACCCACAATTTTATTCCAAGGCATATATTTTAAGAAAACAAAAACAAACTTGAAAAAATATATTAAAAACATATGTTATTTAAAGTGTTATTTACAAAAGCCAAGAGTTAGAAATAATCTGAGTGTTGAATGACAGATAAGTAAAGAAAGTTGTGTTATAATTTATGGAATTATGAAAAGATTCTATAGTCTTAAGAAAAGATATTCTTACCATTTCTTTGAGTCAAATACTGTCGATTTGAATGTATCTAAGAGAGTCAAGTTAGGTGACATAAGTCAAATAAGAACTAGTCGTATATGAGTATAAAGAAATAAAACACACATGGATAGTAGCATGATAAGTGAAATGAGTGAAAGGGAGAGGGTAAGATAGAGAATGAACACATTCATTTGCAGTATATAAAATTATATGAAAATAATCTCCAAAGACAATAGAAATAGGGGATGTTCAGTTAAGACAAAGAAGGATCACTATGACAAAAATTTAGGTTTATGATCACTCTGGACAAAAAAAAAAAGGGTGCTGAAAGTACATAAAGTGATACACATGAAACCCATAATGCCTAAAAGAAAAAAAAGGAGGAGGAGGGTGGGAAAGGAAGAAAAAAAGGAGACAGCTATAGATGTGGAATATGGGGAAAAACAGGAAGGGAAACTTGGGAAATTGGTAGTAGGAAATGAACACTGGTGGAGGGATGACTATTTGAACATTGTATGACTGAAACATGAACTAACTCTACATCACTTGATTCAATACCAACTTCTTAAAAAAAAAAAAAAAGAAAGCAAGAAAATAGATGGTATCTAAAGACAATTCCCTGAATTTTGAAAACAAAATTGAGGTTACCAAGATAGCGGAAAGGAAATGATGGGGATAAGTGAAGTTAAGAAGGTAATAATTAAATATAAATTGCACATGGACTGTGATAGATTGTTTTGGGCACTTTAGTGGTGAAGGGGCAGTAACATTATACACCATAAACGTAAGTGTAACACTGCAATAAATAAAGAAATATTAGTGATGAGAACTGTTAGAATCTTTTCCTGACAATTTGTAGCAACTTCTAGCAAGGATGACAATTATGAGTTCTGTTCTTGTTCTTAATTTTGACTTGGAACTTTCTAGTGGATTCCCTGATGATTTCTCCACCATCAGTGATTTTCCTTAAATAAACAATCATCTTTACCCTCTTCTTTCATAGCAATGCCTCTATACTTTCTTCTAACAAGACACATTTTATCTCATAGCTAACTTTAAATGCTTTAATTGGCAAACATCCATCTATACTTTAAAATCCCCGTATACCCAAATGATTCATTAATTGGGTGGAATTAAAATATACTTTAGAAAGTTTATATATTTTAACCATTATAGTTTGGTGTTTTCCTTATTTTTGATGATTCTTAAATACTGAGGATATTTTTAATGAAGGTCACATTTTATAAACAATAAAATAGACATAAATTGACTTCACATAGCTCTATATTAAATTTGATATTTGTTACCAGATGTTTAATTCTTGCAGGAATAAATGATGTGATCTCTGGACTTAAAAATAAAGAACAAATAGTGTGACTCTCTGTGAGAAAGAAATATAGGATATAGGTAGTTTCATCAACTTTTTAATTTTTTAAATTGAATCGCCAGGATTTTACAAAGCTATTTAGTTTAGGAATACAGTGTTCCAACATCATCCTTTAAGCAGTGTGTCCAGTTACACTCCCAGAAATCTGCCTTCTTCTGTGGTAGGCACTTTATACTCTTTTTCAGCACTCTGTTCTTCTCCAGAGTAACCAATGTGGTATGTACCCTTGCTGAACTGTTAACAGCCTTTGGCCATTTGTTATTCCCTATTACTATTTTATATCCTACACATAACAGAGGTCATTTTGTGCCTGTTCCTCTCCCTCTGACTAACTTCACATCTACATGATGATTTCTAGATTCATCCAACTAGCAGCAATTTCTCATTGCCTTTGTTTGGGTGGCCCTTGAGGGTATATTCCTTGGAGTGAAATTGCCGTGTTTCATGGAAGCTCAATTTCTAGGTGTTTTTTTTTTTCTTTTTGATAAATTTCATTTTGTTTCTTAAAAAGCTGGACAGGTTGCTAGTCCCACCAGCAGTAAATGAATGTTTCTTTTTCTCCATCCTTGCCAACAGTGATTGCTGTTGATGTTCTATTTGATGTGTGCCAGTTTCTCTGCTGTGAGAATAATATCTCATTGTTTTGATTTGAATTTCCCTGATTAGTGATGTGGAACATTTTTTTCGTTTTTTTTTTTTTTTTTCGGGCCACACCCCTTTGATGCTCATGGCTTACTCCTGGCTAAGCGCTCAGAAATTGCCCCTGGTTTGGGGGGACCATATGGGACGCCCGGGGATCGAACCACGGTCCTTCCTTGGCTAGCGCTTGCAAGGCAGACACTTTACCTTGAGCGCCACCTTGCCAGCCCCGTGGAACATTTTTTTCGTGTGCCTTTTGGCCATTTGTATTTCTTCTTTGAGAAAATTTCTGTTCATCTCTTCTCTCCATTTTTTATGGAGCTGTATTTTTTTCTCTTATTTTTCTACCTGGGATTTTATATATCTTGGATACCCTTGATCAATTTAATGGTGGGAAAATAATTTCTTAAGGTCTATGATTGTCTTTGTATCCTGATCATCATTTCTTATGAGGTGAAAAAGCTTTGTAATTTTATTGTAACACTATATATCTTTGCTTCCACTTGCTTGTGGCCTCAGTGTCATGGAGAGTTCTGCCTATGTTTTCCTCTATGTATCTTATGAATTCATGTTTGAGAATGAGGTCTTTATTCATTTCTATTTGACTTCTGTCAAATAGATATCTGAGATATCTGAGTTTATTTTTTTGCCTGTGGCTGTCCAGTTTTCCCATCACAACTTGTTGGAGAGGTTTCAAATATTTGATTTCATGTTTTTCTCCTTTATTTTAGACTAGCTGTCTATATATTTGAGGTTCTGTTTCTAAATTTTCAATTGTGTTCCAGTGGTCTGAGTAAGTCGTTCCAGAATCATACTATTTTAATTATTACCACTTCATCTCTTTTGTTAACTGAATTCTAAGGTACTTGATTTTCTGAGGAACAAATGTGAATGTGATTTTTAAATAGTTCTGTATTCTATTTCATTATTTACTAATTCTTTAAAAAGTAATATTTCATCTCAAAAATGAAAGCTTGACTTTTTATTTTCCTATAAGAATGAACTTAATATCTTTTTCTGGCATACTTGCTATGAAAAATGCTTCCAATACTAGATGTAAAAGAAGTGGTAAGAATGGATAACACTGTCTTGCACTTGATCATAGAGGGAAGGTTTTCAGTTTTTCACCAGTGAGTATAATGTTTGCCATGAGTGTGTGGTAAATTACTTTTAATATGTTGAGGAAAGTTTCAACTCCCATTTTACTAAGAGTTTTTATCACAAATAAATATTAGTGCTTGTAAAATGCTTTCTTAGTACTTATTGGTATGATCATATTATTTTTTTATTTTTTCTTATATTAATATGGTGTATAACATTGACTTGTTTGAGTTAAATAATCCTGATATCCAATATGAATTCCAATTGGTCATAGTATATGATCTTTGATGTGCCATTGGATTTTATTTTTATGTTTTTTTTTTTTTTTGGTGGGCATAGTTGGTTGTGTTCAGGGATTATTTCTGACTCTGCACATAGGAATTACTCCTGGTGGTACCAGGTGTGTGTGTGGGATACATATGGAATACAGAGATTTGAACTTGATCTACTGCGTGAAAGTAAGTGCCTACCAACTATCTCTTTAGTCCCCTATGAATAATCTGTTAAGAATTATTGCATCTCATCTGTGTTCATAGAGAAATATTGGTCTTTAATATTCCTTTTATTGTGGTGTCTGTATGTTTTTGGTGTCTAGGTAATATTTGTCTCATAGAAAATTGAAAGTGTTTCTATCCTTCAACTTTTTTATGAGCTTGAAAAGAGTTGATATGTAAAAAAAAGAGTTGATAAATAATTTCTTAAAGGTTTGGAAGAACTCACTTGTGAGTTCTATCTGGTCTGAACTTTGTTTTTAGGTGAACTTTGATTAACATTTTGATTTCCTCAATAGTAATTTGTCTCCAATTATTCTGTATCTTCTTGGTTTAGCCTTGAGAAGTTATAGGAGTTCCAGAATTTATTCATTTCTTCTAGGTTTTCACATTTTGCAGCATATAAAATTTTAAACTAGTCTCTTTTGATACTTGGATTCCTATGTTATTCGTTGTGATGCCATCTCATTCATTTTGGTTTTTAGGGTTCACTTTTTCTTTTAAATCTTGATAGTGTTCTGTTGGTCCTGTTTATTTTTTTTTTTCAAAAAAAACCTCTTCATTTCATAATCTCTTTAATTATTCATTTGGATTCAGATTTATTTATTTTAATTCTACATTTTAGTATTCCTTTTCTGCTACCTGCTTTGGGCTCTTTTTTAAAATTTCTTTCCTGCCTCCTTAACAGGAACAAAATTATTTAGTTCATTTTCTTGTTACAGCTTATATTTCATAATGGTGTTACTAAAGTATATTGTCTTAGGATTTGTTGCTGTTAGGTTCTTCTTTGCTATCATTTTTGTTCAGTGAGCTTTGGGGGATTCTATGAAACTTTCTGATGTGTGTGTATGTATGTATGTATGTGTGTGTGTGTTCCTACTGTTCTGCCAGTATGATGAACTTTGGAAATGTGCTCCAGCAGCTGTTTCATTAGAATGATTCAAGCCTACTATACTATACTACTATACTAGCTCAAGCTAGCTATAGCTTCTCTCCTAGATCAGTCATAAAATTGTGATGTTTAAGCCAGATGTGGTTGGGTGGAGTGATTGCTGGGCCCTACAATAGAATGGGGACTCTGCCTGCCCACTCAGAGATGGCTCCATGATCTGAGTCTAGTGGCCTACCAGTTTCAGTTCTCCTGAGGTTTCTCTTCCTCTTATGACCTTTTTGAGCCGGAGGTCTATGCTATCTATTACACGTGTAGACTCTCCTATCTTTTTGATTCCAGTGTTTAAATTTGAGTCTCTTTAGACTACTATTTAAAGTGTTTCTTGGAGACAATAGAAGAGAACGTTATTATAATTTCTAAACTATCCTGACATCCAAGTTCTTTTAATTGGTGCATTTAAGTTGGTAACATTGATTAAGATTATTTCATGTAGCTTTGTGTCACATTTCAGTAGGAGATCAATGTGTTAGTAAGAATTATTTTGTCTTAAAGAAACCCCCTGCAGTATTTGTTGCAGAGTTGTTTTCAAGTCTGTAAAATTGCAGAATTGTTTATCCATGAATCTTCAGGTTGCTTCTTCAAATCTAAATGAAAGTTTGTATCGATAATGTATTCTTTGTGAAGCATTCATTTCGTTGAGGTGTTTTGTTTATGTGTGTTGTTGTTGTTTGTTTTTGTTTTTAAACTATATCTCACACTGTCTTTGGGCTTCCAGTGTCTCATTTGCTAACTCTGCTGTGAAACACACGCTGCTCTTTTGAAGTACTTTCCTTCTTTGACCTGGCTGTTTTCAATTTTATCACTGGCTTTCATTGTTCTGCCTAGGATACATATTTGTATATTTTCATTTGGATCTCTTTCAGCTAGATTCTTCAGGCCTTTTGAATCAGGCTGCTTATACTGTTCAACTCTGGAAATTTCTCTGTAATATTGCTTTTTCATTGGAGTTGTTTTTCTAATCCTCTGGACACTGGTAATTCTTGTGCTCTTCTTAAATTCATCTTAATGTTCTCTCATATGCTGTTCACTTATTTCAGGATTTTTTTCAATCTTCTATTACGTGGAGTTTTTGTGCATATCATCTTGGAGCTCAGTGATTTTGCTGTCCTTAATTGCTGTTACTGTGCTGCTATGGCCCCCATTGAATTTTTCATCTCACCTACAAGATTTTTTTCATTCTGTCATTTATGAGCCTCTTTCACATTTTATTATCTATTCTAGGGTATCTGTATCACTGTCACTTTGAACTCACTGAACATCCTGACAATTTCCTTTCTAAAGTTTTTGTCTGAGAACCTATATATGGAATGTGGTGCTAGTGGAGTCTTCTGGGTTACTGTCTTGTCTCCCCTAGCATAGTTGGGTTCTATGTTGCTTTCTCATTTTTCCTATTCACACTCTCCAACTCATTGTTTGCATCCTTCCACTTATAAGAGCTGTCTAGATAGAACAGCTGTTTGGTGCTTTCTTTGTTTTCTATTGCGCCCTCCAACCCAGGATGTCATTTGCTATTTATATTTTTTATGCCACTGGTTTACACTGGCTGTAAAGTAAGGATATTGTTAGTGGCACCAGTACTTAGCTGCCCCCTTTGTGGCTGATTCTGGTGAGGTGGGGATATTGCAGCTAGTCTCCATGTGTACCAACATATTTCCTGTAGCTCTTAATGGCTTCCACCATGATGGAAACAAAGACCTCAAGCACAACTGGGTACATCAGTTTTTTGGGGGGTCTTTTATTCTCTATTCCACCAACTAGCATATATGCTTTCAAATCGTGTATGAAACATGATTTAGTTCTTTTCAGCTTTGAGTGGGGAAAATTTCTTGGATCAGTTCTCAAAGTTTCTTTCATCCCTCATATTCTACTCATTTAAAATATATTGTCACTATGTTACTACTCATAGGTGAGACAGGTATTCATATTTATTTTCATACTGATTATAAATGTATAACTCCATTTTGTATATTAATCTCATTACATTTCCACCCTTCATTTTCTAAAATAAAATAAGGGTGATAGCCTATTCAAAGTGAAATAGGGAAAACAAAAATCCAGTAATTACTTTATGCAAGTTAGACTTATATCCTAACGCCTGGTCTTTTCTGGAGAAGGTTCCATGTGCACTTGAGAAGAATGTGTATTCTGCTTTCTGGGAGTGGAGTGCCCTATATAAATCCATTAACCCTACTTTTTCTAATTTCTCATTTAGGGCTCTTATTTCTTTGCTAGTTTTCTGTCTGGTGGATCTGTCCAGTGGTGATAGGGGAGTATTGAGATCTCCTACTACTATTACATTTCATTCCATGTGGTTCTCCAAGTTTGCGAGCAAATGCCTTACATATTTTGCTGGCTCTGCATTTGGTGCATAAGTTTTGACCAGAGTTAGTACTTCTTGATCTAGTGTTCCCCTGATCAGTAAGTAGTGACCCTCTTTGTCTCTGATCACTTTCTTGAGGTTGAATGCAATTTGGTCTGATATAAAGACCCAGTAATTACTAATACCCTTTTACTTTCCTACATGGAAATTTTCTTGAGAGAAATGTGTCTCTTTACAAATAGCCGAAAAATTTTACTTGCAGAACTACTTTATTTGAATGAAGATAGCTGGAGAGAAATGACTTTTTTGAAAAAATGCTTTAAGGAAATACAACATGAGGAATTATCTCACAGCGACATTTGCAGGCATAACAAGCATAAGTTTTTATTTGGTATTATTACTCTCCAGGTGGCCCTTAAGTTGAATGTCACATTCACAGCCTTTCACATTGTTTTCTATTTCAGATATAACTTAGTCATTATGTGACATTCTCACATTGCAGAACAAGCCTTTTTTAAATATCTGTCTAGTTCTTTCAAGGAATTAAATGTTAGTTTAACTAAAATAGAGGCATAAGTTATTTTATAGATACATATGGACTATGAATATTTGTGTGGCAAGCAATTAAGGTAATTGAGAAATTCAATGTCTGTTTCAAATTCTTAAACTTTTCTTAAAGCTATTTACATTTATTGAGATTCTTGCTATTTTCTTCATGTTCACTTGTTGATTTTAGATAATTTTAATTACTTTATGCTTCCCTGTAGTTTCATTTTATAGTCAAGGGCTCCTATAATTATAGACAGGTGGTGATGATCTTATTTGAAACTGCTTAACTTCCCAAATTCAGATTGATTTTGAAAATAGTGTTTGGGCTTCTGTAACCATGTGCTTTATATAATAAATGGTAAATGAGAAGGACAGAAACTTTGGGCAGAGCAAAGACTTGCCTGGTATTTCTGGCATCCTCTGGCAAAGGAAATTGTAGCAAAGCCTTTATTTTAGTGACTATTGGAACTCAAAGGAAATGTGCTCATTAACATTGTGTTCTCTCTATAAAGTGTGAAAAGAGAAAAAGCACAGTAAGATCCTGCTTTTTAATGTTGAATAATAGTTATCCTTTCATTTTTAGTACGGTTTTTGAAAAGTTTGATTTTTCTCTGTATGGCAGGGAACACCCTCTTCATCATTTTGTTACTAGGATTCTCTCGTCCAATTCCTCAGAGTGTAAGTGTGTACTTTACCAGCAATTTTTCAGTGCTTCTGAGAATAGCTTTAGAAGTATTGCCTGACAAACTTAGCCCTTAAAATGGACTGATTAGCATTCATCTATTTAAATTTTGGATTGAGAAAAAAGGAATTGTCTGGGGCCAGAGCATTAGCACAGCAAGTAGGGCATTTGTCTTACACACTGTCAATCCAGTTTTGGTCCCCAGACTCCCATCTGGTCCTGTGAGCCTTCCAGGAGTAACTGAATACAGAGCCAGGAGTAACCCATGAGTGTTGCTGGGTGTGCCCCCCCCTAAAAAAAAAAGGAACTGTGAGGGTTTCTATATTTTTATTTGCTCCCCTACTCTTTGCTAGAGAGTCTATGTTGAGAGGAGACAAATAGTGTGGATTTTTTTCTAACATTTCAGTCCCCATTTTTCTAAGAAAAATGAAAGAAAAATAAAAAAATGGATAAACTATTGTCAGACTATATTTTTTCTTTTATAATTTAAAAGTTTTAAATGTATATGTTTATTTTAGAGAAGAGATATGGTGTACATTTTATCTTAAAAATGTAACATTGTTTGGGGCATCTGCCTTGCCTGCGCTAACATAGGATCAACTGCGGTTTGATTCCCCAACATCCTAGATGCCCCACCACCAAACCAGAAGCGATTTCTGATTGCATAGCCAGGAGTAACCCCTGAGCACCGCTGGGTGTGGCCAAAAAAATAATTAAGTCTAAAATTTAACATTGTTTATTCTAGGTTTTCAGTATTTGCTAAATGGTAAAGAAAATGACAGGAAGGAATACAGAGAAATACCTGGAAAGATTGATCAATACTAAGCATCCTGCTGCGGACTGTTTTATCCTGATGAGATAAAAAGTTCCTAAGCAAAACCTTAGTGAGTTCATTTTCCCACTGGAAGTCAAGCGGGAGCACGAAGAGGTGAATATGAAATATGAATTATGAAATATGAAATGAATGAGACCACACAGAATGCATGGGGACTTGCGTCTAGAAAGACGAAGACAAATTTATTTTTTGAGCTGGGTAGCTTTTAAGGTTGAGGTTTGGAATGCAGGGTGTAATTTTTGACATCACAGAGAGTGGGAGATAGTTAGGGAAACAGAATAAAAGACCATGGATAAAATTTGCACATTATAGAGCCGATACTGAAGTTGAAAAGAAGTTTTGTTTTGGGTTAGCTTTGTTTTAAGTAAGCAGGAAAAACAGGTAATTTTCAGGGAAGTGGGAAGAGAGAGAAATATTTTAGAGTTTTGGGGGAAAACTGAAAATTGTTTTCCTATGAGCTAAGTTTTTGGGAAAAACATGATCTTGGCGCCAAAGTAGCAAAGATCACAAGAGCTGGTTAGTGGGAGACTTTTGGCGGGATTTGTACTGTCCTCCTTTGTTAGAAAGAATTATTAAGGCCTGATTTCTCAAAAATAAAGAGAGAGATAGTTACAGCCACTTTAGAATTATGGCCAAACAATCCACGCAAAGGGTCAACTGATTTTGACTGCTATAAGCGGACCTTTTTGGCAAATAATTCTTTTTCAGGAGTGCAACACTTTTTGATGTGTGCCCTTCCTGAGTGGGGTGTAACAGCATCCTATTGTTTTCATCTTTAAATTGTTTTTCTTTCTAACAATACTTTAGTTATAAAAAAAATGTAGTCTTTCTCAAATGCTCTTTTTTCTTTCCTCATTTATTTTATTGTAATGCTTTTACTTTCAAATTTCATTAATCCTATAGCAAGGCATGATAGTATAAATCCTATAAATTCAGCAAAACCCAGCTGAGAATTCCTTTCTTTATCAAGATCTCTAGCTGGATCAACTTCATTTTTCTCCATTTAGTTGCATAGAAAAATAAAAATCTGAAGCAGTTGGTTTTGTCGGGCAAATTTTTAATAATACAAGTTTTTGTGGGTTCCATTTGGGTCTATTTTGAGAAGAATTAGCAATGAAAAATTGGATTCTCCTGAAGGTAGAATTTCCCACTAGGATCTTAAAAATGCTTTATTAAGTATTGTTTATATATTACGGATTTCCTCTACTTTAAATGTATTGTTCAATGAATTTTAATATTTTATAGTTAAAAAACCTATGGTACAATACAATTATATAAATTTTACTTGACTTCAAAGATCCATCATACTTATTTATAATTAATGTCTCAAATATGCCTCCACTTACTATCATTATTGTGGGGGTGTGGAAACTCCCAAACAATGCTCAGTTGCTAGCTGGACTCTTCCCATTGATTTCTAACCACTTTAAATGGAGTTTCAGGTGAAGGCCCTAATGATACAGTGCTGTTTGAGCCCTGTTTTTCTTTTCTCTCTTGCCTTTCTGGTTGAATCTCTAATATTTCAAGGCTAATCTCATCTCCTGAATTCTCATTTGGTCCCTAATCTAGAAAGTTCCATATCTCAACCAGTATTACTCTAGCATTATATTTGTTTTTTGTTTTGGAGATTTACCTTGTTTTGTTTGTTTGTTTTGTTTTGGGTCACATCGGGTGACGTTCAAGGTTTATTCCTGGCTATGCACTCAGAAATTGTTCCTGTATTGTGGGACCATATGGGACTTTGGGAATCAAACCAGGTCTTTTTGGGGTCAGCCATGTGTAAGGCAAATGCCCTACTGCTGGCTATCTCTCTGGCCCCTTGGGGCCTGTTGTTCTAGGACTTAACTGGGATATCCAGGCTGTAATCCTCCAGAACCAAATTGGTTGCTTTCAATGAGCCTCCAGAGATGAATGTAGTGCTGCTCTCATGGCAAAAATGGTGCTGGGTGGCTGCATGCAGAGCATTTTCCTTAACATCTGTACTCTCCAGCTCCCAAAGAGTTGGTATAATTCTTGTGCTTGGATATTACCATTTGTATTATTTAAATAATTAAATTTTTTAAAGACATGTGTTATAGGATAGTATATGGTCTATTCCAAAGACACTTTTATATTCTCTTGAATAAAATGTGTGCTTTATTCATTTTGTTTGGACTGTTCTGGGATTTTATTTAGGTCAAATCAAGTGTTTTGTTTTGTTTTGGGGCCACATCTTGGGATGCTCAGGACTTATTCCTGTATTTGTGCTCAGAGAGAATTTTTGGTAGAGCTCAGGCAATCATATGAGATGCTGGGAATTAAATCTGGATCAATTGCACAAAAAGTGCCTTGATCTCATATTATTTTTCTGGCCGTTATAGTATTAGTTTTTGTTTGTTTTGTTTTGTTTTCATTTTATTTTTATATTTTATTTTAAATCATTATGAGGTATAGTTATTATTTTGTTGTTGTTGTTATTATGCCACACCCCACAGTACTCAGCAATTAATCCTGACTGTGCTCAGAAATTATTCCTGACAGGGTTGGGGGACCAAATGAGTTACTGAGGATCAAACCCAGGTAGGCCAGGTGCAAGGCCTTCCCTGCTGTGCTATCCCTCTGGCCCCAAGGTACAGTTACGAAGTTGATTAAGTTTTACTTATATAATGTTCAACACCCATCTCTTCACCAGTGCATATTTTTCACCAATAATGTGTCCTGTTTGCTTCCTCCTGGCCTTCTCCCTACTACCTCAATGGCAGACAATTTTCTTCTCTCTTTCTCTCTCTCTCTCTCCCTCTCTCTCTCTCACTCTCTTTCTCACTTTCTCTAGCTCTTTCTTAAATACAAACTTACCTTTTTTCTCTTCTAAACACTGGTTTGCAATATGGCTACTTGGAGGAGTATCACGCATATCACTTTACCTCCTTTCAGCTACCAGTTCTTGTCCAGAGTGATCATTTCAACCGTTGTCTTAGTGGTCCCTTCTCTGATGTAACTGCACTCTCCTGCTATTTATGGCTAGCTTCCGACCAGAGTTCAATCCTCCTGGTACTCATCTCTAATATCTTTGGTTATTATTAGCATACATTTTTAATCCCAAAGATGAAAGTGATCATTCTATATCTGTCCCTCTCCCTCTGACCAATTAATTAGCATAGTTTGCACCACATTCAATCCACACATATGAGAAAGTTTCATAACTTCATTTTTCCTAATAGATGTGTAGTATTCCATTGTGTAATTGTATTACAGTTTCTTTATTCACTCATATCTTTTTGTCACTTGGGTTGTTTCAAGATTCTAGCTATTGTGAATATATATTGAATATATAGTGAATATATATACATAGTGAACATATAGTGCTAAAGGAATGTGGATTTTTTTTCTGCACAATGTTTTAGGTACCCAGTGTATATTACTAGGAGTGGTGTTACTAGATCATCTGTGTGTTTATTTCAAGTTTCAGTTTTTTGAGGAATGTCTATATGGCTTTCCAAAAAGTTGGACCAGTGTACAGTTTTACCGCTGTGAATGAGAGTACCTTTCTCCTGCAGCTGCACATCTTTGTGATGTTTGCCAGTCTCTGTGATGTGAGATGATAACTCATTGTTGTTTTTATTTGCATCTCCCTGATGATTAATGATGTAAATCACTTTTTCATGTGTCTTTTGGCCATCTGTATTTCTTCTTTGAGAAAATGTCCTTTTCTTCTCTCCAGTTTTGGTTGGGGTTAGATGTTTGTATCTTGCTGAGTTCTACCGGCACCTTGTATAACTTAGATATTAACACCATATCAGATGAGTATTTGGTGAATAGCTCTCTTCTCCCATTCTTGGTAGTCTTTGTATCCTACTCACCATATTCTTTGACTTTCTTTTCTGTCATTTGTGACATCCCCTCTTTCATTTTTAACTTGGTTTATTAGGTCCTTGCTCTCTTTCTTTGTGAGTCTTGCTAATGATTTATTGATCTTGTTTATTTTTTTTTCAAAAAGCCAGTTCATGCTTTCATTGATTATTTTATTATTTTATTTTTGGTTTCCAGTTCATTAATTTCTGCTCTAAGTTTTATTCTCATTCCTCCAGATTTCAGCTCATTTTGTTGGTCATTTTCTAATTTCTTAAGCTGTATGGTTATTTTTGGAGGACCTTTCTTCCTGTTTGACAAATGCTTGGAAAGCTATAAATTTCCCCCTTAATACTATTGCTGTGCACCATAAATTCTACAGTTCATGTCATTCTCATCATAACTGCTTAATTTTCAGGTGTTAAAGTTAATTCTCTGTTTCTGTTTGTAATTAACTTTTATTTTCAGTCTATCATAGACTAAGAAACAGTTGCTATAATTTATATCCTTTTTATATTGCACTTGTATGTTTTATGGCCCAATATGTGTTCTTTCTTGGAAAATGTGTGCATTGGAGAAAATGCATATTTAGCTTTGGGGCTGTGTGTGTGTGTGTGTGTGTGTGTGTGTGTGTGTGTGTGTGTGTGTGTGTGAAAAACCCTACATATATCTGCTAACTCCCTCTCTTCCATTTCTTTCTTCAAACCTGTATATCCTTGTTGAGTTTTAACCAGGTGGTTCTATCAAGAGGTGAGTGGGCAGTGATGAAGTATCCAACCACTATTGTGTTGCTGTTGATGTCTTTCTTCAAGTCTATTAACAACTTTTTTAAGTGTTTTTCTGGCCCCTCATTGGGTGCATATATGTTTAGGAATGTGATTTTTTTCCTCATGCATATATCCCTGTATAACCTATTTTTAGATATCAGCATGCCTTGATGATAAAAAATATTCAAATAAGGAAAAAATGTAGATATGATGTCTGATAAAGAACATCTTCAAAAGCCTCACAACAAATAGTATATGCTTTCTTTTGGACTAGAAATAATAATACAAGGATATCTGATATTGTATTATACCTAACCAGAGAATTAGTTAAAAATGAAAGGCAGGTGGGAATGAAAGACATTTATATTGGTAAAAAAAATAAAAATAAAACCATATTTATTAGTACTAGAAATTGCATATAGAAAATTATAAGTGATGCAGTAAAATTGTTAGAATAATAAAAAATTTGAAGGTAACCTGGTACTCCCGGAACAGGCCAGAGTGAGTGCAGGAGGTCGCCGACTAGGGCAGGCGGAAAGCGGCCATTCTAGGGAAAATTGAGCTCCCAGAACAGGCCAGAGTGGGTGCAAGAGGTCACCGACTAGGGCAGGTGAAAAGCGGCCATTCAAGGAAACAGGGACAGGCCAGAAGTGAACCTACACTGTCTGACTTGAAGGGAGTGGTGATTGGTCAGGCTGGACTGAGGACAAGGGAAGGTCCAAAACTCAGCGATATCATCCAACATACTCACATAGAGCCACATCCTGAGAAGAGACCCAGCCCCACACCACAGGTGGTAAAAGCGAGCTGAAACCTGAAGGCACTTCACTTCAAGCCAAGCCAATAAATGCTATGAAAGATGGGTAAACCAAGGAAAACATTAACAACAGGGGCAATGGAGAGAAATCAGAACAAGTTCCCAAGTCCACCAAAACGTGCAGACCCAAGAGAGGAAGACCTAAAGCAGCCATGAGAATAGAATTCCAAGCCAGGCTATAAGAAACGAAAGACACACTGGCCAGAGATTATAATAAATCAATAGATAAACAAATGAACCAATTTAAACAAGAACTCCTACAAAATATGAAAGACTCCATACGAACAGAATTAAATAAAATATGTAAAACCGTAGAAAGCCAGAAGAGCAGAATCGCACAGCTTGAGAATCACATAGAACAACTCAAAAATAAACCGCAAGCAAAAGACAACAAAGAAGCCAACAAAGAAATAGAAAGAAAAGCACTGGAAGTAAAAGTCTAGTATTTAATGAACAAAGACAAAAGAAACAATCTAAAGATTGTAGGTATACCAGAAGGGGAGGAAACAAGGAAAGGGGAAGAACAATTAGTCAGGGAGATAATAGTGGAAAATTTTCCCACCCTCTGAGCAAATCCAGGAGGTTAAAAGAGTCCCCAACAAAATAGACCCTAACAAACCAACTCCAAGACACATAGTAATTCAAATGGTAATAAACAAAGAGAAAGGGACCTACTTAAAGCAATAAGGGAGAAAAAAACCCTCACATACAAAGGAAGGAACATTAGAATCAAACCAGATCTCCCATATGAAATACTTCAAGCAAGAAGACAGTGAATGACACATTTAAACAACTGAATGAAAGAAATTTTCAACCTAGAGTCCACTATCCAGTGAAACGCTCATTCATATTGGAGGGAAGACTAAAATCATTCTCAAACAAAAATGAACTTGCACTATTTGTGCAAACAAAACCGACCCTAAATGAGCTACTCAAAGACGAATTATACAATCCAAACCCCTGATTGTAACAACCATCCTAAACAACACAACTGCACAACAGCCCTCTGTCAATAATCTCATTAAATATTAATGGACTAAACTCTCCCATTAAAAGACACATAATAGAGAACTGGATTAGAAAACATAAACCAGATTTTTGCTGCCTACAAGAAACACACCTACAAGTATAAGATAGGCACAGGCTTAGAATAAAAGGATGAAAATTAATTATCCAGGCCAATAAAAATAAAAAAGCAGGAACAGCCATCGTAGCTTGGACCAAATTGCGTTCAACCTCAAAAAAGTGATCAGAGACAAAGAGGGTCACTACTTACTGATCAGGGGAACACTAAACCAAGAAGTGCTAACGCTGGTTAATATCTACGCACCTGTTGGCTACTGTGACTTGGCGGTGGCCACTTTTGCAAACCTCTCTGCCATTTTCCAGCCCTACGTGCTGTTTGCTACAAACCCTTGGACCAGCAGAAAACAAGTAATAAAATTTTTCTTAGCCCAGGGGAAAGAAAAACACGGCCTGGAATGAAGTCAGATTTCCCCAGTCCACATTCTCTAGTTTACGAGGTACCTTTTATTGCCTCGTGCAACATTGGGTTTTTACAAAATTATCCCTTAAGAACTTTGCCCCACCATACATCTGTTAAGAATTTAGGAATGTGGTCCAACCGACTTCCCAGGATCTGGCAGGACTGCCCCCTGCCCACCTTTTAAAAGAATGATGTTATGTTCCTGTTCCAACCTACCTGTCCTGTGTTTATACCTTATTTGGAATAATGAGATAAGCCTGTGCACTGAAAAGAGTGATTGACACTGCCCTTTGCCTGCCCCCTGTACCTTCTCTATTTAAGAAGGTACTGAACCCCATTAAATGCCTTTGAACGAAATTTCCTGTCTTGGGCCTTATTAATATTAACCTCTCAGATTTTTTACAGGTGTGGTTGCAATTTGAGCCCCGCAAAATAAAGGTGCGGCCGTCCGTGAGCCTCTTGACTGATCCCCGCTGGCCGGGCCCCTCCGGGGGGCTTCCAGGACCCCACACGCACCTAATGCAGAGCCAGCAAAAATATGTACGGCAACTGCTTGCAAAACTGGAGAAACACATGAAGGGAAATGTGATAGTAGTGGGAAACCTTAATACTCCACTATCACCACTGGACAGATCCACCAGACAGAAAACTAACAAAGAAATAAGAACCCTAAATGAAAAATTAGAAGAACTAGGGCTCATAGACTTATATAGGGCCCTCCACCCCCAGAAAGCAGAATACACATTCTTCTCAAGTCCACATGGAACCTTCTCCAGAATAGACCATGCCTTAGGATACAAATCTAACCTGCATAAAATCACAAAGGTAAGGATCATTATAAATATAAACACCCTGTCAGATCACTATGCAATAGAAGTCAAAATTGACTGTAAAAAGAAACAATGGAGAAAATCCGCAACTCCGGCCCCCAAACATATGCAAATCAATCAACATCATACATCACATCAATAATAAAAAAGAAAAAAACCACATGATCATATCAATTGATGCAGAGAAGGTATTTCACAAAATTCAACACCCATTCATGTTGAAAACACTAAGTAAAATAGGTCTGGAAGGAACTTTTCTCAAGATAGTTACAGCTATTTATGAAAAGCCCACAGCTAACATTATCCTTAATGGTGAAAAACTGAAAGCATTCCCACTAAGGTCAGGAACCAGGCAAGGATGTCCACTCTCTCCACTCTTATTCAACAGTCTTAGAAGTCCTAGTAATAGCAATCAGACAAGAGAAGGGAATCAAAGTAATTCAAATAGGGAAAGAGGAATTAAAACTATCTTTTTGCAGATGACATGATGATATACATGGAAAATCCTAAAGAGTCCACAGTAAAAGTCCTAGAAACAATAAACCAATACAGCAAAGTGGCTGGTTACAAAGTCAATACACAAAAGACAGTAGCATTTCTCTATAAAAATAACGAAGTAGAAGAGAGAGAGATTAAGAATACAACTCCATTTAAAATAGTATCAAAAAACATCAAGTACCTAGGAATCAATCTTACCAGGGAAGTGAAAGACTTATACCTTGCAAACTTCAAAACACTTCAGAAAAAAATTGAAGAGGATCTTGGGAAATAAAAGAACATCCCATACTCATGGGTAGGTAGAATCAACATAGTCAAAATAACCATCGTACCCAAACTCCTATATAGATTTAACGCAATCTCCATCCAAATTCAGACATCATTCTTTAAAGACTTAGGACAATCAATCATAAAATTTATCTGGAACCACAAAAGACCCAGGATAGCCAAACTCATACTAAAAAACAGGAAGCTGGGTGACATCTCCTTACCTAACCTGAAGCTATACTATAAAGCCATAGTGATCAAAACAGCATGGTACTGGTACAAAGACAGAGCCTCAGACCAGTGGGTTAGAACAGAATTTCCAGACATAAGTTCCCAGATATACAGTCAACTGATATTTGACAAAAGAGCCAAGAAATTGAAATGAGACAAAGAAAGTCTTTTCAACAAATGGTGTTGGTACAACTGGAAAACCTCATGCAAGAAATTCAAAATTGACCTATACCTCACTCCTTATACAAAAATCAATACAAAAATAGATCAAAGACCTCGAAATGAGACCTGAATCTATAAAGTTTATAGAGAAGAAAATAGGTAGAACACTCGAAGACCTACATATCAAAAAGGTCTTCGAGGATGGAGCACCAATGGCAAGAACTTTAGCGTCAAACATAAACAAATGGGACTACATCAAACTAAAAAACTTCTTCATGGCAAAAGAAACCCGACTTAACACAAGAATACAGTTAACTGACTGGAAAAAAATCTTTTCACCCATCATATCAGATAAAGGGCTGATATCCAGAATATACAAAACACTCAGAAAGCTGAGCTCCCTAAACCAAATAAAGCCATAAAAAAAATGGGAAGACGAAATGAATAGACACTTCTCTGACGAGACCGAAAGATGGCCAACAAGCACATGAAAACATGCTCACCTTCACTCATCATTAGGGAAATCCAAATAAAGACAACAATGAGGTACCACCTTACACCAGTGAGGATGGCTCACATCAAAAATAATAGGAACAATCTATGTTGGCCGGGGTTGTGCCATGAAAGGCACTCTCATCAACTGCTGATGGGAATGCCCCTTAGTCCAACATCTATGGAGAACAGTCTGGAGTGTGATCAAAGAACTCAGAATTGAGCTGCCATTTGACCCAGCAATTGCTCTCCTAAGTATCTATCCTTAAGTTGGAAGGACATTCATTCCAAAGTGTGTGTGCACCCCACTATTTATCGCAGCAATCAATATAATAGCCAGGTCTTGGAACCAACCTCGATGTCCAACAACAGATGAATGGATCATTAAGATGTGGTATCTATACACAATGGAATACTACATGGCAGTCAGAAATAATACAATCACAGACTTTGCAGCAACGTGCATAGACCTAAAACATATTATGTTAAATGAAGTAAGCCAGAAGATGAAAGAGAAACACAGAATGATAGCACTATTCTGAAGCACCTAGAACATACACCTTATATACAACTAATACTCAACAATCAAATAACAGGATTTAACAGGGTAGAAACCCCAAACACTGTAACAGTCAACATATACCAGAGAGCAGTGCCCAAAACACATGAAAGAGGAACAAAACAAACTCTTGACTACACACTATACCACAAAAAAAAAAAAAAAAACCAGCAACAGCAGAAACAGCAGCATAGAAAGATCAGATAAGTAATCAGCCTTCTACTACAAAGGACCATAATAAGCCTTTAGGGATCCAGGATTACAGGTAAAGGATACATGGGAAACCACTGACTCCAATGAAAGCATGCCATAAAAATATGTTTTAATGCCTTAATTTTTCTATACTTAAAATAACCTCTCACCTTTTCTGTCTACAGGTGTTCTTGGATACAAAGGTTTGTCTACACAAACTAAGATTGCATCTCGGGGCTCAATCACACGAGATACCATACCCAGCTTGCACTACGAGAATGTCCCGATAAAACTCTTTAACATTCCCTTTATCTCTAGGTAATACCTTCATTTAGGACTTGAAGCACGTGACCACCCAAACCACCAAAGCAGCGACTGGGACCTATAGACTTATACTAAAGGCCCTACTCATCGAACACACTCAAACAAACTAGCATTCCCTCGCTCTTTTCTCTACTCTTCTCACTACTGTTTTTTTATTTTTATTTTTTTCTAATTTTTTATTTTTCTCTACTTTTCTTTTTAATTTATTTTCTCTTTTTTTTCCCTGCACCTTCCATATACATTCCCCTTTTACCCCAAAAACTGGAAGTCGAGCTCCCATACGACCCAGCTATACCACTCCTAGGAATATACCCTAGGAATACAAAAATACAATACAAAACTCCCTTCCTTACACCTATATTCATTGCAGCACTATTTACCATAGCAAGACTCTGGAAACAGCCAAGATACCCTTTAACAGATGAATGGCTAAAGAAACTGTGGTACATATACACAATGGAATATTATGCAGCTGTCAGGGGCGATGAAGACATGAAATTTTCCTATACATGGATGTACATGGAATCTATTATGCTGAATGAAATAAGTCAGAGAGTGAGAGAGAGAGAAAGATGCAGAATGGTCTCACTCATCTATGGGTTTTAAGAGAAATGAAAGACATTCTTGCAGTAATAACTTTCAGACACAAAAGAGAAAAGATCTGGAAGTTACAGCTCACCTCATGAAACTCAACACAAAGAGTGATGAGTTTAGTTAGAGAAATAACTACATTTTGAACTATCCTAATAATGAGAATCTACGAGGGAAATAGAAAGCCTGTCTAGAGTACAGGTGGGGGTTGGGTGGGGAGGAGGGGGACTTGGAACATTGGTGATGGGAATGTTGCACTGGTGATGGGTGGTGTTCTTTACATGACTGAAACCCAAACACAATCATGTATGTAATAAAGTTGTTTAAATAAAAAAATTAAAAAAAGATCCTAGACCTTCAGGAATATGAGGATGCTTGTCAAAATTCTATGTCTAAGATCTTCCTGTTGAATTCTAGCTAGCATGTTATGACATTATTTGTCACACTTTGGATACATCTTCATATTGGCTGTATAGCTGGCTTTCTCCATCAGCTACTGAACTTGCTTATGTTCATCATCATGTTGTGTAAGTGTTTAGTTTTTTCATTTTCTGGTCTAAATCTAAATTTAAATTTAAATCTAATAATATAAATTTTAGCAGTTGAACCTGCTGGTTGTCACAGTTTTTATTACAGAATTACTGCATGACTTTGGGTATGGTTACTAAAGAAACTTCAAGGAAAACAGTCTATAGATGTTCAGATTTGCATAAAGTACTTTTCCTCGATCAGTGCTTATCTATTTGTTCTAAGATTTTGGTTGGTTTCTAGAAATTTGAAATGATAATTGTGATAATTTTGTCCATATATATCATGTTGCTTTTTTATAAAAAGGACTTGCCAGCTTTCTTTCCCCTCCACTTGCCTGCTTTCTTTCATTGTGCTAATCACATATGATTTTCATAATTATACAGAGAAACATTATCAGAGAATTTTTTAAAGGTTGTTTCTTTTAAATTTCAACCACTAGCATTATGCAGAAAGGGCAAAAATTTGAAGTTGCATCTTATATTTATTAACTGCCTTTTTAGAATTTAAAAATAGAAGAAATCATATACAATGTCTCAACTTTATATCTAATATTTATTTCTTCCTTTATTCTGTGTCATCTTTTTTACGAGGAATTTGTAGTTTATTTTCAAGCTGATTTCTGAATGATTCCATTGAACCATCCTCTTTTAGATATAAGCAGAGAATTTAAAAGCACAATAAATTTGATTAGAGGATCATCTACTTATCAAAATATTCATGAAGCAGCTTAATCCCATTGCATCTAAAGGCAGCACAGAAATAGGTTTAAGTCATATAGCAATGAACAGTTTTATTGGTAGATAACACCTGTATAACTCTTTCCCATTCCTCTTCAATGACATTTTTATAGTTGTGTTTCATTAGGTTTTCATTTGTTTATCTGTGAAACTAAATTTTTGAATTTCTTGGGGAGTGTCTTATTACTACAGAATCATTTTTCTTTATATCATTCAAGATTAAATATCATTTAGTCTTTTACAGGTTTTTTCAATATTGAATAAACAACATTGGGAATCATTAATGCCTTTATCAGGGGGGTTCCTGCTAGGTATCATGCTATCAACATAATATTAGCAAGCAAGTTGATACTATTTAACAATATTTAAGAAGCTATAATTTCAACTTTTAAGAAAATACACCTGTTTTCTAATTGTAGTTATCATGGTTGTATGGCACAAGTATCTAGTAAGATGCCTATCTCTCAGAAAAATAAAATATATTGTATAATCTGTATCAAAAAAAGGAGAAATAAATTTTTTCTTGAAAATGATAGCATAAGCTCAGTACAAAAAGAAATGGTGTTAATTCAATATGAAGACTCACAGTTATATTTTTATTCAGTGTGTAATTAATAACTTAATATAATATGTAAAGTAAGTCATCTTTATATTTTATAATGAATTATGAAAGATAAAAACTACAGGCTTTGGGGCCGGCGAGGTGGCTCTAGAGGTAAGGTATCTGCCTTGCAAGTGCTAGCCAAGGAAAGATCACGACCACGGTTAGATCCCCAGGCTTCCCATATGGTCACCCCAAGCCAGGGGCAATTTGTGAGCACTTAGCCAGGAGTAACCCCTGAGCATCAAATGGGTGTGGCCCGAAAAAAAAAAAACTACAGGCTTTAAAAACCATTACTCATGCAATTTGATTCTGCAAACAAAGTATCTCTGGAAATTATATATTTGCCTTGGAACAAAATAGTAAAATATCAGTAGCAGTATCTTCTATTATTCCTTTCGGGTAATTAAGGGTGATTGCAGATGAAGGGTGATTTTTTTTTTGGTGTGGATCAGCATATCGTTATGAAATAACTGTGAAATAAGCATATCAATTATATATACTGATAATAAACATATCAGGTATACTACTTACTATCTTAAATAAAAAATTTCTTGGTAATAAAGCCATGTTTTCCCATTTTAAAAAAGAGCTTTCATATCAGATCCAAGAATTAGATTGACAAAAAGGGAAAAAGAAAAGTCTAAACTAATCTGAAGGCCTAATTTTTTAAAAAAACTTTATACATAGTACAAGAGATTTTTCAGAGACACAGTATCTGAAATTAAGACATAGAAACATTAAATTGTTTTACTTCTCTGAACCTGTTTCCATGGCTTGAAGGAAAACAATGTCATATTTGTGCTAATCCTCTTTCTTATAAAGTGTGGGACCCTGAGATCTGCTTGGAAATTGTACTTGGGGTTTCTACAAAATTTTCTTCCTCTGTTCATTGAGTTTATAATCTTTCATTCTGTTATCAGTAGTTCCACTTTGTACACAAATTTATTCTTTCAGATTAATCCTAGTGATGAACTTAAGTGAAAAACTAAATTAATAGTAGTGGGGGGAGCTATTGATCTCTTAGGGTCCCTGGCTAAGTCTGAAAGTCAGACTGACAAAGAGGAATCAAAAGGCAAAATGTACACACCTTTATTTTGACTATATGTTTTTTGTTTGTTTTGAGGCCCAACCAGCAGTTCTCAGAGCTTACTCCTGGCTCTGACCTAAAGATCCACTCCTGGATGAACTTGGGGGACAATTTTTAGTTCCAGGTAAGGAGCACAAATCAGTCATATGCAATTCAAATGCTGTACTATTTACCTGTTGATGATCCAGAAAAAAATCTATGAAGAATATGTAGACTATGACCTGCTATATGAATAAGCACAAGATACCCATATGGAATCAATACCCATATGGAATTCTTCACCTCTGAATTCTTAATTTGGGAAATGAAACATAGGGACATATCCCATTAGCTGAAGATGTAATTTTAATATTCTCACACAAAGGATGTTCAATAAATCTCAAGATTTATTACATAGATTCCCATAGAGGAAGAGTATATATAACTTCGTACAGCAATCTGGAATCAATCCTCCAACCCAGATCACATAGTCAGCAGAGATACAAAACATCTATTGTATTTTTTTTTAGAAACTTTGCTTTTAAATTTTTATTTTTATTTCAATACTATAATTACAAAGTTGTTCATAATTGAGTTTCAGTCTTAGAATAAATGCTAGCCTTCACTTATGAATGTTTTCCACCACTACTGTTCCTGTTTTCTCTCCACCCATGTCTGCTTCTGGGACAGATATTTGTTTCTTCCCCTATTTTTATTTTAGACACTGTAGTTTTCATTATTGTTAATAAAGGGATATGGTGCATATCACTTTATTTCCATCCAAGAGATTATCCTAAGAGATATATCCAATATGATTGTTATAGTGATCCCTTCTTTGTCCCAACTTCAATGCTTCACTGTTTGTGGCAAATTTCCTACCAGATACTGATTCTTCTGGCCCTCCTCTATTGATTCTGGATATTATTACCACATTATTTTTAATTTTTTACTATATCCCCAAAATAAGCAAGATTATTCTATGTCTAACCCTCTCTCTGACTCATTTCACACAACACATACTCTCCATATCCATCCATTTATGAGAAAATTTCATGACTTTATTTTCTCAACAGCTGCATAATATTTCATTGTACAGATATACTACAGTTTCTTTAACCATTCCTCTGTTGTCAGGCATGTGGGTTGCTTCCAGATTCTGGCTATTGTAAATAGTACTGTGATGACCATAGGTGTGCTGCGATGACCATAGGTATGCAAAGAGCATTTTTGTAATGCATTTTTGTTTTCCTATGATTTATTCCTAGGAGTGGTATTGTTGGATCATATCGGGAGCTTCAGTTCCAGTTTTTAGAAGAATAACCTCTATTGGGAAAAACATCTATTTTAAAATAAGCAGAAAGCTCTTCAGCGGCTTGACCACTAACTAATTTAAAATTCTTATTTTTAATTGAAGTTAGTTTGTGAGACTGTAACTGTATACAATTTTTACTTTCTCTCATACAAATATATTTGCCATCACTTGCAACACATCTTTAGCACTTATACACACTACCACAGTCCATTGGATGCCTTCGACATTTTCCTATAGATAAGTTAGCTTCTATGCTCAGAGTCCCATTATTTATTTTTACTTGGCTTTGACTATTCTTTTGCTTTTCTTCTCCATACTCATCAGAATTTACTTACTCCTGATCTTATTTGAATTAACAACAATCCCGCCAGTTACAGCAATGTTGTTTATAAAAGGTGATATTTCTTCCTTTCCCTTTTTCTTAAATTAAGAAACATACACTATTATATACTACATCTTTATCTCTCATTTATCTTTGTACACTTGGATTATTTCTAGCTCGTAACTAGTAAGTAGTATTGCAATGAACACAGGCTACAATACCTTTTTGAGTTCACATTTCTGTGTTCTGTTGGATAATAGCTATGAAATGCTGAATCATGTCATAGAATATTTTATAAATAACTTAGAAATTTCTGTAGTAATTTCCTTAAATATGGATCAATTTGCATTCCTTTCAACAGTTAATAATGATTTATTTTTCTAACAGGTCCCTATCAATGCTTGTCATTGGTCTTTTTGAAAAGGACACTTCATAGTGATAAGGCGAATCCTCATTATTATGGTTTGTTTCTTTTGTTTTGGTGGTTTGGTCTTTTTGAGTCATATCTGGCGGCGTTCAGGGGTTACTCCTGGCTCTGACACTTAGAAAATCTCTCCTGGCAGGCTCAGGGGGACCTACTATGGGATGCTAGGATTCGAAACACCATCTGTCTGGATTGGCTGCTTGCATGGCAAAACACTTTACTGCTGTGCTATCTCTCCAGCCCCTTCATTTTTATGATTTGAAATTACTAGTTGTTTGGTTTGATGTAACTCTCATCCCTTTTCTGGCTTTGGCTTCTGCCAATCAGGACCACCTCATACAAGATGCTCATATATCTAAAACTGACCTGGGTATTCCAAATAGTAGCCAGAGTACTGAACAGTGGTCGATGAGTATGCATATATGCACAGGTCTAACTAATTATTTGGACTCAGAATATCTATCAAATATGCCACATGCAACTAGCTAAAGTAAGTCAAGGCTGCTAGCCTTTTGTTCTTAAACAAAATATTTGGAAAATAACATTGCAAGAGGCGTGGACACAGTTTGGAATTAATTACCTTCATATTTTGCAAACACAATGTTATAAATGGTAATGTATAACAAGGGAATCATATTTCTATTTTCTAATTAAAAAATGAGAAAAATATATGATTAACATTGATTTTAATTTCTCTTTTTGACAGTGGTTTTTTTTCCTGACCAGATTTTGCTAAGTCACTGTAAAAAGCCTTGCTCTGCCAATATTTTCACAATACAATAACAGATTTTAACCTTTTAACAAGTTTAAATGCTACAGATTTTCAAAAATATGCCTTTATACTTTGGAAGAAACATGTTCCCAGGGATAATCTCTAGGTAATGAATCCCAACCAAGCATTTCCCAAACCAAGCATTACATTATTATAAAAATGCTGTTCTACCAATTCCAAATATACATATATATACACACAAATAATGTATTAATGTTTGTTGGAAAGGCTAAGTTCATCTTAGATAATTTTTTCATTGTATTGAAGATCTAAACTAACACCATTATGTTAATTTTATAAATTTGTAAGACTATTATTTTTTGTGAAAAGTATAAACTACTGAAATCCAAACAATATATTCATTCCCTAAACAAAGAAACCTATGGTATTTAGATTATTGATGTTTTGTTTTAAAATTATTCCTCCTACAGGGGCCAGAGTGGTGGCTCAAGTGGTAAGGCATCTGCTTGCATGCATTAGAGTAGGACAGACCAAGGTTCGATCCTCTGGCATTCCATATGGTCCCCAAATCAGGAGTGATTTCTGAACGCATAGCCTGGAGTTACCCCTGAGCATCACCAGATGTGCTCCTTCAAAAACAAAAAACCAAAAAAACAAATAAAGGTTATTCCTCCTATGGATCAGATTATTAAAAATTCATATAGGCTCTGAAAATAAGAACACTAACTCATTTTGGTCAGAAGGAACCAGAAACAATATTCAATAGTTTCTGATTTGCTATTGTAAAATCCTCTGATTTGGGGAAAATATTTAAGATAAATTAAAACAACATCAAAAATGTTTCTCTTGAATTATTATTATAGTTATTCAAGAGTAAGATTAACATACATGGATTTTACAGCTACTGCTCTTTCCTCCAGTGTTTAACTAAGTATAACACTAGAGAAAGAAACATTAACAAATTTACAATGTAAAAAATGTGTCTTGAGATAATCTTGCTTCCTATGAAATGGTGGAGTGTGGGGCACATATTATTCACCTCTATAAAATTATTTTTTACCTTTAAAACATAAAATTACCATACCACTAAACCTAAAACATATGTTTGATGCATTATATTTAACACAACCACCTTAAACATTAGCCAATGTAATATTTCAAATTTGTGTCTAATAAGATTCTATCCACTTTTTCCTTTCAAGCAAGGGTTTTATTCCCTAAAATAACTTCAATAGCATAAAATTACTTTTATCTAATTTTAAAAGTAGAAACAAAAATAGTAAGGATTGTTGCTGGGACCTAAGACTTATTTTTTCATTTAAAATTATAGGGACACAAGAAAAACCATTATCACTTACAAAAGAAAGGTTCCTAACCATTAGTATGATAATGACATTTTCTCAAAGTTAAAAATGTAAGTATTAATAAAGAAAATATAAATGCATATGACAACTCATATACTCTCTACCATCAAAATTACATAGACATTCTCTGTTGTACTATTTCTATATCAAAGGACAGGTTTGAGCGTTTTTAACCCATTAAATTCATTCAAAATTTTAGGTCTTGCTGTTTCTTAATTTTAGTGATGTGTTTTTTCTTTACACAAAAAATAGGAAAACAGAAATCTGTTATAAATTCTAAATTTAATATTATATAGTACTAAATTATTACAAAAAGAAACATTTTATATATTCAATTTAACTTGCTTGATATTGTCTAATATTCAATCTCTTTTCCACTCCCCAATGGGGAATGATCTCAGGATCAGGAATGACCAAAAATAGAGAAAATCTATTTTTATTTTGGACAAAATGTACTATCCTTCTCTTTGTATTATTGAGGCTTCAAAATAGCCTGAAAAAGATTAAAAGGTCATTAAAATTATAGTATAAATTTTAAATTTATTAAATATTTTATAGTGATACCTGGTCAATATGAAACCATGTCTAGAAATGAAGACCCAGTTCATAGTATCTATCTTCAGCTGTAAATGCTCACTTTGGTTATTCAGTTACTTGAATATTCATTTATTCATTCATTCAGAAAATAACAAATTCGGAACTATGAGAACATAATATACAAATAGTATAAAGATTAAGTCTCAATGAGCTTTCTCATCAAGAGATGGGATGCATAAATCACAGTATAGGCAATAATTAGAAAATATATGAGAAAAATTAGTGGTATCATAAAAAGATGATAAAAAGAATTGGAACGGGTGCTAAAAGGAAGGCATATTTAGAACAATCAGTTTTGGAAGGGAACTCCAGAGAAAGGAGAAAGGAACTCTCATTCACTGATGGTGTGAATGCTGTCTAGTCCAGTCTTTATGGAAAACAATATAGATATTCCTCACAAAACTGGAAATTGAGCTCCCATATGATCCAGCTATACCACTCCTAAGGATATACCCTAGAAACACAAAAACACAATACAAGGATGCCCTCTGTTCACACCAGTTCTATTTATAGTAACCAGAATTTGGAAACAACCCAGATGCCCAACAACAGATGAGTGACTAAAGAAACTGTGGTATATATATATATATATATATATATATATATATATATATATATATATATATATATATATATATATATATATACAATGGAATACTATTCAGCTGTCAGGAAAAATCAAGTTATGAAGTTTTCTTATACATGGATGGACATGGAAACTATTATAATGAGTGAAATAAGTGAGAGGGAGACAGATAGAGACAGAATAGTATCACTCATCTGTGGCATTTAAGATAAATAAAAGATAGTATGGTAATAATACCCAGAGACAATGGAGATGAGGTTTGAAATGACCAGCCCATGATATGAAGCTTACCACAAAGACTGGTGAGTGCAGTGAGAGAATAACTACACTGACTATCATCATAATGGTAGTGAGTGAGGGAAATAGAATGCCTGTCTCTCAGACAGAGAGGAGCATAGGGGCGAAGGAGATCTAGGGCATTGGTGGTGGGAAAGTTGTACTAGTGAAGGGGAAATGTACATTTTATGATTAATATGGTTCCTAAGAAAGGAAACGGAAATACCAAAGATTTGGATGATAACACTCAAATAGATCTTTAAAGTCAGTCTTTATGGACATGACTTTCCATACTGACTCCAAGCCGAAATCACAAAAAATTCATATATATATGTTGTATATAGCCCCTGTTATGTATTGCCTCTCCCCTACCCCTGTGTCTCTTCTATCCCTTCATCTCCCAATCCTGATTTGTTATTTTCCCCTAATTTAACCCTCTTTAACCTCAGTTCCTAACCTGGTAGGCAACAAGATTGACCTTCTGCCCCAACAGACCACCTTCCAGCTCCTCAGTGAAAGACACCCTCTGGGTCCCCGTTCTCATGCCTTGGCAAAGAACTACAACCAGCATGCCTGCTGACTCATGCTTGATGGCCCCTCTCACCCCCACCAAATTGTGGACTGTTGCACGATACAGAAATCGGCCTCAGCAAAACTCCCAGCTCAAAGACACTATATGGTCTCGTAATGCAGCAAAGCATCTCTCAAACTCAATTCCAAGGCCTGGGAATTGAAAAGTACCTTGGCATTTACTCCCCACAAGAATATATCAAAAGACTTAATTGGGAGTCTTATATTGCCTATGGAAGCTCAATACCTGTATAACAATACATCTTAAGATGTGTATTTCTAAATATACAAGTAGCCTCCTCCACTTGTTTTATTCGAATACCTTTTCTTTTTAACTCAGTTTTATTTATTTGTTCTATATTAATATATACATTTTTCTCTATCCTTACCATATTTGGTGCTGCTTGGTACAAAAAGCCTTGACTGGGATAAAAGCTCAGAACAAAACCAGACAACAGAGACTGTGTGTGCAGCCTGTCATCCTTACCCAGAATAGCCCCAGCAACACAGTATGACACCATACGTTTTTGTATGGGCACAGTAAAGAAAAGGGGAAACCATAGACACAGAAACAAGATCTTATCTTCAAGGGATAAGAACTCACTTTTTATAGCAGAAGGTTGCTTCCAATCCTAAACAAGTGTCATGTGGTTACAACCAGTCCCCAGGAGATTGGACAGTGTTAGTCCAATCCAAAACCCCAGATCCCCGATGTAGCAATGATACAGCTCCGGGCAACACCACCAGGAACTAAGTTCCATTGGGAGATTTATAACACTACTTTGGCACCAACTTGTGCCAGTTTTGATATGACAACGAGGAAAGGAAAACTTGACCTAAGACCAGACTGTCCTATCACATCACCTAACACTAAATGGAAATCAGAAGAGATAACCTCTTTTGAACTGTGAAAAACAAGAGCGCCAACAACAGAAAACTGACTTTGACAACCGTGACTGAACAGAACCTACCTTGGGACTAATAAGGAAAACCCTACCCTAGGCTGTAGCCCAGGACACATTAAAAACAACAATAACAACAACAACAACAACAACAACAAGATGTTTTATTGCAGAGGTCCAACTTGGACAACAGAGACTGAGCAGAAACTTTGGATCCATAATATCCTAGGCTTCAGCTTAGGGACTGAACGAAAACAGGGAGCAAGTGTTACAGAAGACTGAACACAACAACAACGATGGATAGGAACCTCTAGAACCTAGAGACTCTATCCTAGACCCTGTCCTATAACCTGCACAAATACCAAGATCGCTAGCTACAGTGGCTGGATTTTCTCACACACAACCGAGAGGAAACTTTCCTGGCATCACAAAAAAGCCTTTGGGATGGGGTAATGAGTATATATGGAGCCAGGGGTTGATCCCATGATGGTATGCTTCAAGGATGGAGAAACTCTGAATCTCTTAGGCCACAGGAATTCCCTTTCTTCCCCAATGCTTACTGTGCCTATGGAAAAAAAAAGTGGGGGGAACGCCAAAACCTACCACTCCAACACCCATACTTTTTCTTGTTTTGTTTTGATTTGTTAGTTTTTTACTTTATTTTCCTACTCTTTTTTCTTCCACTTTTTCTTTTTCACTCTTGTGGTCATTATTTAGAGATTTATTTTTACTTTTATTTGCCGGGTCCATTTTTTTTCTTTTTTCTTCCATTTTTCTTTTCTTTTTTCTCTCTCTTCTTTCTTTTTTTGTAGTTGTCACCAAATTTTTTTCTCCCCTTTTCCTTATCCTTTTTATCTCCAATGACGGTGGAATAGATGCTCAATCTACAACAAGCTGTAAAGTGGAGACCAGTTGCACTAGCATTCTGGGGGGTAGAGGAGGGAGATATGGGATGCATATTGATAACAGAGGTGGAGGGAGGTCAGCACTGGGGGTGGAGATGCCCCTCATTCATTGTCACTATGTACCATAAATGATGCAGTGAAAGATTTGTAATGCACTTTGGTCACAATAAAAATAAAAAAAAAAGAAGTGACTCCTTGTGTTTACTTGGAAAGGCAGATTCTAAGGGAAAATTGACCAGTATCAGAAGAACTCATTTTCTGTTGGCAATATAGTAAGATGTTACCCTCCTTATTGGCAGTACTATTCCCAGTTTTTGTTACTCATTATTAGTAGATGTTAAAGTACATACATGACAGAAAAGACTAAGAATGGAGGTCCAAATGATAGTACAGTAGGTAAGACATTTGATTTGCATGCAGCTGACACTGGTTTGATTTCCTGTACCCCATATGGTCCACTGCCAGGAGTAATTCCTGAATGTAGAGCCAGTAGTAATGCTTCTGAGAATTTCTGGCTGTTACCAAAATAAACAAAAAACAAAGACGTTAGGAGTATAACAAATTTTATCTTTTGTTAATTTGTAAGAAAGCCCCATAGAAAATTACAACTCAAATATTTCCTTGAGTACAGATGTTTTCTTAGCATATTATCAGTGTTTTCAGTGAAACTATGTAAAATGTCCTTTTTGGGGCAAGCTTAAAAAGATATATGCTACCATATACATTGTTAAAAAAAATTCTGGAGCAGAGATGTGGGTTTTTGTGGGTTTCTTTGAGGTTTTAAATTGAGTTATCAGTTCAACTTTTTGAGTGTTAGCCTACTTTGTTATAAATAGGTGAAATAAGTGAAGATATCTATTTCTTTAAAAGAGTACAATTAGATCATTTGAATTGGTTGAGACATTAAAATAGCAGGCGGAAATACAGGAATTGTTCAGTTGGAATATTTCCACACTCATCTAAATTTGATAGATGTAGTAGATTGTGACAGAGGCAAATGAATTTCATCTTACGACTTCAAGTCTATCTCAATGAATAGTTACCCTTTGGCATCCTATATACTCTCAACCCATTTAAAACCAAGTCTGTGAACCTTGTACATTTGTTAAATTGAAATAGTGGGAGAGAGAGGAAAAAGAGAGAGAGATTCACTGAATAATAGATTAATGCACATTGTTCATTGCAAACAGATATGAACATCAAGGGAAGGAAATTTTATTTTATCCCAAGAGAGTAGGAATTTCCTACGTTAGTTATAAAATGCACTACAATGTTTAGCTAACAATTATTTAAGACAGCTGGACTATAGTAATATGTAATGTTTGCTTAGTAAGCTACTTATGTAAATTCCTAAATTTTTCTCTATGCTAATTGAGACCTGGCAAAAGTTACTTGGCAATAGAGATGCTGGTAAGTATGAAGAGACAGATGAAAGACCTACTTTCCTTCCTTCCTTCCTTTTTCTCTTTCTTCTTTCTTTCTTTTTCTTTCTTTCTTTCTTTCTTTCTTTCTTTCTTTCTTTCTTTCTTTCTTTCTTTCTTTCTTTCTTTCTCTTTCTTTCTTTCTCTTCCTTTCTTTCTTTCTTCTTTCTTTCTTTCTTTCTTTCTTTCTTTCTTTCTTTCTTTCTTTCTTTCTTTCTTTCTTTCTTTCTTTCTTTCTTTCTCTTTCTCTCTCCTTCCTTTACTTTTCTCTTTCTCTCTCCTTGCTTTCTGTCCTTTCTTTTTCTCTCTTTCTTTCTCTTTCCTTTCTTTCTTTCCTTCCTTTCTTTCTTTCCTTCCTTCCTTCCTTCCTTCCTTCCTTCCTTCCTTCCTTCCTTCCTTCCTTCCTTCCTTCCTTCCTTCCTTCCTTCCTTCCTTCCTTCCTTCCTTCCTTTCTTTCTTTCTTTCTTTCTTTCTTTCTTTCTTTCTTTCTTTCTTTTTCTTTCTTCTTTCTTTTTCTTTCTTTTTGGTTTTTGGGTCACACCAGCAGTGCTCAGGGATTACTCCTGGCTCTATGCTCAGAAATCAATCCTGGCAGGCTTGGGGGACCATATGGGAAGCTGGGATTTAAACCACCATCCTTCTGCATGCAAGGCAAATGCCCCACCTCCATGCTGTCTCTCCTGCCCCCTGGAGACACCTTTCTACCAATCACATGGGTATTGATTGATTCATGTGGCCTATTGTACTCATCTGCTTGGGGGTAGTGTTCAGGAAAGGGAGAGTGGGAAGGTCCTAGAGGAGGGAACTGTGAACTCCTCATCCTGCATGTGAACCCAAATGTTAGACCCTACCTTTCTGCTCCCCACTCTGTCTGGTGCTTTGCCTATGACCATCATCTCATGTCTGTGTTTTTGTTTCATTTAATGCTGTTCTTCTCTTTTCTTGGCCCTTCTGCAGAATAAAGACCAAACCAAGCTCGTTGTCAAAAAAAAAAAAAAAAAAAAAGACCTACTTTAAAATTTTATTTAGAACTACAGTTATAGAATTGGAAAATGAATGCAATGTCTGTGTGAAACCAAGATAAAGAGAATTGGGTCAAACAATACATATAAGTTGGTTTCTACAAATGCTACTAAAGGAAAACTATTTAGTAAGCATTTATTAGGTATCAAGATTTTAAAGTGTATTACTTCCTTGCAAAAAATTCTTCCTTAGATACCCAGTTTCTGAATTTGATATTTTAACCAAACTAATTTATATAATTGAAGAGTCAGTGATTAGAATTATAGTAAAATAGATAATAATGCTATAAACGTGTTCATATGAATGATTGAGAGGTTATATTTTGCTTCACAATTTTTACTTATAAGACAAGAAAAGACAAAGCTTTACTTATAAGACAAGAAGTGACAAATATTTTGGTTTTATTTGTGGTTTATATCTTTTCTATAAGTTAAATCACCTTCCTGATATTCCAGTTATAATTATTCTACTAATCATCTAATTATAAGCTCTTTTGCTTATAATTTGTATAGCTTTGTTCTTCTATCATCATGATAAAATACTTTTACTTTATGAAGATTTTTGTTGCTTTTTACTATAACTTGTTCACCTGGAGTAATTTATGTTATTAATTTGATTATTTTGCTTTTTTATGATTTATAAACTATAAATATTGACTCAACAGTTTCTAGCTATTCTAAGCTTAAATCTTTTAGATAGAAAGTGTTGAATTTCTTCTATAGTTCTCCAAAGTACTGCTAATTCCAGAACCTCCTTTCTGGTTAATGACTTGAAAAGATAAGAATCCAGAAGATGAGTGTTATTTGTGGAGAAGAAGCAGTCTTTTGTAATTATGACACATGTCCATAAAATTTACTTAAGAAAAACTCTTTGATGTGAGAGTTAGACAAGGAAGAATTCTATGTGAGAATTTTGGTGGAAGTTTATAATTTTTGTTTAAATTTTCAGTGGAAAAATTCTTTCTACTTAAATATTTTTAATTAATATTTTTATTTAAACACCTTGATTACAAATATGATTGTAGTTGGGTTTCAGTCATGTAAAGAACACCCCCCTTCACCAGTGCAATATTCCCATTACCAATGTCCCAAATCTTCCTTCTCCCCACCCCAATCCACCTGCACTCGAGACAGGCTTTCTACTTCCCTCATTCATCCACATTGTTATCATAGTTCTCATTGTAGTCATTTCTCTAACTGTACTCATCACTCTTTTTTGTGAGCTTCGTGGTGACTTTTGATAACATAACACTAATGTCATTTTATAAAAGCAGTCTCTAAATTTACTTATCTAGATTTATATTTTAAAACGTGAATTCTTAAAACTAAGAAATCCTTAATTTTATTCAATCAATAAGTTCAGGGGAGGAGTAATGAAAGTGTTAAATGTATGAAGATTTCTGTTTAAATTTAAGAGCTCTATTGGAAGAGCTTTTTTACAAAAACAATCATAAAACAAGAGATAATGTGTAATCTTATAAAATGAAAAGCACAGGAACAACTGAATAGAAAATAGGGCTTTATTGGCAAGAAAATAATTAAGATTGGGAAGGGTGTCCATTGATAGAGCTGGAGAACTTTAAATAGAAGGAAAAATTTCAAATAGATATGGGATCCAGTTTTATTGTCAACAGGGGTATAAAATATGTATGAATTTTACAATTTATACATATTTTGTATCTTTTCAGGAAATTTACATAATTATGAGGGAGATGAGCATGTGCAATTGAGGAATTACAGGGAACATGCACAACATACATAATGTATATAGAGAATGGCAGAGAAAATCAGGGGTGTATGCTTTATGGTAATAGAGATTAGAGTCAAGGTCAAATGGGATCTATTGCCATTTCTATTTTCTGTATTATCTGGTCAAAGGCCTGTTTTTTTTCTTTTTATCATTGCAAAAGTGTTCTTAAGGTTGAACTTGGACTTAGTCAATTAATGGAATGAAAAAGAACAGCATGTCGCTGGGAGAGGTTTCTACGGCCTCCAAACTACAAACCTGATGCCACTCTATTTTAGGATTTCTTTTGTTATTGTTGTATTGTTTTGCTTTGTTTGGAACCAAACCCGGTGACACTCAGGGGTCACTCCTAGCTATATGCTAAAAAATCCTTCCTGCCTTGGAGGACCATATGGGACGCCGGGAATCAAACCAAGGTTCGTCCTGAATCAGCCATGTGCAAGACAAATGCCCTACCACTGCGCTATTGCTCAGGCCCCTGTTTTAGGTTTTCTTAACTACTGAGAGTCCATTCAAAAAAAATTATTTTTTGTTTTTTCGGGCCACAACCATTCAATGCTCAGGGGTTATTCCTGGCTAAGCACTCAGAAATTGCTCCTGGCTTGGGGAGACCATATGGGATGCAGAGGGATTGAACTGCGGTCCTTCCTTGGCTAGCGCTTGCAAGGCAGACACCTTACCTCTAGCGCCACCTCACCGGCCCCCATTCAAATTTTTAAGGAAGAAAATTAAGCAACACTTTTGCAAAAAGCTTTAACAAATAAGTGAAGTAAGGAGTGGTAGAAAATGCGTCTGAAATTCAGACGAGAGAGCCATTCATCATATCAGTGGAGAAATATAAAAACATTGCTGGTGGGAAGGGTTCACTGGTGAAGTGTGATGTACATTGTATGACTGAAACCCAATAATGAAAAACTTTTAGCCACAGCATTTAAGTAAAGCAATTAACAAAAATACATCTTAGAAGGGTGGTATCTTTGAGCATGTTTTTTGAAACGTTTGATTTCTATAGTATAAGAGAGTTGGGGAGAATGTTTAGGGGTTGAGAAAAGAATGTATAAAGACTGGAACTGCTAGAGATGTTGGAAAATTAATAGACAATTTTGTCTGAATGGTAGGGATTGGGAGCAGATAGATGTAAATGTAAATGAAAGAAATTCTTGAATGTGCTAAGAAATAGGAATTGTATCTAGTAGATAGTAGACAGTTACTGAAAGCATAAATGAGAGAGACATGATCAGAATGATGCGATAGAGAAATTAATGTAATATGAAAGTCTATTAATACAATGTAATGTGATATAAAAGTCAATTTTTTCCTGTGCAAGATGACTCAAGAATTTTATGAAAAATTTTCATACAAACCTTCGGGCTTAAGAAGTTAAAGATTTTATACAGTTCAAATAGATGGGTCTGATTCCCCATGCCACTCTCTGGTCTGCATCTTGGCTGCCTCCAGTGTACAATGATCTGATCTTGCCCCAGGGCTGTAGAGTCAGGGTTCGACTCCGACTCTGACTTCAGGTACCCAAAATTTTCTGCAACTCCTCGACTCCGACTCCAGGTACCCAAATTTTCCTCCAACTCCATCTCCTCAACTGAGACTCAGGCCCGGATTCCACAATCCTGCTGTCCCTATACTGATCTCACCTTCCTTATACCTGATCTGGAATCTGTGCAGCTGAGAAGAACCCTGTCATTTATGTCTCTTGGCTATGGATTTGCTGCTCTATCACTTGTTCGTGGGCCTATCTAGGAGCGTAATCCAGCAATTTCTTATTTTACTTTCCTTAATCTTTGGCCATGGCCACATTTACCTGGGTGAGATTCTTGTGATCAGTAAGTACCTCATCACTCTAGGTGTGCAAGGCCTGCCTGATTCTGCTGTCTGGCTTAGGTGAGCATTGAAATAATGCTCCACAGTTGGCTGGAGGGTTGTGTCCTTTTATTATCTACTGCCATTTCCCCTGCCATACCATTATCTATTTTGATTGGATACCTTTTTGATGGGTGAAATTTAAATTGATTAATTCAATTAACTAGTTCACCTAATGTCCCAACTTTCTTCCACTCTTGCTGTTTCAGAGAGCTTAGGGAGACATTTGAGGAGGCAAATGAGGCCATCTATGTAGTCAAGGTAAAAAGTACTGATAATAATGTGATTCTTGGTGTCAGGCAGGGCCAAGTAATTTATTGGATGAAGCAGGCAAAGAAGGAGAGCTCAAGGATGTAATCCTTTCTCTAAGGAAAGATATTACCTAATGGAAAGATATTAGCTAAACTTCGGAGATTTCAAAATACATAGGCTATAGGCCATTCATACAGTTCTTTCCTTTGTTTGGAATGCTCTTCTAGATTTTCAAATTACTCACTCCCTTATGTACTTTTATATTTTTTGAATGTTACTCTCTGGGGTATATGTGCATTGCCCTGAGTTCTATCCTTAGTACTTCAAGCTTTCCACTCTTGACTACATCACCCTGCAACACAGGGTGTTGCAGGCTCTGAAGAACCTGGGAACACTCCTAGGATGTTTGGCCTGGCAGTGGTATACACACCAGGTCCCTAGCATTCCCCTGGGGTTTTCTACATAATGAAATGTCTCATTTTCAGGGGAGTCTATTGTAGACATTCTATTAAAAATTGTAGCCCTATAATTGTGGATTATGTCTACCTTCTCCTGCTCAGTATTTTGATATTCTTTAATCAGTTCTACTCTACTATAATTTTATACCTTTTAAGACATTAATCTTCTTACTATGCTTATATCCCTTTTTACTTCCTTCACTATTGTATTTATGAACATATTCTAGATTCCTGGAAGAGGGGCCAATAGGTAATAAATCAATATTTGTTAGATAAACTATCATTCACAAAAGTTTCTTAGAAGATACATTTTAACAAAACAGCTATTTTCAGCCCCAAACTGTTTATACATGAACATATGTTTGTAGGTGTTTTGAAGATTCTTGAATACCACTTATTTATCAAAGCATCTTTCATTTTTTTATCATCTTGTTTATGCTATTTTAAAAATAGAAACTCTTCTTAGAAAATATAAACTATAAATTATTGCTGGTTTAAATGTTATTTTGCTAATTAGTAAAAGATGAATTAGCATAGCATAAAGGAATCACATTTTGATCAATAAAGATAATTCCTATTTATTATATTTTGAATTGTATACTCTTATTTCAAAAGATAACCCTTTCACTTTGCTGATCAGATGAAAAGCAAAGCTAGTTATAATTTTAGCCTATAGGGATAATTTAGCTTATACATAAAAGATATCATCTTTAATAATGTCTTCATTAAATTTATCAGTTTCTGCAAAGCATCATTAGTCTAACCCATCATAAAAATGCAACCAGAAACAACTGGCATGAACTATAATACTGACATAAATTTATAGGATATTCTGGTAAAATAACATGTCTTGAAAGCTTTCCCAAGATAATTCTGCAGCTTAACTTAATTATTTTAATTAATAAATATTTCTAACTTAAAATAATTCTAGTTACAGATGCTTGTAGTAAAGGTAATGTAAATATTTATTTAATTAAATATTTTTGTTATTATTATTATTATTTTGCTTTTTGAGCCACACCCTGTGATGCTCAAGGATTATTCTTGACTATGCACTCAGAAATTGCTACTGGATTGGGGGACTGTATGGGATGCCAGGGATTCAACCGCAGTCTGTCCTAGGTTAGCATGCGCAAGGCAAATGCCCTATCACTTGCGCCACTGCTCAGGCCCCTATTTAATTAAATATTTTATCTAAAATTTCTTACAAGAACAGTAAGAAAATTTAAAATATTGATATCTTCTGATATCTTGTCATCAGATATCTTGATATCTTCTGCCCCATCAAAGTAAAATTTTATGAATAAAAATAAAATCAAGTAAACATTTTTGGATATAGCTTATAAGTTTTGGAATAGTTAATTTCAAATAGTTTCTATTGTATATATTTCATTGTTTTAGTCTATTGTTGTAGAGCATCTAATCCATTAGATAGTTTCATTGAAATATTTTTATTATCTTTTTACTTTATTTTATACTTATTTATATTTTCCACTTGTATTTTAGTTAATAATTTTTAAAAATAGAATTTCTATATAATTTATGCATAATTTTTATCCTTTTAAATGTTAAGATATGTTTCAGTAAATATACATGAACATACTACCACTATCATAGTAAACATTTTCACAAATTAGAATAGTGAGATACCACCACAACAAGAAACATTAATAAACTTAATCTTTTTTACTATATCTTTAAAGGCAGAAAATCTACTTTTCCTATCTTCAGCACTTGGCGCTTACATATTCAATGTCCCTGTAGGTTTACATTTTCTGACATTATTATATAGAGGGGATTGTGCTTTGTAGAGTATAATTTGTCTGACTTCTGTAACTTGTCATAATGTCTTAGAGATTTATTCATATTTTACATTTATTTGTGGCTCATGTATTCAGTTATTTTAGTCTTTATATGTGCTTATTTATTTATCTAAAATTCTGGGAATCTTTTTATGGAATAACTTCTTTGTCTCCTGAGAAATACATATATATTTTATTTTTTATATGTAGTATAATTTTTGTTATATTCTAAATATTCTAATTTTACTGATGGTTGTTTTGTGTCTCTTTTAATGTTGTGAGCACTATAATTTTATAGTACAATCCATTTATATATGAAATTTAGGTGTTAAGTTTTAGCAAGTACAGTCATTGCTCTATTCTTGAAATATGTTCCCTTCATTTTGACATTAAAGCTCTTCTCATTGTTTAGATCTTTATAAATTTTTATTTCTATGAAAATTGATCTTCACCTAGCCTGTATTCTTATAGTTGCATACTCTATAAATACATATTTGTGAAAGATGCTATAGGTACATATTTTATCAAAATTTTCACTGTGTTTTGGTCTTCCCAGTATTTTATTCCTTGAATTACCACCATCTTGAAATCTGTTTCATCATCTCCCTGAGAGAACACTGAACTCTGTGCATCTATCCCTGAGTAATGATCTAGAACTTGTTTATAGGAAGAAATATAGGAACTGCAATTTCCTCCTTTGTCTTAGTGATGCATTGTCCAATGTTTGAAAAGAAATATTTAATATATGTCCAATTTCTATCTGTTATGACACCCTCATATAAATAGAAATTTTGCACAATTCATTTTTATAAACATATAAAAACAAGAAGTTTTAATTAACTACTTTTTAAAGATCATTTATGTTTGTCTTTGGGAGTCATACTATACTCAGGGTTTACTCCTTGCTCTGTGCTCAGGAATCACTCTGGGTAAACTTGTGGCTACAATATGGGGTGTTGGAAATCAAACCTGTATGTACTGGCGGTTCAGTGCAAGAGCCCTACATGCTATACTATCTCTCCAGTCCTAATTATTTCTTATAGTATGTTGTATTACCATTTTATGTTTCCTTTCAAATGTTTTATTGATATTTATTTTTTTAATGTGAACACTTTGTTATCTGGGATTATCTACGTGATTTGTCAATATGTGTGATTATCTATATTAAATCACTTGTCTGTTACCAACTTTTTGACACCATTTTTGAATAGTTAATTGTTTATTTGTTATTTTTAATGCAATTGGGCTATATGTTAGAGCTCACTTCCCTATGAGATGAGCGGGTTTGTTTCTTCATAGATTTTTTTAAATACAATTAATTCATATTATATAGCCTGCCTATCTAAGGTCATTGTGGCTCATCTATATTCTTTGGGGGGAGCAGCACATTCAGGCATTCAGGCATTATGTCTGGCTCTGCAATCAGAAATCACTCTTGGCAGGCTCAAGGACCATATGGGATGCTAGGGTTAGAACCCAGATTGGATATGTGCAAGGCGAACACCCTACCCACTGTGTTATTTCTCTGGGCCCATAATCTATATGTTTCTTTTCTAACTTCTTTTTGTGTGTTTTTTATTGTATCCATGAGAAATTAATTATCCATGAGAAATTAAGTTTTATATTAAAGTAGTTCATTCTGAATTTAGTACAGTATATTTCAGCTCTATTTCCACTAAAACTGATAGCCAGGAAACTACAAAATATTCAAATTGGTTTGAAATATAACTTTAAATTTATTTGAGTGTGTAATTAAAATGAGTGATCCTTAAATGAGACATTTTATTCTTCCCCTGTATCTGTAGACAAAGGAGATATAGAAAACATTCTTAATTAACTTTTTTATTTCTCATTTGTTGCCCTTTTATGACATCCTGTTTAATCATTTATTAAATATTTAAAAGTCAAGCAATGGGACAATATATATCCATAGATACTCCCGAGGTTATTGAATGTTCAGATTTTAGATAAACCTCATGAAATTCTTGAATATGGGTCATTTTATCTTTACTTTTGCATTTTTTCTCCTTCTTATACTTTGCATTTATTTCATAGGCATTTTATAGGTTTCTTTTATAACAAGTCCAGATATCAACAGATCAATATATTTAATTGCTGTCAAATTCTCATAAGTTTCAAAATGAAATTGGTAGACATATTTTTGATCAGGTAATGTTATATCATATGTGCATTTCATGGAGAGTTATTTAAAACAGCAGTCTTTAAATTAATCTTGGCAAGTAAATTGAGCAAGTAAATTAAATAAAATATAGGCTCTGTATATTTAAGTATAGTGTATCGTCATTAAACTTGAAAGGTTGATGAAAGTAATCCAAATTCATAGTGCTTATTTAGATCAATGATACAGTCATTGGAAGAGTGACCTAAATATATTCAGTAATCTTTTTAGTTGGAAATTAGAAGGGAAAAAAGTTATGCAAAATTCTATAAATAAGTAATAGCTTTAAATACTTCATCATGATTTTTAATTTTATGTGAAGATTTCATATTAAATCTTCACTCTATTTATGATCCTGTAACTCTGATACTATAAAGACAGAACAGTGGGTAGGAACTTGCCTTGCATGCATGATAAGAGTTTTATCCCTGGCACCACATATACTCCCACAGTTCTTCCAAAAGTAATCCCTGAGCGCAGAACCAGAAGTAAGCCCTGAGGACTACAGATGTGGTCAAAACTTTTTTTAAAAGGTGGAAGAATCTATTTATCTTCCTTCAACCAACTGAAATTAAGCTTGATTTAGCCACTAGAAGACAGGTGAAAACATTAACTTCTGTGCCTCAAGGCTTATGTCCTTTACTTTCTTGGATTTCTTGAATTTCTGACAGAATTATTCTGGGCTAGTGAATTATTTTATTTTGTTTATTTTCTTTAGAAAAATACAACACATGTTTATGATATACATTTTTATAACCTTTTTTTGAAGTACTGTGATTTATAATATTGGTAATGATTATTTCAAATATATATCATCCCAACACACAGATACACACATACCACTAGAGAACCTGCTTCCTTCTACTGTTTGAATCTCTTAATTACCTTTCATTTCCAGTTATCTTTTTTAGCTTCTACTTGTGTTTCTTGCACATATTTATTATCAAAATATTCCTCTTTGTATTGTTGCTTTTCCTCTTTTATTAAAAGATGTCATTTTTTTGTTAAAAATTACATTTTCTTGAACTGAAATATAACCAAAAATAAAATACAGACTATATGATTGTAAATGATTTAAATACCAAAAGAGTTGCACATTTTTGATTCGAGTTTATTTTTTTCACATGCTCTTCTGTAAATAAAGGGTTTTACTTTGAAATGAGTATTCATAATTTGCGTGATTTACATTTTTTTAATTTAGGAGTACTTTTGTATCATATGAATATAGTTACCACTAACCCTGAATGGTGAATGTGTTGTCCTGAGTATTATTTTATATTTAAGCCATTCTGCAGATAACACTGATAAATTCTATCTTTTTATATTTCATAACACCAAATTCCAAACTAAATATCTATGTTGCCTATGTTGTTTATCTTAAATCACTATAACTAACATAAACCTTTTTATTTTATTACTTATAAAACTATATTCACAAATCCCTAAATTATAGCTTATAGGAAAAGAAGCCAAAGAAATTAGTCTTAATTTTTACTCCATTTGGGAGCAAATAACATTTTAGTATAGCAACTATTTGCTCTTTCCTTGCTAATCACACAGAATTCTGCATATGCTTAGTTATTTAAAAAAAAAGTCAGGCATTGTGCATAGTTGACAAAGACTATTCAGGCTGTCAGTAGGTATATTTCATTGACTGCAATCCATAGCTTTTCCCATGATCATTTTCAGCTGCCTTTTTCCATCTGAAAAAGCAGCAATTTATATTTCCTAAAGAGTTTATTTTAGAATCACAATGGCTTTCTTTGTTTCCAATTGAAACTTGATTTCAATTGAAATCTATAAGATTTGTTTTGAAGACATTGGAGAATATAAAGAAAACTTTTAGTTCACATTTTTTAGTTTTCTCATATCCTTGAGTAGACTTCACGTCACATCTTTATCATATATTTATTTCCATCAAATTATAAACATGGTGCAGGTGCTGGAATGAGTTTGAATAAGGTCACACATTGGGTAATTACAACCAGACATGGTCAGTTTCTAAGTAACTAGTGAGAGACGGTAATCAGTCTTTGCAGGAGTATTCTATTCTAGGGTAGGAAAACTGCTTTTAAACAATAGTCTCTGTTTATATTGGAGGTAAACTTAAGGGGTTGGAAATAATGCAAATAAATAGAACATGTCTAGTCATAGGCATGTGTTCAAATCCTGAAGTCACATGGTGCGCTGATCATTGTATCCTAAGGCCTTTGCATTTTTTGGTCAGAGGATAACATTTATTTCCAATAATATGAACTTATGATAATATGAATAGAACAACTGTGAAAGTAATAGCAAAAATAGCACAACTTTATAAAATCTATTTATTGTAGTTCAAATAAAAAAGAAACTGTTTTGGGCCCGGAGAGATAGCGCAGCGGTGTTTGCCTTGCAAGCAGCCGATCCAGGACCAAAGGTGGTTGGTTCGAATCCTGGTGTCCCATATGGTCCCCCGTGCCTGCCAGGAGCTATTTCTGAGCAGACAGCCAGGAGTCACCCTTGAGCACTGCCGGGTGTGGCCCAAAAACCAAAAAAAAAAAAAAAAAAAAAAAAGAAACTGTTTTTATTTGTAACAGAATGTATTTAAATTGTACCTTCTCATATCTTTCCTACCAAATAAATATGTTTAATCCCTCTGTATTTTGTTCAATTATTCCTTGCCAAATGCAAGGAATCTGATTTGAGAGTCATTAGTTTGGGTCCCTAAGCATCACATGGTAGCTCCCTTTCCCCAGAAAAAGACAAATTTTTAATATATGATTTTATTGTATGTCTCATGACTTTGCAAACAACTCAAACCATTTTTATAAATAATTTGATATATGATCTAATTAACACATGAATAAGATGGTACAGATTTTGAAATATTTTGTAGAATACAAGGTAACAGCATTTGTCACTTTATTAATATCAGTGTGTGAGATTGTGTGGGGGTGTTGGACAAATAACATTACTGCTTTATAATTTTTACTTGTTTTCATTCTTAGCTTTCTGGAATTATTTATAGGAAGAAAACACTTCTCTGTTTATAAAAATACCTTAAGTTTCAGGCAATAAATGAGCAGGTAAAGTCACATTAACTTAGGACCAAACTGAGTGCCTTAGGCTCATAAGGTAATAAATGTGATGGCTTATCTCCAAAAAAGTTTTTCTGGGTCTCAGAAAATGTGAAAGACCCTGGGAGTCTCAGAAAAGCCAGAGTTGATGGGAGCCTTAGGCATTATCTGTGGTTGTGCAGGTTAAGACACATGGTGTGTGTGTATGTATGTATGTATGTATGTATATATATATACATATATATATATGTCAGACTAGAATGACATATCTTCCTAGAAAGTATAGTTGAAGCAAATGCATGAACTCCAAATAAACTATATTTATTTATACCATTCTTCATATTTAAAAGGAACATTATTTGTTGCTTTGACATCTCAAAGTTTATTATCTCCAACTCTTCCATGGAGAGAGTTAGATGCTTTAAATTGCTGGTGCAGAAAGCTAGAACTAGTTGTCTTTTTTGTGGGGGGCCACACCCTTTTGATGCTCAGGGGTTACTCCCTGCTAAGCTCTCAGAAATTGCCCCTGGCTTGGGAACCATATGGGATGCCGGGGGATCTAATTGTGGTCCTTCCTTGGCTAGCGCTAGCAAGGCAGACACCTTACCTCTAGCGCCACCTCACCAGCCCCTAGTTGTCTTTTTTAAACTCAAATTTTCACTTGGACTAGATTGAGAAAGGTCCCTTTCATTCCAGTCTGCTGAGAATTTTGAAAAAGAATGGATGCTGGACCTTATCAAATGCTTTCTCTGTGTCTATTGATATAATCATGTGATTTTTATTTTTCTTGTTGTTGATGTTGTGTAGTATGTTGATGAGTTTATGAATGCTAAACCATCTTTGCATTCCTGGGTTGAAACCTACTTGATCATAATGAACGATCTTCTTGATGAGGCATTGAATTCTATTTGCCAGAATTATATTGAGGATCTTTGTGTTTGTGTTCATCAGGGATATTGGTCTGTAATTTTCTTATTTGGCAGCATCTCTGTCTGGTTTTGGTATCAAGGTAATATTGGCTTCATAGAAGCTGTTAGGAAATGTTCCCATTTTCTCAATAAAATTTCTTAATGAAAGAGCCTGGCCAGTATTGGCAGTAGTTCCTCTTGAAAGGTTTGAAAGAATTCATTAGTGAATCCATCTGAGCCTGGGTTTTTGTTTTTGGGAAGACATTTGATTACCATTTTAATTTCCTCAATAGTTATGGGGGTGTTTAGATATGCTACATCCTCTTTGTTTAATTGTGGAAGATTATAAGAGACCAAGAATTTATCCATTTCTTCCAGGTTCTCTCATGTTTTGTGGCATAAAGATTCTCGAAGTAATTTCTGATTACCCTTTAAATCTCTGCAATATATGAAGTAATCTCCCCCATTTCACAGGCCATCTACCACAAGCCAATGGCAAATATTATCCTCAATGGAGAAAAACTTCCCTCTAAATTCTGGTACAAGACAAAGATTTCCCCTTTCACCACTCCTATTTATCATAGTAATGGAAGTACTTGCTATAGCGATTAGGCAAGAAAAAGATATCATGGGAATCCAGATAGGAAAGGAAGAAGTCAAGCTCTCACTGTTTGCAGATGACATGATACACTACTTAAACAACCATAAAGACTCCACCAAAAAGCTTTTAGAAACAATAGATTCATATAGCAAGGTGGCAGACTACAAAATTAACACACAGAAATCAAAGGCCTTCTTATATGCCAATAATGATAGGGAAAAATGGATATTAAGAAAACAACCCCATTCACATTAGTGTCGCACAAACTCAAATAACTTGGAGTCAACTTGACTAAATACATGAAGGACCTATACAAATAACACTATAAAACCCTGCTCCAAGAAATAAGAGAAGACATGCGGAAATGGAAACACATATCCTGCTCATGGATTGGCAGGATAAACATCATTAAAATGTCAAACACCCCAAAGCATTGTACAGATTTAATGTGATACCTTTAAAGATACCCATGATATTCTTCAAAGAAGTGGATCAAACACTTCTGATATTCGTTTGGAACAATAAACACTCATGAATAGCTAAAGCAATCCTTGGAAAAAGGAATATGGGAGGCATTACTTTCCATAACTTTAAACTGTATTACAAAACAATAGTTATTAAAACAGTATGGTATTGGAGTAAAGTTAGAGTACCAGGGGTCCTCAAATTTTTTAAACAGAGGGCCAGTTCACTGTCCCTCAGACCATTGGAGGGTCTGACTATAGTACAAACAAAACTTATGAATGAATTCTTATGCACAATGCATATATCTTATTTTGCGATGAAGAAACAAAACAGATACAAATACAATATGTGGCCCGCAGGACATAGTTTGAGGACCACTGAGTTAGACCCTCAGATAAATGGAATAGTCTTGAGTACTCAGAGAATGTTCTCCAGACATACAATTACCTAATTTTTGATAAAGGAGCAAGAAATCCTAAATGGAGCAAGGAAAGCCTCTTTAATAAGTGGTGTTGGCACAACTGATTAGCCACTTTCAAAAAAACAAACTTAGACTCCCAGCTAACACCATGTATAAAGGTAAAATCCAAATGGATTATAGACCTCGATATCAGACCTGAAAACAGAAAGCATATAGAGCAACACATAGGTAAAATACTCCATGACTTTGATACTAAAGGCATCTTTAAGGAAGAAAAAGTACTCCCCAAACAAGTGAAAGCAGAAATAAACAAATGAGACTATATTAAGCTAAGTGTTTTGTATGTAAACATTTTCATGGGATTATTATGTTACTGATCTTACCCTGATCGGTATTGTGCCCTACCCTAGGGTGTGACCTGGCATTCTGCTCCCACCCTAGGGTTGTACCTGATTCTGATGTATAAAAGCAAGGGTCTGTGAAAGGCAGGGGCTTTTTTCGAGGACTGATTCTGGGGCTTTTGGCGTCAGCCATATCCACTGAATAAGGCTGATATCTTCTGAAGCCCGACTGCCTGTTAGATTTATACCCACCACATTCACTTTAGAACCACTTGCTGAACAGGGTGACAGGCGCGTGCTTCAAGCTGGAGGAGAAAGACCTCATCCTCCATCCATCCATAAATCAGCCCCATCAAGGGCTGTTTTGCAACAGCTGAGAAGCTTCTGCACCTCAAAGGAAATAGTGACCAGAATACAAGAGCCTTCCACGGAGTGGGAGAAACTATTCACCCAATACCCATATGATAAGGGGTTAATATCCAATATATACAAAGCACTAACAGAACTTTACAAGAAAAAACATCTAACCCCATCAAAAAATGGGGAGAAGAAATGAACAGACACTTTGACAAAAAAGAAATACAAATGGCTAAAAGGCACATGAAAAATGCTCCACATCACTAATTATCAGGGGGATGCAAATCAAAAGAACTATGAGGAACCATCTCACACCACAGAGATTGGCGCATATCACAAAGAATGAGAACAAGCAGTGCTGGCGGGGATATGGAAAGAAAGGAACTCTTATTCACTGCTGGTGGATGTCATCTGGTCTAACCTTCATGTAAAGTGATATGGAAATTCCTCCAAAACCTGGAAGTTGAGCTCCCATTTGATCCAGCTATACCACTCCTAGGGATATACCCTAGGATCTCAAAAATACAATACAAAAATCCCTTCCTCACACCTATATTTATTGCAGCACTGTTTACAATAGCCAGACTCTGGAAACAGCCAAGATGCTCTTCAACAGATGAATGGCTAAAGAAACTGTGGTACATATATGCAATGGAATAATATGCAGCTGTCAGAAGAGATGAAGTCATGAAATTTTCCTATACATATATGTATATGGAATCTACTATGCTGAGTGAAATAAGTCAGAGGGAGAGAGATAGACACAGAATAGTCTCAGTCATTTATGGGTTTTAAGAAAAATAAAAGACATTTTTGCAATAATTTCCAGAAACAAAAGGTCAGAGGACTGGAAGGTCCAACTCACATGAAGCTCACCACAAAGAGGGATGAGTGTAGTTAAAGAAATAATTACACTGATAACCATCATAACAAAATGTGAGTAAATGAGGGAAATAGAAATTCTGTCTAGAGGACAGGCCAGGGTGCAGTGGGGAGGAGGGACACTTGGGACATTGGTGATGAGAATAAAAAAAGAAAAAAGAAAGAAATATTATTAATAAATTTTTTTCACTTGGTGAGTAGGGATAAATGGTGTAAATATTCGTCTGGCGTTATATATATTGATTGCTCTACAGATCCACCAGAAATTATGTTCTGAAATATATGGTTCTCAAGAGAATGAAGGTTGTATTCATGTGAGGAATCCCCAGAGAGCAAGATGTTCAGAACTAAACTTTCAAAACAAAACAATAGAAATGGCTGTTGAAGCACATAACTTCTAAAGCGACTTATAACTCTGTCACTAAATAAAGTTACTACAGAATTCACAGAACCCAAAGGCAAGTGAAACTTTTAAATCTATTGTCTATGAAAACAACTTCCCAAATTAAATTCAATATGAAGCTAGTACATTTGCAAATGCATAAGTTTTGAAGAGAGTCTGCAATATCTCAGGATTCATGCTGCAAAGAACAAAGCCTGCATGAGTTTCTTTGACTGTGTTTAACACAGAGTAAAAATATAACTTCTTGCTAATATATTTCTCCAAGTCGCATTTAATATCAATGTTAGGAATTTTGGAATAGGAATACAGTCTTTTTCATATTTCAGTGAAGCTGAAACCAGAATTTTTATCATAGCATTGCTTTGTTCATAAACAGTCTCTCTTATAATCTGGTGACAGTACTTGCAATAGGATATGATTGCATTTGAGAAAACTGCTCTTAGCAGAGGAATATTTTTTGGTAGTGGAGTGAGTTATTGTGAGTTCTTGGGACTGTGCTTCTGATTGGGCCATATAGTGCTGGGGATTATAATTTTTATCTTTGATTTAAAAAAATCACAAAATTAGGGCTGGCGAGGTTGCTCTAGAGGTACGGTGTCTGCCTTGCAAGCACTAGCCAAGGAAGGACCACAGTTCAATCCCCCGGCGTCCCATATGGTACCCCAAGCCAGGGGCAATTTCTGAGTGCTTAGCCAGGAGTAACCCCTGAGCATTAAATGGGTGTGGCCCGAAAAACAAAAAAATCATAAAATAAAGTATATTTGCTTATAGGTCATAAATTCCTTTAAAATTTAACATATTTTAGCTTATAATAGAATTTTAAAATATTACACCTTTTAGACTTTAATTTATGTCTTGTAACTTGATAATTACATTCAAATTTTGAATGTTTGTAATTTACATTTAAAAAATGTTGGAAGTGGTTCAAAGAGTTAGTATAGGAGTTAAAGTATTTGCTTTGAATGCAGATAACCATCTTAAATCCCTGGCACCACATGATCTTCCAAGCATTATCTCCATTTGTATCTTTAGAAACATGCCCTCCCCAGGAGTTCCTGGTGTATGTATCCTTAGATACGTACCCTGAGCACCCCCAGCTGTTACTGAGCCTGTGCAATACCATATCTCAGGCCATCTCACTGCCAGAAAGGGGCTTTATAACCACTAACTGCATCTAGATAGGACTGCTTCCCCAAAATTTTAGTACATTAGTATGAGATTTAATGTCACTGTTATACAAGTTATAAAGTCACAAGTTATAAGTTATAAAGTCACTGTTATACAATAGTACAGTATATAAGGAATAGTACAGTAGATAAGGAATTTGTTTTTCTGTTAGCCAACAGAAGTTCAATCCCTGTACTACCAAGCAGTGCCAGGAGAGCCAGGAGTAAGACCTAAGTGCTGCCACTTAGGTGTGGCATACATACAAATTTTAAAGTGACATGAATAGGAAATAGTGAATAGTCATCTATAAAATAATAGACTTCTGTAAAATCACTTTTTTTCTTTCACCTTTTCTGAAGTACCTTTAATTACATAGACCCTATCCCTCAGATGATTTTTGTTAAACTCTGGCTAATGAAAGTGAGCTAGAAACTTCACTGTTCAACCCCTGGCTGAAATAAACTTTTTCTGATGATTCCATCTGGTTTTATGTGCAACACCCTTGCTGCCAACCCATCCATTCCACAGTCAGTACAAACAGAAGCACAATGAATAATATGAACTTCAGGCAGCAGGCAGCAACCCCTATGAAACAAGTAAGCCCAGAGTGAATATATTTTTTCTTGTAATAAAAAAAGTTTTTAGGTTTGATTTAAAAGAACATGTACTGAGTGATAAATTTAACCTAAAAGTGAAGGATATGCACATTATAATTATGAGGATATGAAGGAAATTAAAGAGAACAAATAAGTGGTAAATTGTACACACGTGGGCAACAATAGTTCATATAGTTAAATAATCTATACAAGACATTGAGTTTTCTTGTGCTTCCACGAGTAAAAATCTACCTTTGTAGAGAAAAAAGAGGAGAGGGAAGAGAAGAGAACATAAAACTTTCTTTCTTTGTGTTGTGTGTTGTCCTATTCTGATATGATTGTTGAATGAAGGGGGGATGTACATTTTATGGCTGAAACCCAAATATAACCACGTTTGTAACCATGACGCTTAAGAAATCATTTTCATCAAAAAAAAAAAATCACATTTGGGCCGAAGTGGTAGCAAAGCAGTAGGGCATTTGCCTTGCACCCAGCTGACCCAGGACAGACGCAGATTCAATCCCTAGTATCCCATATGGTCTCCTGAGCCAGGTGTGATTTCTGAGCATAGTCCCTGAGTACCACTGAGTGTGGCCCAAAACTAAACAAAAGAATCATGGTTAAGCCAAATAAAGTTTTAGAACAAAACTAGCATAATTTCTGGGATGAGTATCTCCCTCTCATTTTATTATAGTTCTATGTTAAAGGAGTTCCATTATTGCAACACTTTGACCCATAGCCTATAATTTCTTCCCTGCAAAGGAGTACTGACATAACTGGCAAAAAAGCTAGAGAATATGGGCTTGCGTCAGTTTTCTTAGTGAAACAAGGTGCAGAGAACACACGTTTTCTGGATCTGAATTGGATGTCTATTTCTTTCTCTGGGCTAGGAAATTCTTGCTGTTATTAGTTGTGGGGCAGTGCTCCAGCAATTATGGACAATTCTGATATTATTTTATTTGTGTACCATCAAGGCCACATATAGGACCGAGGTTAAGGAGTGAACCCATATACAAAGGTCTAACCCAAGAAGTCTTTTTTCAGCAAAGTTTACTCTCACTAATAATGATTTGTCTAGTAATTGAAAAGCCTTCCCATCTGACTCCTGACTTTACATTTTTTAAGCACTCTGACCTGTTCCACCTGTTCAGTTTTTCAAATGCAATCAATAGATCGATCTGCAATGTCTGTCTATGTGTGTATTTGTGTATGTGAATGAGTGACTTTGTGATGACCACCTCCATGTCTGTCTAATTTCTGTCTGTATTGTACATAATGACGTGTCTATGTTATAGATAGTCGTTCCCATGTAATATATAACCCTTCCTTTTCTCCCTCCTCTTTTTCAAGTATCCTTTCTTACAGGTGTTATTTTTCATGCTGCCTTCTCTGAGAGTACAGGCTGCTTTGAAAAAATCCTGCAATAGTAGACAGCTTTTGAAAAACCCTCCCTCAGGCAGTTAGAGCCTTTCTAAACTTGGTGCCTTCCTAGGTCTCAGAATTTATTTATACGGAGGATGTTGTAGCAGCTTACCACTTAAACATTTTTTTCTATCCTTTCGTTCTCTCACCTCTGATCTTTTATTTTTCCCTAGTTAACCCTTTTTACTCTCAGTTCTTAACTTCTCAGGAACCAGAACATTCACCCAAACCCCAAAGTGCTGCCAGCCGGCCCCCAAAGCAAAAGGACAACCTCCCAGTCTGCCTTGCCTCTACCCTGGAAGAAGCTACCACCAGCACTGCTGCTGATTAACTGTCAGTGACCCCTTTTTCTCTACCTCTCTTCATTGTAGATTGTTGCTTGCTACCAGAATTGGCTTTTGGGAGACCCTCGGCTCAAGGACATTTCCTGATTTGTGACTGCTGTGAGCCATTTTTTAAACCTTACAAGACCCAGTCACAAGCTGAAGATATGATCTGGTTTTACCTCTAGACTATTTCAAAAGACTTAAAGGGATATGTATATTTCCTTTATATATTTATTTAGGTATATTTTCTTAATAGGTATAATTCTTACTGTGTATTTCCTATGTAGATGTAGTTTTCCCTACCTCAGTTTTTGAATTTGCTTAGTAGTAAATTCTAGTAGATAAGTTTCTCTTGGGTTCTGAATTTATGTTAGAACCAGGTTATAGGGGTTGCTTAACTTTTTTTTAACCCCATATGCACCAGTAGTATCCTGTGGCATTTTTCATTAAATTGGGGAAAATAAAATGGGGGAATTTAAAATGGGGAAAATCCGGGACATAGAAAGAAGTTCTTATAGGGATAGGAACTTCTAAGATTTTTATTTCATGGGGGCCTTTCACCCTGAACATTTGTCATAATAACTTGACTTAGGCTTCAGTCATTTGGTCAAAATCCATTCACCCCCCCAAACCTTGGATCCATCTTTGGAATCAACATGGTTTTCTGCACCAGCACCAGGAATCAGACTTCTACTAGGGAAAGCCTTAATGCTGCTCTGGCACTAACTTGTTTCAAGATGAGTTCATAGGACACCCTGATGACTTGAAAATAGCAACAACTTGTTTTCAGGGTAGGTTTCCCTACCTGCAACCCAATGATGAGATGAAACCAGAAGATGCTCTCTGACACCCTAACTTTGACATGGGATCTGTGCAAAAACCAAGATCTCTAATTACTGAAACCTCACTGAGGCAAGTATAATTGAGGAGAAATCTTCCTGGGACCATGAAGAAAGACTTTGTAGACAGACTACTTTGTATGCCTGGAGCCTGCAGTTAGTCTTATGGAAAATTGCTTCATAGATAGCGATACCCTGGTTTTTTGTTTGTTTTTGCCAGTTTATTTTATATTTTCCCCAATTTTTTCTGCACCTGTGCAAAAAACTGCCACCTCATTTTTTTTAGCTTTAATATAGGGGCTCCTGCTTTTTTTCATAGAACTTTGGAACATGAATTACTTTGTTTTACCTTACATTTCTGCTTTTTTTCTATAAAATTAAGAAGGGGCAAAGAAGTGCTGTTCTGACATCGATCTACTCAAAAGTCTTCCCTTAACACTGAGAAGACTTAAACAACAACAACCTGCTTACTTGACAGGGCTTTCTGCATTGCCCTTTAATTGTGAGTTGAAATTAGAGACGCTCCGCACCATCCTGACTTCAATGTAGGATATACAGATTCCAAGATCTTCAATACAGAAACATGATACCAACAACAGAGACTCTGTGAAAAATAAAACTGTATTGGCACTAAGATGGTGACCTAGATTGGACAGGATAGTTTGCCTGGAGCCTAGAGTTGGTCTTCTGTCAGGAAACTTCAGAGGTAGGGTCTCCTTGTATTTAGGCCAAGGCTTTTCCTTTCCATGTCCCCCATACTTTGGCAGGCCTATGCAAACGATGATTGCCACTCTAACACCGTTTTTGCTGTGCTCCTTTGGCTCTAAACCTTAAAAATAACCACTTAAACTTTTGAGGTTGACTTAAACTAATATGCATGTGCATGGAAATGTAAAAAACTACTATGCCTTCGAGTTTAAGGAGTTATGTAAATTTTATGGCTTTAGATTGCTTTGTGTACTGCTAAGAAATGTTGTAATGTACTACAATCTGGGGTCTTGAGGGACAAAGTAATTGTACATGGGTTCTATTTTATTTTTCTTGATGTTCTTTGACTAATACAAATTTAAAAAAAAGAAGGGGAAAGAAATGATTGGGACTAGGGGTCAAGTGATCTCAGGTGCATTAGTGAAAATACAAAAGGACAACTAAATATCCAAATCCAATGTCAACAATAGAATCAAGAAACCAAAACTATAACCAACTAAACTTAAAATGGGATTATTATACTAGCAGGCCAGGAGGCAAAGTTGTGTGGGATCACTCTGGGAATATTAGTGGAGGGACGGCAACACTGGTGGTGGGATTATTCCTGATTTATTGTATGTCTTAAATCTAACTATGAAAGACTTTGTAAATCACAATGGTTTCAATAAAATTAAAAAAAAATAAAAAGAAAGGAATAAAAAAAGGCTAGAGGGGTAGTACAGTTGTTTGGCATTTGCTTTGCACATGGCCCACCTGGATTTGATCCTGGGCATCCCCTTTGGTTCCTTGAACACTGCTAGGAGTGATTCCCAAGTGCAGAATCAGGAGTAATTCCAAACACTGCTGGGTGTGGTCCTCTCAAAAAATAAAAAAAGAGATCATGAGTCAGAAATCACTCCTGGTGGTTGTAGAAAAAAAATAAGAAAAAGAGAAGGAGAAAAAGGGGAGTCAGAATGACAGTACAGTATTATAATGGACACTTACGATATATATCCTTGATTTTATAATTGATTTATAGCATGTATTTTAAAGAGTATTTTGTTTATAGTAGAAAGTTTTAAAAAATGCCCCTTGTCTATACTTAGAATAAATTTGCCTGTTTCTAACTAAGAAATTGCTGAGTTTAGGAAACTCCCTGTAACCATGCTGATTAGAAGCCAGGGTGCGAGTATGCAAAGTAATGATGAGTTTGCAGTAATGGACTATAAACCAGGCTTTTGGGTCCTTGAACTTTATCTAAGGTCTCAGGTGCTTAGCTAGCTTCAACCCACTGGTCTGATCAGCTGATATAATAAAGGCTTTCTTTTTTTCCCCACAAAAAGGAAAAAAATAAAGAAGACCTGAACCCAGGGCCTCCTGCATGAAAAACTTATTCTCTCCTACTGAGCTACCTCCTTGTCTTCTAGTTAGTGAATTTTTTGACCACTGTTTATTCAAATATATTTTGGGTCTTTCTCCTTTTCTTCTATGACCCTTAAGGTAGTTTTACTTTTATATATTTCTTTTTTACTTTTGCTGCTGTGTTTGGATGATTTCAAATTCCCTTATCTTTTACTGTTTTATTCTATCTCATCTAATGTTATTAAAAACTTTTTGTTTGTTCTTCCAGTTTCCTTTTTTATATCCCTCAACTATTAACTTCTATTTGATTGTTTCATATAGTTTGTTTTTTTAAATGAGCCAATTTCTGTGATTTTCAGCTTGGCAGTGTGGTCCTGATGGACAGCACTTGGACCTAATATTTTGGCTTGTGGCCCAGCATTGCTTTTGGCAGCTGTATATTTGGCCCACCAGATAAGAGCCCACAAGAGTTCTACACATTAGTTCTGGGGGAGTTTTTTGTCTCCTTATGCTAACTATGAGCTCTCTCCCTCTGAGCCATAGCCCAGACTTTTTTCTTTTTACTATCTTCTTTGAAGTTCCTACTGTGTTCTTTCTTCTCCCAAGGTCACTGAGCATCATTATGGTTGTTGCTTTGAATCATTTATCAAGTAGATTACTTATCTTTGTTCTACTAAGGTTTTATTATTAATTTTTCTGAGTCTGTGCCTTTTCCTTTTGTTTGGATCTTATTCTACAGTGTTTTCATTCTTCTCAACCCAGTGTTTCTGTTTATTAGGAGAAACTGTCACCTCTCACAATTGTAAAGGAATTGCCTTGTATAGGGCATGAATCTTATTATTCAACTTTTCCCTAGGTTCTAAGATTTGTCTAAGGGATACAAGACTCATTAATCAACATGATACATAACATGAACAAAATAAATAATAAATGTTATGTGATCATCTTAACAGATAACAGAAAAAATCCATTACAAAATTCAGCAGCTTCTCTCAGTCTTAAGTAAACTCTTGTAGAAAATAGACCTTATTTTTAAATTTGCCCTAGCTCCTGGTTATGTCTATATGATTTGTGATTGCTCAAGTGGTCCTTCAAACACTCAAAATACATTTTTAGAATCATTAATTACTTGTATAGTGAACATTAAATAATTTGGGGGCCCATTCTGTGTGATACTCTGCTAACAGTTCAATATTATTGTGTGGTGCTGAGGTATCTCCAGGGCCACAATTACTGATTCATGGGGTGGGGTTCACATGTGGAGCCAGCTGAAACTTAGATTACCTGTTCCCTAACCATTATTTACTCTCTCCTCACCTCTGAGACTCTTACTGAGAGAGGAAGAGATGAAGTACTAAGAAAGTTCATTGACTATAGAAGGAGAACTTTTTTTGAGAAGCCCAAATGATAAAATATAAATGTGTTATTCAAATAAGCAGGTACAATCAAATTGCAATTAATTAAACTGTATGACTTTTAAAATCCTTAAGCAAATGACATTACTTTAATGAAAAAGTTGAGTCTTTGTTGATATTTTAATTAACTCATATTAATTAAGTTTTTGGCCTTTTACAAATGGCACCTTGACACATAAAAATCCAGATTTTCTTTTTTCAGTTTATCACCAAGACTGAGATGTAAAGTTACTATTTGAGGTAAAGTTTGTTGAAGGCCTAATTCCTTCAATATTAACTAGAAAATTATGTTTTTAAACAGAAAAGAAAATTCATGGAGTTTCTACCTGAGAAAAATCAGAAAGCCAGTATTTTTTGTCATAGTTATTTAGGTCACACAAAGAACCTATATTTTATTGCCCACAAATCTCAAAATAAAGTGTTTTTCACTTTGTAGTGGTAAAAATCATGTAGTTTAGTAATTTGTTTTTTATAAAAATGTTTTAATTCTCATCCATTGTTTCAAGTTTAAACATAATACTATTTAAGTATTAACTTTCTGTATATATACCATTAGTTTTAGTAAAACTCTGATTCTATAGTATTTTCAAATACACATATAAATTCTAGGACTCTAATATTTAGATACTTTGTAGGGCATACCTGGCAGTGCTCAGGGTTACTCCTAGCTCTTTGTTTCGGTATCACACCTGGCAGTGTTCAGTGGACCATTTAAGAGAGAGCAGTGATTGAACCTAAGTTGTGCCCTATGCACTGTACTGTTGCTAGGTAAGTGCCCTATGCACTGTACTATTGCTCTAGCCCTAATATTAGACTCTTGATGAACAAATGTTGTGTTCCTTGGGCACTACATGTAAATGACCATTCAATTTGTTAGGTATTTTTTTAGATTTCAATAATATAAAAAATAGTAACTATGCAAAGTAGTATTCTAAGCCCAAAATAGAAGTACTGTTAGATAAAGAGGAGACCTGATAATGTTCAATGGTGGTTTCATAGAAGATTCTATATTTGACTTAGTGAAGGAAGAAATGTACTAAACAAAGAGAATAAGTTTCTAAAGAATAGCATGACAATGGTGTGATTGTGAGTAAAGAACGTAAAAATTATACAGGTATTGATGATTTAGGAGCTGGTAAGGTAGTCTCAAAATGTAAAAAATCTTCACATAATGCTGATATGTATATGAAGTACAGAGAAAACTCAGTTGGTATCTTTGTATCTAATAATAGAGTTAGCATGATAATGTCCTGATTATCATACCCCTTTTTTAATTTAAAATCTGTTTTTATGTCATAGAGAGATCCTACCGTTTTTAAATTTTATACAACTTTATGCTGCATCTCTATTTTTTCTATTTATTATTTTGCTATCATGATTCTATATTACCTTGAAAACTATACATTATACAAACTTTAGTTAACTTGTTAACTTTGAGATTTTGAGTTAGCTATAGGCATATGTAACAAATCTGTTAAGAAGGGGTTAAGCTTGCTTCAAGAACAAATGATGCAAGGATTAGCATGCTGTCCAATCTTGTTCCCATCTCTAATTTCCTCTCTGTTTGCATCATTCTTAGTCATTCGCATCTTTCACACACCAGATTTCTCTGTAAGGGAAAGGATATAGTCTCATGTATACTCCATATTCACACTGATCAAATGTAGTAACCTAAGAGTAAAGAGACTCCTTTCTTTTCTAGCTAGAATATAAGCCAATACTGTGACTGTTTCTACTTTGGTTAATAGACCTTAACCAGAGAAATTGCTATAGATAGGGCTAAAGGATCCTTTAGTTAGGGATTTTATGTCCCTATACAAAAATATAAAAAATATGGTTTTTTTGCCATTAAGTACAACATTTGATACTTAAGTCATATATTCAAATTTTATCTCGACTTCTATGTTGTAATTATTTGTAACCTGGAAGTTTCATGCTGTGTTAAAAAATTAACAACAAACAGACTAGATATCTGAATTATATTATCACTTTTTTATTTCTTACAAACAACATATTTTTAAAATGAGAAAACATCACACTTGTAGAAATATAGTTAACTGTCTAATATTATTTGCTGCATAAAAATTTCACTACAGATTTACTACTAAGACTGATATTTTTCACTGATTATGAAAACCAAATAAGAGGAGATGCTACTTTCAGATTAAAGGGTTCTTTCCTCATATTTCTGTAAGTTCATTTCTAATTTCCTTTAGCTTCCATATGTAAGGCAAACTGATTTATATAGTAATAGCACAACTGTAAAAAATAAGAGAACCAATCTTGGAAATGAATTTATTTAGAAGGCTAAGGATTTTCTGTTATGGAGCACTACTATTAGCTAGATAAAATTCATTGCCCTTATGGGGCTTAAATCATAGTGTAACTCAATAAAACAACAAGAAAATTGCATATTAGAGTTATAAATGCTATGAAAACATAGGTAAAGTTACAAAATGGTCATGTCAGAAATTGAGAGAAGGTAGGTGTCATTGAAAAGATGAGAGCTGGGCCCGGAGAGAAAGCACAGCGGTGTTTGCCTTGCAAGCAGCTGATCCAGGACCTAAGGTGGTTGGTTCGAATCCCGGTGTCCCATATGGTCCCCCCCCCCCCCCCCCGTGCCTGCCAGGAGCTATTTCTGAGCAGACAGCCAGGAGTAACCCCTGAGCACCGCTGGGTGTGGCCCAAAAACCAAAAAAAAAAAAAAAAGATGAGAGCTAAACATTAAGGCTGTCTATGAAGGTTTCTTTGGTTTTGGGGAGTGAGCACACAGGGACAAAACACAGGTCTCAAGTTTGATTCTAGTACTACTGGTCTCTAAGCACCACAGGATGTGTAGCCTTGGTGTCAGCCCCTACCATGAGCACAAAGAATGCTAGGGAGAACTTTCTTAAAAAAAAAAAAAAAATAAGGAGGAAAAGATTTTACGAATTTGTTTGTGGACTATACATTTTGAACGGTGGGATATTACTTTTTTTAATAAGAGAAAAAAATTTAGCTTTGACTCAATGATATTCCTTGATATTCAAATGTTATAAACTTGAATAATTAGATTTTGGCTATTCTAATTAAAATACATAGTACACCCCATTTTAACTTCCTGTAAATCAATATGTAACAATAATTGTAAATAGTCATTTAAAAAGGCAATTACAGTAAGAATATGGTTTGATAAAAGTTGATATAATTCCAGTGTGAGTGTACAAGTGATTAGGACTCAGACATCTAAGGCATGTAGGGATACCATGTGAGGGCATTGTTAGAAACTGGCCAACTGCAAGACAAACTCATTAGCAATTTAATCTGAATTCTAGCCAGCAGAACTGTGAGAAAACAATGTTTTGTTGTTGACATCTCTAGTAAACAAATGCACATGATAGTATCCTAGTTGGAAAAAAAGATAACATAAATCCCTTAAAAGTTTTGAAATATGCAAAAATTTAGACAATTATGAAAATTAGAATATTCTGTTCTAACATGCTCTAGGAAAAAGTATAGTCTTGAACAAGAGAACAGGCCAAATGTGGTAGCAATATTCTTTTAGATATGCAGGGCTTCTACTTTGTCTTTCTTGGTTCATTGACTTTATTGGTTTACAGCAACTGTCTTAAGCAATTCAAAGGTGGTCAATATGATAAAAAAAAATGAGGACTTTTGCTAAATACTAACCTTGGTAATCACCTTCAAACTCCAATTAAGACTTTAGATAACTGTAACACTGATTGTATATTAACTTCAAGCTCACAAAAACCCTATAGGTAGAATATTAACTTCATTCATTCCTTTACAGCTGATCCCAGAAACTAACCAGTAATGTTTACTCATGTTTCAATTCATAGGCTTCAAAATAATTTACTGCAGTAATATCTGGATAAAATGGGGATTAAATTTATGTTTGCTTTGCAATATATAGTATATTTAGAGTTTATGTCAAAAATAAAAGATTTAGAAAAGTTTAGTTCCCATACTCACTAATACCCTTACTTGTTTACCACAAATATTCAAGTAAATAAGCTAGAAATAAATATAATTTTTATAGTTTTATTTTATCTATTAGTTAAATCTCTAAACTTTTTATTAGTTTTGGCTTATTTTATTTATGCAAAATATTACAGGATGGAATTCATATTAGAGTAGTTTACATGAAATAATCATTACCAAGGAATTATGGAAATAAGACAATAATTATTTGGTAACATGCACATAACATCTCCAAGTTACTAAATTGAAGACCATTGTAGATGATACTATAGGAGAATTTGAAATTTCAATTAAAATCTTAGTTGGCTAAATAAAATAAAAAGAAATTATCCTAAATGGTTTTAATTCAGTTGGAAAATCTTTTTAGAAAACCTGGAATGTTCTCAGAGTAGAAACTTACGTTTCTGCTGAGCTTTCAACAACTAAACCTTTTTGTAATCCTTAGCCAGATCTACATGAGCAAGCAAATTTCTTTTAATGTTTTTATATATAAATTTTATATAAATAAAAACACATGTAAATATGTATATATCACACACATGATATATAATTAAAGTTACCTACTTATATCTACTAGTTTTGTTCCTGTGGCTAAAACCTGAATAAAATACTAAAAGTAACATTTTTTTATTCCTACAATATTCATTTTAATTATTTTATCTTCTTGATGTCTGCTCATTCTGTCTTTTTTTTTTTTTTTTGCTTTTCTTTGAGGCCATACCTGGTGGCATTCAAGACTCACTCAGGGACTGTTCAGTAGGTATGAGATATAAAGCAAGCACTAAACGTCTATACTAACTCTCCAGTCTTTCATATTTGCCTCATATCTCCAACTTGCACCAATCCTCTATACTAACTCTTTCAATCTCTCATATTTGCCATGTATCTCCAACTAAGATCTTTATCTAGTTAACATTTACTCTTTGTTTAGATTATAGTTCATTAAATTTTCAAATGCCAGAATATACATAATCTATTATAAACACTCACAAAGTACTTTGGGAAAAATGAATGAGTGATTGACTGTAGCATCATTATAGCATTTTAAGTTCTGTTAAAGTAAACCTCTGGATTGTGACCTTGTGAATTTCCATATTCTTTCTTTTATATACTTGCATTTGCAAAGTGTCTAAATCATGTGCTGATTTTTCGTAACTACTAGAGTTGAAAATTCAGCCTGTGATGTGAAAATCAAGCTGTGCGCTCTACTTAGCATCATTGGCAAACCACAAATTCTGCAATTAAAAGTATAACTTTGTAGGTGATGCATGAGAATATCCAGCTTGTTTATTCATATCTTTATTGCCTATATAGATCTTTGGGGAGCAAACACAGTCTTTGCATTTATAAGTAGTGACACAAAAATTCACAGTAAGCAGGAGGAGAAAAAGTTTCATTTTTGCATGACTCATAGTTGTACCTAAATTTTACATAATCTAAGGAAGAATTTTTAATTATGTTTATATATTTTTTCTCTTATATATCTGATGAATGCCAGTCAATAATTACTTCAAAACTAGAGTCTTTAAATATGTTAGCTTCTCAGGATCCTTAAGCTTTAGGAAAATTTTAGACCATAAAAAATTGATACTGGACTATCTTGGTTGTGTAGGAAAGTTATGATGTTTTATAACAATAAATTCCCAAATACAATGTTTTATAAAATCTCGATTTATTCTTTCCCAGTTTTCTGAAATTTCAAATTTTATTGGAGATGGAGAGATAGTACAAAAGGTAGGGTACTTGACTTGAATATGGCCAACTCCAGTTTTATCCTTGGCAATACATATGGTCCCTCAAGAACTGTCAGAAGTAATTTCTGAGTGTAGAGTCAGGAGTTACCTTTGAGCATCACTGGATGTATCCCACCAATAAAGAGAAACTATTATATACATATTTTTGTCAAAGTAAGTAAAATTATTCAAATAGCTGTGTGAGTCTTCAGAAAACCCAGGTATTGTAATGGTGTAAAAATGCAGCACTGTTCAATTATGAAATGTATCTAGGCCTGTAGTTTAGCATCATTTGGAAATCACTCTTATTTCAAAAGCAACGGACTGAAGAATGTTTATGTTATCTTCTTCCCTCAAGTCCTTTCTATTCTGCTTTCAGCAAAATGGAACAGTTGGAAATAAAAAATAGGTATCAAGTAGCCTGATGTCATTTTTTGGTTTTGAGCCACATTCAGTGGTGCTCAGGGATCAGTACTGGTTGTGTGGGAGTAGAAGTGTGTGTTTGACGGAACAGTCATAGACTAAAGGAATAAGCATCTGGTATGGAAAGACTCCAGTTTATGGTCTTGCTTTAAAGTGGGTTTATGTAGTAGGAGTAAGAAAAGAAAACATGGTACTTGTGAAAAATTTTAAATCTGTAATCTTGAGTTTAGGAATTTCTTCCAGCTAAGGATATAATCTGGGTTTCTGCCAAGCCTACCCATAAACAAGAGGCCTTGCTTCTAGAATATTGGTTTTACCACCATTCTTGGCAAACAGCACTGCTACTTTTCTGCTGTGTACAGCCTCCACTTTGTAAAAAAAAAAAAGTGTCCAGAAATGAGTAAAGATACAAAAGGCTTTCTGGGATTAGTGTGGAGGCAGACAAGGTAAAAAAATAAAACAAAACAAAAACTCCAATAATCACTTTTTAAAATACTGATTATATCCAATGTTGCCTGTTTGCTTATTTATTTTTCTTCCTCCTGCCTTTTTTCACCCTGTCCATATTTATTTATTTTTATATTCCACATGTACATATTATCATTCAATATTTCCAACAAAACCATAAACCTAAATTTTAAGGGGAATGTGGGGGGAAGAAGGAAACTTGGTACAATGGGGAGGGGGAAGAAATAGACTCACTGTAGTATGATGCAATAAAATGAATATTTTTATGAACCACAGTGTAACTCCACCCTGGATTTAGGTGTAGCTACCTGAGACCCGCCCATTTCTGGGAGGGGTCTTGGGAACCAGATATTACGTGTAACCTTACCTGCAAGACCCCTCCCATTCCTGGGAGGGGTCTTGGAAGGTTATATAAAGCCTTTTACAGAGGGGATTAGGCCCTTTTTGCCTTTTGCCCTTTTGGTCTTTGACCAGCATGGAGGTCAAAGGGAAGATGGCTGACAGGAGTTAAGATGCAGGGCTAGCTAAGAATGGCTGTGCTTAAAAGGTTATGATATAGGCCACAATGTGGTGAATAGGGTGTGAATAAAGCTGATGCTTCCTGATGCCTGTCTCTGGATGAGTCTGATTCCGCTGTTCACCTAAACCTGAGACCTGCCAGCTGAATGGGGATTGCGGAGCCACGTGGCCTGGGATGGCAGAGAAAAATCCATCCTTCTCCATCCATCTCTATCCAGCTCCATCGTTAATTATTTAATGCTATACCACAGTACTACAATAACTAATAACTTGATTTGATCTTTTATATATAGTTGATGCTTTCCAAGTTATCTTTATTAAATAGTATTCTGGAATGTTATTAGTTGATGTTAGCAACTATTTTATAGTCAATATTTGGAAAAGGCTAACTTTAGTAAAATTATGAATGACCATTCATTTGCTAATCCTAATACTTTTATGAAAGAGCATTTTAGAAAGTCTTTTAATAGACTGTCATTCTTCACATACCTTTATCATCTTTGTTCTTTTCTCTTTTCCCTCTCCTCCCTATCCATTGTGTGTCTCTCTGGTCACTATTCTATTTGCATTTTTCTGTGCATATGCTATTTATTGATCCATTTATCAGGTTTATCAAGGTAGGACTGGCCTTATGAAATCACTTTCCATTTTGGTGAAGTTTTTTTAATCTAATGTAAAAATGAACTCGTACTTTGGGCATTCAAACTAATATACTAACTCTTTGGTTTCCATCATACTCCTGGACTTTGCTTTATATATTAACAATCAGTTGAGAATAATTAACATTGAAAATGTTGAATAGGGCAAACAAATTAAACAACTTTGTTACATGAATAAATATTTAGTTCTAGTGTCATAATAATATATATTAATATTTAGTTAATAAGGAGTATTTCTGTTAATTTTCAGCTGGTAGTAAGATACTGAAAATTATAGTAGTAATTATTATTTATTGATCATATATTTATTGACAGACCCCTCAAATTTCATTATATGATCTTATTTAATTCTTATAAAATTCCTAAAAAATAGACATTGTTGACCATTTTACAGATAAAATTAGTTTGAGGAGCTAGTAACTTTCCCCAACTTACAAATTAGGTGCTTGAGTGGTAATTGAAACACAAATCTTTCATACTGCAAATATTCTCTGTTCTGATGTACTATGCCATAACATGGAATGCATTTGGGAAACATTTGTAAATAAGTACAAACTCCTCTGGGCTATCTAATAAATACTAAATTTTTTTCTTAGATATTAAAATTGTAGAACATTTTTAAATTTAGACTAAACTATTATGTTTTACATGCCTTGGACAAAAATCAAACATCCACCTGAAAAGATTGGCAGGCAGTGAAAGGTTATCCTTAAGTTCCCTTAATTATAAGTAGTGATAAATATATCTATGCAATTCCACAGGCAAGAAAAAAATTGTAGAGAAGAGCATTTGACATTTATTTTTATATCATAAAGACAAAGTTGAATATAGTATTTTAAGAGGTTTGGACAGAGGTAATTTAATTTGGACAGAGATAATTTAAAATGAGAAATGTTTTTGATTCCTCCAAAAACTGGAAATTGAGCTCCCATATGATCCAGCTATACCACTCCTAGGAATATACCCTAGGAACACAAAAATGCAATACAAAAATCCCTTCCTTACACCTATATTCATTGCAGTACTATTTACCATAGCAAGACTCTGGAAATAACCAAGATGCCCTTCAACAGATGAATGGCTAAAGAAACTGTGGTACATCAGAAGAGATGAAGTAATGAAATTTTCCTATACATGGATGTACAAGGAATCTATTATGCTGAGTGAAATAAGTCAGAGAGAGAGAAAGACACAGAATGGTCTCACTCATCTATGGGTTTTAAGAAAAATGAAAGACATTCTTGCAATCATTTTCAGAGACAAAAGAGAGGAAGGCTGAAAGTTACAGCCCACTTCATGAACTTCACCACTAAGAGTGATGAATTTAGTTAGAGAAATAACTACATTGCAAACTATCCTAACAATGAGAATGTATGAGGGAAATAGAAATCCTGTCTAGAGCATAGGTGGGAGCGGGGTGGGGAGGAGAGATATTTAGGACATTGGTGGTGGGAATGTTGCACTGGTGATGGGGGGTGTCCTCTTATATGACTGAAACCCAACCACAATCATGTTTGTAACCAGTGTTTAAATAAAATATTATTTAAAAAATAAAATTAGCAATGTATCAATGGATATAACATATAATATATATCAATAAGTTATCACTCTGGCATTCTAGGTTTGTATCATTGATTTACTTTTATTTTGAAAATAAAATCTTTTATTTTAGCTTTCATTCCAATCTTAATTGAGTGAATGGTTCTTAACTTTGTAAATAGCATCCAGTTTCAGTAATTTGCTCTGCTCCACTTTAGTGATTCACCTGGGGTAGTAGGTTTTGTTTTTGGTAAGAAAAAGAAAACTATCACAGTAGGTTAATGTTTATATTAGATCCCAGACAGATCCTTTCTTATACTAGAGACTGAACTTGGAACAGCATACTTGGACATAAAAGAGAAAAGATTAGTTTAGTATACAATAAAACATAAACATAGTTATCAGAAGAAATGCTTGTTTTTCAGGCTGGTTTGTAGTTATGCTAAAAAAGTCAATGAATCTGAGGGTTTAGGAAAGATTTAGGTTTTCTTCCTTTCTTATGATGCTGTCTTTCCACCTTTCTTGTCTTGAATATGGATACAATGTCACAGCCACACTGCCACCAAGGGGCAGAAGCTTGTAGAAAAAGGTATGAGCTTATATACAATTGGTTTAAGTGTGTCTGGGACCAGCCCTTAGGAAATACTTAAACAGCAAATAAGGGAAGGGAGAATGAGACTGACTTGAGCCCTGTTGAAGTAGCTCTGGATCACTGTTTCTGGCCACTTTTTGCTTGAGTGTTGAAGTAAATATATTACTATTAAGTGTAAGACATTTAAGGGTTCCTACCACATATGATCAAATGCATTTCTTTTGTTTGTTTGTTTGTTTCTTTTGGGGCCACACCTGGTAGCGCTTAAGGGTTTATTCCAGCTCTGTACTCAGAAATCACTCCAGGCAGGCTCACGGGACCTTAGGGGATTGAACTAATGATGGAGCCAGGGTTGGCTGCGTGCAAAACAAATGTTCTATTTACTGTACTGTTGCTCAGACTCTTCAAATGCTTTTCTGATATGTATTATTGGGATTTACTCTTCACATTTCTGCATATCTTGTAAGCAGACACACTGACTGTTTCAATTATGATCTTTTTAAAATATTGCTGTATGAGAAACAGTCTTGGAAGAGAAACATAATGCTTACTTCCAGAAAAAAGGGAAAGAGGTTAATTTACTATTTAGTATGTACTTATATGTAATATATATTATTATATAATATATTATTACATAATATAATAATTCTACCTTCTAAAAACTTACTTTTTAAAATATTTTATGTGGTTGGGGTTCCTTTCTGGGAAGAGTTTCTTTCTCTTGTGTGAGTGCTACTTTTTATCATAGGGCTTCAATAACAAAATGGTAGAAGGTGTGTGTTAATTACACTGAAAACATACATATTGTTTCTCACAGGGTCGGGGAGAACTTTACTAGTTGGCAGATGGTCAAAAGATATTGGGGAAAATATGTTTTCACATTGGAAATAGAAATCAGTTATTAGCTACTGATTTTAAAATATAATAGTATACTACAGGACAAAAATAGTTTAAATGACTGTATACCAAGATAGAGAAGTGATCAAATGATTTATTATCACAATTAATAACATGCAATTCTGAAAGTAATAGTGAACAATTAATATATATAGCACTTTTGGAAAAATTGAAAAAGTTACATTTTAAGTCATCTACAATTTCTAAATATATAATCTTGCTTGTATTTAAATATTTCACTTATTAAAACAGAAACATTTAAAATTATCACATTTATTTGTTTTGAAATAGTTACTGGAACTTTACAGATGCTGTTTTCATATCTATTGTTCAATATTTATGCTTAATCTAATATATAGCAAATATTGATTAATATTGCATGATTGAATTACTTTTTGAAGAAAAACTTCAGATATATAATTTGGACTTTAACATTAATTACATAATTGGATATATTAAAATACTTTTTATCTCTATAAAATAATGCCTATGGACAAGATCATTAATGATAATTGTTTTCATTTGTTAATTCTGAGGAAACATAGTTTTACGGAATTAAATAACAATGGCATATTCATGCTGATATAAAGAAAAATCATACTAGACAAGGATGATACATCCTATGTAATCCTTTTATTTGGGGGATACATAAAGGACATTACTACCCATTCCATATTAGTGATAGTTGTTTCGTTTCACTGGTCCTTTCTAATTATGATCATCAGTAGTTTGGGGATCCTCTTAGTTTCAGTTTTTCCTCTTACTTGGTCTTTTTAATACATATTATAATTTTATATGTTTATAATAAACCTACATATAGGCTTACACATAGACATATATACCGTATTTATTCGAGTATAACACGCAGAATTTTCTACCAAAAAAAAAAAAAGAAATCCAAGTTTGGGTGCATGTTATACACGAGGACTGGGGTAGGGTGGCAGTGGCGGCCGGTCCAATGAAGGCGCAGGTTAATTGTGAGTTCGCACTGCGCTTTTTCTGGGCTCAAGAAACCTGGCCTATCTCTCATAACGTCCTGGTTTGGTTCAAACATCATGGGAAGACATACCAAAAGAAATGATCATCAAGAGCTTTTTGAGGAGAGGCAAGAGCAATCAAATGGACAGCACAGAAGACGACCTGCTGTGGAATTCAGACTCAGAAGAAAGAGAAGAAACTGGAGAAACAGATGTTCCTACCAACTGGGACACTGATGAAAAATTAACTCGAGAAGAATGGGAACAACTCTTAAGTATATCTGATCATGAATCTGACTTTGAAGCATTTTAAATAAATATTGTTATGGTAATTTTATTTCGGTATTGTGTTTATACCAGTTTACGCTGTCAATAAATGATTTTTATCATGGCCGCACGTGTTCAACACCTTTTTTTTTGTCAATTACAATTCTTGGTGTGAAACAAAATTTTATACCGATTTTTAATCGAAAATTAAGGGTGCGCGTTATACATGGATGTGCATTATACTCGAATAAATACGGTAAGTCTATAATAAATAATAGCTGTGACCTTCCTTATAGATTAGTTTAAAATAATAACTTGGAGAAATAGGGCAGTTATGGTACAGACCCTCCACAGTCCCTGAGAATCTCAGGACGTTACCTGGAGGCAAGTGAGTGCTTCTAGGTGTGGACCAGCTAATACCTGGCACTGTAGTGCTTGAGCAGTGTGGTATGTGGGTCCTTGTACTGAAATATAGGTATAATTGGCTAAGAATTATTATGAGACATCAGTCTTCTTAGTATCTCTCCTAAAATAAAACAACAGTCTCTGGGAGATATGGCCGATAACAGAAGTATAGTGGATTTTTTAATGTAATTCATTGATTCTCATTTTTTTTTCTCTCCTACAGCATGATAAAAAATAATTAAAAGCTAGGGGTTCAATTCTTAGTGTTTTCTATAAATTCCTCAGCTACTCAGGAAAACAGCATCTGATTATTACCTAAAGTACTTTTTAATCAACTGTTTTTATGTTAATAGTACCTAAAATATTATCGTCAATGATATGTAAGCCACTATGATTAAAATAAATATTATATTAAAAAAATCTTTTGGGTAATATATCATTTTTCTAAATGTGGGAAGGGTCTCCTCCTTTTCAGTATTTTTAACAAGCACATAAAGCTTTTTAAAAGAATTATAAAGTTTTAACATTGCTTTCTTATTAGAATAAATAATAAAGCTGAAACATAATTAAAAAGACATTCATTTATTTAAGACAGGATTATGATCTTAGTCCATGTGTGTACAATCTGGGTCAGGGCATAGGGATTTTGTTCACTTATTGTGAGCACTCCTCAAAGGGATTTTTCAGTCTACTGAGCCAAGATTCAAAGCAAGAACTTAATAATGCAGAGCTGCTTGGGTCCTGCAGTGCCTGATATTCCCTTATTTATATTTTGTGGAGTTCGGTGAGCACCAGGAATGAAATTGATGATGCTCAGGGGACAATGTGGCATTGGAAATTAGACCAGTCAGAGCACAAAAGGAGATGTTTAAAAGGACTAGGCAGAGAAATCATTCTGACATAGGGCCATTTGTGGTGAACCTAGAATTGGTTAAATCTGTTGGTGTCTGGTGGGGAAAAGACTTCAAAAAGAACTTTGCAGTGTGTGGGTGTGATCAATGGATTTTTTTTCTAGACACAAATGACTGAGTCATGACATTTAATTTTCACCTATAAATTTATCTGGACGTCTTTGAAATAAGATAAACTCTGCTTGACTCATAAGTATTTTCTCTATAAATCATAATATCTTAGGGATGGCAGAGATCTAAAAGGCATCAGTAAATATCTATTTTCCATTCTTGTATACAAGAGAATGCTGTCTTTTTTTCTTTAATTTTTTTTTACTGAGACCATTATGAATTGTAAGTCTTTCACAGTTGTATTTCAGGCATATAGTTTTTTAAAAAAAAAAAAAAACCTCAAAAATTAACATCCAGGAAATAGTACAGTAGAAAAGGTACTTGCCATATATGCAGTCAATTTCACTTTGATTTCTGGTACCACATTTGGTCTCCTGGTTACTACTGGCTATGGCCTAAAACCAAAATGAGCCTCAGAAGTGCTCACAGCTTATTTCTGGTTCTATTCCCTACAGACTATATATATGGATTCAAACCAGGGCCAACTACATAAAAGGCAAACATTTATCTCCTGTACTATCTCCAAACTACCTTCTATGCTATTTTGAATCCCCTAAAATTCTTAAAGTGTCTTTTATCTTGGTTAAAAAGTATCCAAAATATAAGATTCTTAAGTATCTTATATCTTGAATATAAAATAATTAATTTTTTCTTTGAAATAAAAATTTTAGTAAAAGTTCTTTATTCTCTTTTTCTTATTTGATTAAAAATTTGATGAAAAATTATAAGATTGATTTTGATTTGGTTATGGTTTCTGTAATATTTCATTTGCTTCTGTTCAAGGACCTTGTAATAATTTAAGACAAATTCTATCTAGAGACAAGCTAGTATTGAATTTAATAGGAATAAACTTACTTTTCACTTTTTATTAGAACTGCAAAAATTGCTAGCCATTACATAAACTTTAGCACTTTAGATTACATTGAAGAACTTTAAAATGAAGAAATAAAAATTATCACAATACCAACATAATATTTCCTCTTTTAAATTAAATATATTGATGTCGAGTACTATATTCAAAATTTGATTTGTAATATTCAAGTGTTATTATATATCCCCCTTTTATAAATTTCACAGATTTCACAGAAAAATTGCACCAAGGTGAGTTGGTGCACACTTTTGGGTTGAACGATAATTCTGAGACATTTTTCTTACTGAATCTTAACTATCAGTTAAATATTTTTCTGAACTAATTTATGTAAAACTCAAATTATGTTCACTTCTAAACATGGTTTATTACATATCCCCACTGGTGCTCATTGTTTGTGCCATTATTTCTTTCCCTGTTAGAGTTATGGGCTTGAATCTTGCTCATAATACCTAGTTATTTACAGAAATGATAATACAGCATGAAAATTTGATCATTGGAGAAGAACCAATAATTAGGCTGTGGCAAGATAGGTTTTTTTACAGAGGAACTTTTGCCCAAAAAAGAACTCAAGTTATTACAGATTCTTCTATTAAGCAGTAATAGCATATCTTGGATCACTACCTCTTCCTGGCTTTCTGGAGCTTTAATAATTAGCTTCATACAGCCCTAATATCTGCAGAGAACTCAGTAATGTACAGTTATCATTGAATTAGCTTGTAAATTTGTGATAAAGCAAATCTCTCAAATTGAAGGTTATTTTTTACAAGTAAAAGGAACAATTTTTTCCTTTGAAATTTTTCCTTTGAAATTTATTCTTCTGGAATATATATATTCTTTCCCCCTTTTTTGTTACTACCTTTCTAGTTTTTACAATAAAGCAACTATCCCATCAAAGTTTATAATTATTTTATTGTAATCTAGTTCTGGGTAGTTACATAGTTTTGATAGTATAAATAACATAAATTATAAGTGATATTATAAAATATGTAATTTTTAGAAAATTTAAAATATGTAAATGAGATGGGAGTCATATTTTATAAATAAACCAATATCAGGTAAAAAGAGGAAGAATAATTTGTTAATAGTCACCAAGTCAAAGATAGTATTTTAAATCACTCAATTAGTTTAGCCCCATTTGAAGAGACACTTCTATCTATATATATGTTCTCTTTCCTAAATGTCTGCTGCTCAGCACTTTTTATGCCTTATGACCTAGAATCTTTCTTCTTTTTTGTTAAAATTTTAACTTTCATTTTAGATTTAGGTTCATAAATTTCTTGAATAACTGACCAATTTTGACATTCTATATAAATAACATTAGCTCTAGTTCAGGTCTGAGAATGCTAAGTTATCAAAGATGAACCTAACAGATCTGATCCAAGAACTGTAGTATGGTGTGTACAAACTATTGTGATATTTTATATTTTAAAGAAAAAGCACAGGAACACTTTTATCAGTGAGTGAGAATGTGATGGATTAATCATATTTTCAGGTTTCTCCTACCAAGTATTCCACAAAGGTTGAGTAAAAGAAGAATAAAACCCTCCCTCCTATGGGTCCTGAAAAATAATAGTCAACTTATTTCTTTTTGTGACTTTTTCTTATATAATAATAATAATAACTATTATATATTACATATTATATATTATATAATAACATAGTTATTATATTTCCCAATTTACTACTTTTTATTAGTCTTATTATTCCCCCATTCTGTCATTAAGTTGGTAAAAATATGCTCTCAACTTCTTCCTAAAGTAAAACTCTAATATACATCTGTAAATTATAGAAATTATATTTATTTTTATACCCCATCATATTCATAGGGTACACAAAATCCCAGTAGAGACAACACTATATAGATAGCATGTAAAATGTTTTCTGAGTGAGTTTATATCTAAAAAGAAAAATCAAGAGGGATTGGGAGGCAAAGGAAAATAAAAGGGAATATAAAATTCTTCTACTAGAGGTAAAGAGAGACTGTAAATCATTGCGAAAAAAGAGAGAGGCAGAGTTGTTAGAAGTAGAAAGTACATGGAAAAACAGAATTACTGGGCCTCAGAAAGGCAGAGGCCAGGACATTAAGATCTTTTATGACAAGATCAGTGATTCTCATCTATATTAGTATTCTAAGGATAGTGGAAAACATTTTAAGAGACATAAGGAGGAAATTGAAAATTTTTAATTACATTTTTATTTTCAGAAAAATGAAAATATGGTGCCGGAGAGATAGCACAACACGGTAAAGAGTTTGCCATAAACGTGGCCAATTCAGGACAGACCTGGGTTTGAATCCCAGCATCCCATATGGTTCCCCAAGCCTGCCAGGAGTGACTTCTGAGCACAGAGCCGGGTGTGACCCAAAAAATAAAAATATGGATTAATATTCCATAAAGGATAAAACATTGGCATAAAAACTTGTCATGCCCATCCTGGCTTACCTTCTCATCATCTCTCTTGACTTCCATAATAGATGAGTAATGAGGTTTCCTACTTCAATCTTGATATTCTCTCAAAAATTAACTTTTTTCTTCATGAGGAAGGTGTCCTTGGAATCATAAAATATTCATAAATGTTTTTTCAGGCTTCCTAAAATTATCTTTTTATTTTTAAACAGGTGGTCAGATATCCTGAGTCCATGGCAATCACTTCGTTTTTCATCCTATTTACCTATTTGAACCCTGAGATAATAACAATGGAGTTCCAAGAGGAAATGCTTTAGGAAATTTGTTTTCCCTTAAGCGCATTTGCCTCGATTGATTTGTAACTGTATAATGAATTGTTTATTTCTTTAATATGTGAATCTTCTAATGGACTGTTAGAACCTTGGAGCCAGGAGAGTACTACTTTAAGAGCAAATAAATGAATAGAGTATTTTTAATGAGAAATATGTGGTAAAAATAAGGGACTAATGATTGAGGAAGGTAGAAAAAATTTCTGATCCTATGCAGGGATAGAAAGCTAAACCAGACAAAATTTTTTTGAAGAATATCCATTAAAAACCAGCTAAGCCTTGCAAAAGCCGGCTCCCTGTGTGTGACACCAGGCGGGGAAAATCCGCGAAAGTACACCGGCCCAGTGGGGCCCAACTGTGAAAAACTGTGAGTGTGACCTGTCTATGTCTGTCTACTGTCCTCTTGCGTGAAACTCTTGCGAGTGGGGCAAAAAGAGGCTCCAGAAACCTCGCTCGCCCAGATGACATTTTCAGGGAGGGACTACAGAGCATGAAAACCGGCTAACCTTTGCAAAAGCCGGCTCCCTGTGTGTGACACCAGGCGGGGAATATCCGCGAAAGTACACCGGCCCAGTGGGGCCCAACTGTGAAAAACTGTGAGTGTGACCTGTCTATGTCTGTCTACTGTCCTCTTGCGTGAAACTCTTGTGAGTGGGGCAAAAAGAGGCTCCAGCAGAGCACGGCCACTCCGCTTCTCTACGCGGCCGTGCACTCTTTCTAAGGAAAGAACACCATTGCAATAAGAAGGAAAATTTACACTAAGAACGGTGCTATATCACAGAAGCAAACATTTCTCTCTGGACTGTCTTCTCTGTTGCATGCTCGGGCCTAAGATTTGACCCAGTGTGAGGCTTCATCCACAGAGGACTCCCCTCCCTTAGAGGCAAGTCAGCCCATCCAGAAAGGGAGGAGCCAGAGGAGTGTGCTGCCTGCATCATATAGACAATGAATACCACCACAACACGTAGAAAAACCCACAATACAAGTGTGACAATGGGGAAACAACGCAGGCCAGCATCAGACATAGAGAATGAAGATGACAATTCTGAGGACCAGATAATGACCAACCAACTAATCAACCTCTCAGATAAGGACTTTAGACTAGCAATATGGAAGATGCTCAACGGACTCTAAGAAACTATGGATCGAGTAAACAGAACACTAATAAGAACCAAGAAAATATGAAGACAGAAATCACAAAACTCCAAACTGAAATAACATGTCAACTAACAGGACTGAAAAAGTTAGTAAACGAAATGAATGACAAAATGGATAAGCTCTGGGACAAGGTATCAGAAGCTGAGAATAGACTTGGTGCTGTGGAAGATGAGATACATAACAATTCCATACAGCAGGAGAGATTGGACAAAAAACTTAAAGCAAATGAGCAGACAGTGGAAAAATTAGTCAAAGAATGGGAATAGATGAAAATAGAAGTCTATGATAAGATCAACAGAAAAAATTTAAGAATCATTGGAGTCCCAGAGACCCAGGAAGAAAATTTCCAGGAAGAATCAACGGTCAAGAACATCATTAAAGAGAAACTCCCAGAGCTAAAGAATATATGTGATCAAATCCTGCATGCCCGAAGAGTACCAACCAAAAGAGACCACAGAAAAACCACCCCAAGACACATCCTAGTCACAATGACAAATCCCACAGATAGAGACAGAATTCTGAAAACAGCAAGATCAAAAGGGGAAATCACGTTCAAGCAAGCTTCCCTGAGATTTACAGCAGACCTGTCACCAGAAACACTCAATGCCAGAAAGCAGTGGTGGGATATTGTGACAAGACTGAATGAAATGAATGCTTCACCCAGAATACTATACCCAGCAAAACTCACTTTCTGGTTTGACGGAAGAATACATGGCTTCACAGAAAAAAAACAGCTCAGAAACTTCACAGACACAAAACCAGTCTTAAGAGAAAAACTGAAAGACCTAATCTAAGACAAGACTACCCAAAAGACACACGAAATTTTGAAATAAAGATGGCGTTAAATACCAGGACAATTCTTTCTCTCAACGTCAATGGACTAAATGCACCAGTTAAGAGACACAGAGTGGCTAAATGGATCAAAAAACTCAATCCAACCTTCTGCTGCCTACAAGAAACGCACCTGAATAGTCAGAACAAACATAGACTCAAAATAAAAGGCTGGAGAAAAATTATCCAAGCAAACAACACCCATAAAAAAGCTGGAGAGGGCATACTAATATCAGATAATGCAAACTTTATACTCAGGAAGGTTGTAAGGGACAAAGATGGACATTTTATATTAATCAAGGGGTACGTAGAGCAGGAAGAATTCACTCTCCTAAACATATATGCACCGAATGAGGGGCCAGCAAAATATTTAATACAACTGTTGACAAATCTGAAAAATAATATCAACAACAACACAATAATTGTGGGGGACCTTAACACGGCTTTGTCAACACTGGATAGGTCAACCAGACTGAAACCCAACAAGAATATACTAGACCTGAGGAGAGAAATGGAAGAAAGAGGCCTAGTGGATATATATAGGACACTCCATCCCCAGAAACCTGGATACACATTCTTCTCCAATGTACATGGGACATTCTCCAGGATAGACTACATGCTGGCACATAAAACATACCTCCATAAGATCAAGAGGATAGAAATTTTGCAGACTACCTTCGCTGACCACAAGGCTCTGAAATTATTTGTGAACTCCAAAGGGACTCAGAAGAAACACTTTAACACCTGGAAGTTAAACAGCCTCATGCTCAATAACCAGTGGGTCCGAGATGAAATCAAGGAGGAAATAAAAAGGTTCCTGGAAACAAATGACAATAAAGACACAAACTATCAGAACTTATGGGACACAGCAAAAGCAGTACTGAGAGGAAAATTTATAGCTTTGCAAGCACACATCAGGAAGGAAGAAGGAGCTTACCTGAGTAGCTTAATGACACAGCTAATAGAACTAGAAAATGCTCAACAAAAGGACCCAAGAATAGGAAGACAGAAGGAAATAACAAAGCTGAGAGCAGAAATCAACGAAGTGGAAACTCAAAAAACAATCCGAAAGATCAACGAAAGCAGAAGTTGGTTCTTTGAAAAAATAAACAAGATTGATAGACCACTGGCAAACCTAACAAAGAAAGAGAGAGAGAGAAACATGATAACTCGTATCAGGAATAAAAAAGAAGATATCACTACTGATATGACAGAGATTCAAAGGGTAATCAGAAACTACTTTGAAAAACTCTACGCCACTAAAAATGAGAACCTGGAAGAAATGGATAAATTCTTGGACTCTTATAATCTTCCACGGTTGAAGGAAGAGGCTGTAGCATATCTAAACACCCCCATCACCATTGATGAAATTAAAACAGTAATCAAATGTCTGCCGAAAAACAAAAGCCCAGGTCCAGATGGATTCACTAATGAATTCTATCAAACTTTCCAAGAGGAACTACTGCCAATCTTGGCAAGACTCTTTCATGAAATTGAACAAACAAAAACACTTCCAAATAGCTTTTATGAAGCCAACATCACCTTGATACCTAAACCAGACAGAGATGCTACCAAAAAAGAAAATTACAGACCAATATCACTGATGAATGCAGATGCAAAGATCCTCAACAAAATCCTGCAAATAGGATTCAATGCCTTGTTAAGAAGATCATCCACTACGATCAAGTAGGTTTCATCCCAGGAATGCAAGGCTGGTTTAACATCCGTAAATCTATCAACATAATACACAACATCAATAACAAGAAAAATAAAAACCACATGATCATATCAATAGATGCAGAGAAAGCATTTGATAAGGTCCAACACCCATTCTTGATCAAAACTCTCAGCAAGATGGGAATGGAGGGAACCTTTCTCAATATAGTGAAGGCCATCTACCACAAGCCAGTGGCAAATATTATCCTCAATGGAGAAAAACTGAAAGCCTTCCCTCTAAATTCTGGCACAGGACAAGGCTGTCCTCTCTCACCACTCCTATTCAACATAGCACTGGAAGTACTTGCTATAGCGATTAGGCAAGAAAAGGATATCAAGGGAATCCAGATAGGAAAGGAAGAAGTCAAGCTCTCACTGTTTGCAGATGACATGATACTCTACTTAGAAAACCCTAAAGACTCTATCAAAAAGCTTCTAGAAACAATAGACTCATATAGCAAGGTGGCAGGCTACAAAATTAACACATAAAAATCAATGGCCTTTCTATACACCAATAGTAATAAGGATGAAATGGACATTAAGAAGACAACCCCATTCACAATAGTGCCACACAAACTCAAATATCTTGGAATCAACTTGACTAAATATGTGAAGGACCTATACAAAGAAAACTCTAAAACTCTGCTCCAAGAAATAAGAGAGGACACACAGAAATGGAAACGCATACCCTGCTCATGGATTGGCAGGATTAACATCATCAAAATGGCAATACTCCCCAAGGCATTATACAGATTTAATGCCATCCCTCTAAAGATACCCATGACATTCTTCAAAGAAGTGGATCAGACACTTTTGAAATTCATTTGGAACAATAAACACCCGAGAATAGCTAAAGCAATTATTGGGAAAAAGAATATGGGAGGAATTACTTTCCCCAACTTTAAACTGTACTACAAAGCAACAGTTATCAAAACAGCATGGTGTTGGAATAAGGATAGGTCCTCTGATCAGTGGAATAGGCTTGAATACTCAGAAAATATTCCCCAGACATACAATCACCTAATTTTTGATAAAGGAGCAGGAAATCCTAAATGGAGCAAGGAAAGCCTCTTCAACAAGTGGTGTTGGCACAATTGGATAGCCACTTGCAAAAAATTGAACTTAGTCCCCCAGCTAACATCATGTACGAAGGTAAAATCCAAATGGATTAAAGACCTCGATATCAGCCCCAAAACCATAAGATATATAGAACAGCACATAGGCAAAACACTCCAGGACATTACAAGCATCTTCAAGGAGGAAACTGCACTTTCCAAACAAGTGAAAGCAGAGATTAACAGATGGGAATATATTTAGCTGAGAAGCTTCTGCACCTCAAAGGAAATAGTGCCCAGGATACAAGAGCCACCCACTGAGTGGGAGAAACTATTCACCCAATACCCATCAGATAAGGGGCTAATCTCCAAAATATACAAGGCACTGACAGAACTTTACAAGAAAAAAACATCTAACCCCATCAAAAAATGGGGAGAAGAAATGAACAGACACTTTGACAAAGAAGAAATACACATGGCCAAAAGACACATGAAAAAATGTTTCACATCACTAATCATCAGGGAGATGCAAATCAAAACAACGATGAGATACCACCTCACACCCCAGAGAATGGCACACATCACAAAGAATGAGAATAAACAGTGTTGGCGGGGATGTGGATAGAAAGGAACTCTCATCCACTGCTGGTGGGAATGCTGTCTAGTTCAACCTTTATGGAAAGCGATATGGAGATTCCTCCAAAAACTGGAAACCGAGCTCCCATACAATCCAGCTATACCACTCCTAGGAATATACCCTAGGAACACAAAAATACAATACAAAAACCCCTTCCTTACACCTATATTCATTGCAGCACTATTTACCATAGCAAGACTCTGGAAACAACCAAGATGCCCTTCAACAGACGAATGGCTAAAGAAACAGTGGTACATATACACAATGGAATATTATACAGCTGTCAGGAGAGATGAAGTCATGAAATTTTCCTATACATGGATGTACACGGAATCTATTATGCTGAGTGAAATAAGTCAGAGAGAGAGAGAAAAACGCAGAATGGTCTCACTCATCTATGGGTTTTAAGAAAAATGAAAGACACCCTTGTAATAATAATTTTCAGACACAAAAGAGAAAAGAGCTGGAAGTTCCAGCTCACCTCAGGAAGCTCACCACAAAGAGTGATGAGTTTAGTTAGGGAAATAACTACATTTTGAACTGTCCTAATAATGATAATGTATGAGGAAAATGGAGAGCCTGTCTAGAGTACAGGCGGGGGTCGGGTGGGGCGAAGGGAGACTTGGGACATTGGTGATAGGAATGTTGCACTGGTGATGGGTGGTGTTCTTTACATGACTGAAACCCAAACACAATCATGTATGTAATTAAGGTGTTTAAATAAATTAAAAAAAAGAAGAATATCCATTAGCAAACTATACATTTATTATGGTAAGTAGAATCTTCTGGGGTAAAAAAGAAGAAGTGGAACAGGCTGATAGATAAAAGCAATCAAGAACCTATTTGTGATGGAGTTAGAATGTAGTTTTAAATAAAGAAAACTACATATTCTGAACACATTCATTCCACACTATAAGGAATTTAATAAAGAATTTTTTAATAGAATACACAGGCAATGTACTTATGCTAAAATTACCAAATTAAAAAGTTATCAAATTGAAATGGAATAAGATTGTTTTCCCAAAGTTGTATCCAAAGATTAAGTGAATTAACTGATTGCAAAGATTTGTATATATGTATGTATGTATGTATGTATGAGCATGTGCATAGCTAATGTGCATGAACTTTAATGGAATTGAAAAATTATTTTATTTTATATTTGCTTTTGATTTTCTCCTTTTTATACCTATACTAGGATCCTTCAGAGACACAAAATTAATACAACATTATCTCACCATACACATCTATCAGAGTTAGCTCATGCAATTATGGAAGAGTTCTAAGATTTACAGTGTGCTAACTTGAGACCTTGGAAAGTCAATGGAATAATTGTCTCCAAAATGCAAAAGATAAATGTTACAGTTATAATACAGTGCAGCAGTGAAAGAAAATTTCCCTTTACACTGTCTTTGCATATATTTAAGCACTTCACCTATTCAGTGAGGTCAGCATCTATTGTGATAGGATTACTAGCTTAGTCTACTGATTTAAATGTTAATATCCTACAGGAAGCTCTAAGTAGTTAGAGCCAGAACAATGTTTAGCTATCTCTCTAGGCACCTGTGGCCCAGTCAGTTGATACTAAACTTAATCATCACTTCATCTTAAGGAACATAAAATAATTACCAGGAAGATCTCAATAGACATACCCAGAACTGGCAAAAAAAAATTAGCTGAAGTACCATTCTCATAAGTCAAGTAGCATTTTTTTTTGGGGGGGGGGCACACCCTGGTGACACTCAGGGGTTACTCCTGTCTATGTTATTGACAGGAGAGGGCAGCTATTTTTAAGAATTTTAGTTTGATTCCAGAACAAATCTTCTTGGCATGTGACTCTCAAAAATATAAAGGATTTATATCTTCAGTAAGAAAAGAAAAACTTAGATGAGACCAGTAATTTATAGTTTTACAATGTATTTTACATGTATATAAAATTTTCCTTTATTATTAAAAATAGAACAAAAAGAACTTAGTATAATTAACTTCATACCATTTTAATTTAATAAAATAATTCATCAAATGGATAATTAATAGTAAGCTGTATTATTAGTATAAGAATCTATGAAGTTTTCTTTTTAAATGAATGTTCACTTTTAAGTAACCATATTTCCTCAGTGTCTGTGTTGTCTGGATTCTAACAATCTGCACTGTAATTCTGAAGCTGTTCAGGGGCACTTGATGCTGCTTTGTCTATCTGCACAGGAATATAAAATTTTTAAGATTTTATATCTTTTCAGGCACAGTTCATAATCAATAACTAAGGCCAAGACTTCAGCTAAGCTAACTGCTTATTTTAGCACAGTGATTCCATTTTTGACTTTAGAATTCCTTGTGATCACATTATTTGACTTTTTCCATTTCCCAGTCCTCCTTCAGCACACTTAAAATTTATCCTGAGAAGCATTTTCTTAAACATTTACTTGATGAGAATTCTTATCTCAGAGATGTTTCTTTCTAAGCCTGTACATACTTAAAATAGAAAGGGGAGGTTAAAATGTCCTTTTTAAGAGCCCATACCTCATAAATAAAAAAGTAGAAACTAGACCTAATGAAAGCACCCTGATCTGTAATCTTTTTACTGTTTCTTGCTATCCTCTAACTAGAGAAAGGAACATCTTTGAACTGGCTAGGGAGATTACAGTGCCTCACCTAAGTACTGGATAAAATACATTTGTAGTTTATGAGATATACTGATAAGGTTTTATAAAACAGTAAATCAAAAATGCAAAAAACAAAATGTTGACACTCAAACTCATGTTAATTTTCTGTCAATGTAGATTAATATAGCTACAATGGACTTGGAGAATCTATCTTTTTCTTTATTTTTAGTTTGTTTGGGGACCTAATTTGGAAGTGCTCAGAGTTATATATGCTGTGTTAGGCATTGAAGTCAGTCAGCCACCTACAAGGCATATCCCTTAATCCCTGCATTATATCTGTGTCCCTTAAAAATTCCATTTTGACCAAGCACTATAGGTGATTTATCTGAAAATGTTCTAATATACACAATATAATAGACATGGTAATCTATAAGGTGAATGACTATCATAATTAACTACACAGAAGTTTTTATTTCTGTCTGACTTCTCTATATAAAAATATTCTACTAGATTTATATTATTAATACATTGATTTTACCACTATAATATATTTCTTTGCTTCTTGGATATATTAGTAAAAGTTTTATCTCAATGCAAATATAAGTAAATCCAATAGAAATACTAAGCAAGCCTATGAATAAATACTTGAAAGTGACCCAGAGTATAGAAAAATTTTAATTTTGATTCATTTTTCATACAGATGGTGCTCACTAATTATTGATATTAGAAAGTTTAGTAAAAATATAATCCCAGCATAAGTACTCATCAAATCATGAGTATAATTAGTGAGACAAGATAATTCCTCTGGGGGCCATACCTGGTGCCACTCCTGGCTCAATGCAAGAAATCACTTGTGGCAGGCTTGGAGGATCAAATGGAATTTCAGGGATCAAATCCAGGTCAGCCACCTGTAGGGCAAATGCCCTATCTTCTGTGCTATCACTCCAGCCCTATAATCCCTCTTTTGAATCCAGTGTGGCTTTCAAGATCTTTTGGATAATATATTATAGACAATGGATAGTCTATTAAGTATAATGCTGCACAGCTATCCCCACTAGAGTGTTTATTTTTATTATGTGTGGTGAAAAATACCAACTTATTTCCAATTCTTTAAATAAGAATGACAGCAGCATTTTTGATACTTTTTATTTCTAAGGATCAGCACCTATCCTGCTTAGCAGCCTTCAGACAGGTAGTTAGAACCAAATATGTACCCCAGTGACTTAACATTCTATACCTGGGGATCAGCACTCAATCATTTATTTATAACTTGAATTTATAGGTGATAAAACTTATTCATATTAGCAACTTATTTAACTTTCAAATTGAAAAGAAAAGCTAGACAACTAGAGGGGAAAGTTTGTATTCTCTTATGATCAAAGCAAAATCTATACCAAAATTTGGATTCTTTAAACAGAAACCAACCTGAATACTGGAGAAATAAAACCTTTACCACAAAGGGAAGAAAAATACTATACAGTTGTATTGTAGATACAACCTCCCCAAAAACAGAACCCACTGTAGATGATCAAGCTGTAATAGGACAGAATGAAAATTTTCTGGTGAACAATTGGGATTATGCTGAGCTCTAGGCTATCCTTATTTTAAACTAGACTTTCAACATGGTAATGGGAAGCAAGAAATGATGGCATAAATAAATGCCAACACAGAATCCCCTGTTAGTTCCCCCTAACGCCAGCCAATAGACGAGCTAGCAGTGGGTGAGAGAAAAGGTTTTCTTAAGTCTTACCAATGTACAGACCAAGCTCCTATCAGTAAACATCTGATTGCAAATGGATTGCATGCCTCTAGTCAGGAAGCAATCTGTGGACTGCCCAAAGCATAACCAGTGAATAAGGGACCCCTATCCATATCCTGGAAGGCACACAGTGAGACCTCAGTATCCATAATTCCCAGCTTATCACTCAGTTCTATTCAATCATGGATGTTTTCATGGCTGTCACCTTAAATTTTATTATCCAATGGCCTTTCAAACATATGTATACCATATTTTCCGGCATATAAGATGACTGGGCGTATAAGACGACCCCCTAATTTTGCAGTTAAAACATAGGTTTAGGCCTATATTTGCTGTATCAGACAGAATGTTCCTGTGCTGCAACTGTATGTGAGCCAATCACAATTTTTCCACATAAATTTTAATCTCTGTTTAGGCTCCTCTAAAAGAAGACTTCCTTGACTTGATTATTAATTAAAGAAAGGGCTTTAATTTACAATTTCAAGTGGAAATTCTGTAGTATTTCATAAAAATATATTAGTTACAAATTCCTTAGTTTAAGAAATAATGAAATGTAGCTTTGTCAATTTATCTAAATATATTTCATGTCAACATTAAAATAAAACCCCAGGAAATTTTTAGGAATTACTCAGTCTTTGAACTTTTGCATATACATATACATTTTTGGGGGTGCTCAGGGATTACTCCTGGTGCTGCACTAAGGTGTGCCCCCCAAAAAATGCTAGTAAATTATCTCCATAGCAACTTGGAATTCTAGAAATCTGTGGATCAATATCTATTAATTCCTCGAGAGAAATATGTATAACCCAGTAAATTTATACTCAGAAGTAAGATACTTTCCAAATATCCTTGGCAAGAGCATTAGAGAACAAACTACATGATACATTATGTACTATAACGTTTACTAAGAGTGTTCAATCTACAGGCTATATAGATGAAACAACAGGTAATACACTTGCTTTGCATGGGATCCACTTGGATTCCATTTTCAGAAACCTATATGCCCCACCAAGCCTGCCAAAAGTGATCCATGAACATCCTCAGCTGTGACTTAGCGAATGCTTTGCATGCGGCCGTTCTAGGAAAGACCTTGATTCAACCCCTCTGTATCCCATATGGTCCCCTGAGCCAGTAGTGATCTCTGAGTGCATAACCAAGAGTAACCCCTCAGGGTGTGACCCTCCCAAAAAAATAAAAAAAGAATGTAAAACATACATTGTATCCATACTATTAAAAATTTAAGAATAAACTTTGGAAGGTGTTATATCTACTGTGCAGTAATATTCTAACTTATCAAACTATAGATATTAATTTAAATATGTAGATTTCTTGTATAGTAACTATAAAAAAGCTCTGGGAAAAATGACTCAAGTGGAGTATTTTCTGTATTACTGAAAAAGTCATGACAAGAAAAAAAATATAATATTGTCCTTAAACATGGACAGTTAGAAGAGGGAAAGATGTGATAAAAAATACTTCCAAATTTTCAATATCTTATAGATCAATTTTTCTGCTACATAACTTTTCAGTGTTTTCAACATCACATTTGGGACCCTAAATTTATACTCAGCTAAGTAATTTGCTTTGGTCAAAAACATTACATAGATGATAGATAATGTAGAATAAAATGAATTTGTAGGGAGGGAGTGGTAGCACAGCAGTAGGGTATTTGCCTTGCATGCAGCTGACTGAGGATGGACACAGGTTCTATCCAGGCATCCCATATGATCCCCCAAGCCAGGAGCAGTTTCTTAGTTCAACACCAGGAGTAACCCCTGAGCACCCCCAAAAATGTATATGTATATGCAAAAGTTCAAAGACTGTGCAATTCCTAAAAATTTCCTGGGGTTTTATTTTAATGTTGACATGAAATATATTTAGATAAATTGACAAAGCTACATTTCATTATTTCTTAAACTAAGGAATTTGTAACTAATTTATTTTTATGAAATACTATAGAATTTCCACTTGAAATTGTAAAATAAAGCCCTTTCTTTAATTAATAATCAAGTCAAGGAAGTCTTCTTTTAGAGGAGCCTAAACAGAGATTAAAATTTATGTGGAAAAATTAAATTACATATGTCCTTTTTAGTGGATTCACATTGAAATTAGTAAAAGCTAATGCACCATTCCAGGAGTAGATTGTTTGATACCACATCTACAGTTGGCAAAAACTCATAGACTTAATTAAGATAGATTTTTAGACTTTTTTTTTCATGGAGCAACCAAGAAAGGACAGATTTATAGAGAAAACTCTTGTAATCAAATCAAGTTATGCTGCCCATCATAATTTTCAAGCTGGTAGGACAGATTTAGAAAAGTCTAAAACAGGCAAGAACTTTACACTTAAAAACAGTGTGGAAGAAGGGGCCGGAGCGATAGCACAGTGGCAGTGCATTTGCCTTGCAAGCAACCTACTCAGGATAGACCCTTGAGCATGCCAGGAATGATTTCTGAGCACAGAGCCAGGAGTAACCCCAGAGTGCCGCTGGGTGTGGCCCAATAAAAGTAACTTGGTGTAGAAGAACACATTTCACTTCTATTCACATTGATTAGCATTTCCTCAAAAGAGCAAGAGTAACTGAAATGAATAGTCTTATTAGTAAAACAAAACATATAAGGTGGAAATGTTATACTATTGCATACTATAAAGCAAAATTCAGAGATGAAGTAAGGATCTTGGTTTACGTTTAGTGAAGACATGATTATATTACAAATTGTGAGAAGTTATTTGTTTGTATCACCATAGCTTTGCACAGTTTGCTCACTGAAAGCTGCAGGAGCTGGAAAGAGCACAGCAGCTAAGGAAGGAGCTTGTATTGCATTTGACTGACCCAGATTTATATCCTCATACCACATATGGTGAGCACCTTTAGGTACGGCCCCAGAACAAGCTATTGCATTATCTTATTTAGTTGTCTTTCCTTATCATTAACATATCAGTTGCTTTTTAGTAACTTTGTGATCACATCATTCTTTTCATAAGTCAATCATTTTAAATTATGTATAGATAATATGCAATGTACTTGAATCATTCACACGATAGTTTTACTTTCCTGTAGTAATAAAACAGTAGTAACTGCTTCTTAATATATGATTATAAAAATTTTATAGTCATTGTGAGAGATGAGTACCAAAAATATTCAATATGACTGGAGAATTTAAATTAGTATGCAGTATACAAATATGATATGAATATGTATAAAGCAGCAAATGGCCAGGATATATCTTTATGAAATATGTCATTGCAAAAATATGAGCTATTTTGTGAGGGAAGTAAAAATATGAAAAAGGAAAGAATTGATAGCTTAAAATGTAAAAATATATCAATGTTCATTTATATCCATATCTTTATGAGACAAATTACAATATCGGAACTGGGGGTACCAACTATCCCCTACCCATTTCTTCTTTATTTCTTCCTTATCTATTCCCATTTATACTGTAGAATTCATCAAAGTGTATCTCCCTGAGTGATTTGAGCCCTGCAGGAAAGCAGTTCAACATACTATATTAGTATCATATTGAAGCTTGATCTGATAATCATCTTCATATCATGTTATATTTGAAATATAATTAATTTTGGAAGAAGAAACAGTCCCAATTTTACTATATATTTCATTGTAAAAATATAATCTGAAATCTACACATTATAAATCTAGAAAAGTGTTCTTATCTTCAAACTATTGCATAAAATTATTTTTCTGTGATGAAAAATCATTAAATCCAGCTATTTTGGAATATTTTAACCCTTACTCTAGATCTATGATTTTTTTCTAAAACCATATTCAGCTTTTTATAGCAGAAACCACATATAAATGTCAGTGACTTAAATGTGACAAGGATCAATTTTTTCACTTAGGAAGTTCAGAGGCAATTCAAAACTTACAGTATGACTCCCCAAAATGCCATGGAGACAAAAGCATTAGTAACTTTTCTAAGTTTCTAACAATTTTCCAAAATTGTTTTTCCACTTCTCTAAATTATGTTTACATGCCAGAAACATAAAATTAGAGCCAGTGAAAAGTAGAGGTTGATTGTGTCCTTTCTTTTTAAATGATGAATGCAATAGATTTTTGTATAAGCTCCAGTTGATGGAACACTTCTTATTACTTTATTCAGAGTTAGATTACAAAAATACTAATAATCCATTAAGTCGATTAGGAAATGAATATAGAAGTGGCTAAATCACTATACTAAACAAATGACAAATTTTAATGATATATTGCATCAGGTAGTGGAAGCAATTTTGTCACAGTTTTCATGAAATAAAGAATTTTCCCAGGGAAGAAATAAAAATAAACTTTAATTTTCAAATCATTGTTGAGAACTTTGCTATAACAGGGCAGCAGAAAAAACCTTTGTGTGGCAAAAGTGATCAATCATGAAAAAGGAGCTAGACAAGTCAATAAATATAACACTGGCAAGCAGACTTTGATGTATGAGGGAATAACAAACTCGAACTTTCTATAGTGCTGTTCTGGATGCCTTGATAGGGAGGCATATGCATCATTCAATAGAAACCTTAGGTTTGGAATTACTATACATAACTGATACAGCCACTTTTCATTACTGATGACAAAACGCTGACTTTTGTTTCTAATAAATTGTGTGTCTGTCCTCATGGGAAAAGATGACCCCTATTATCCTAGTTTTATTATTATATGTGTAACAATAATTCAAGTGAACTAGCAATCATTAGTTACTGTACTGAATCTGTCTTAATGCTAAAGGTAATTACCTCTTAAAATAATGATTGGAAGGCATGCCAGGTAGCTATAAATCTATTATTTACTTCCTATGCCAAAAAAGGAATATAATAGAAGGGCAGCACCAAAATTAAAGCAACATAAGAGTAAATATACAACAGGAAAAGCTAAAAAATTATATTATCTCTTTTGTTATATTAATAGTTAATTTTATATAAAAATATTGATCATTATAAAATTTAAAAGCTCACCTTTTTATATCTGTAAAATTCTTCCTGGACTGCTAATCTAAAAGCACTTACATTTTACTTTTGTATTTTATAGTGTAATAGTTATATACCTGAAGCAGAAATTGATATGGAACTATTTTAATTATAGTGTCATGTTCAAAATATACAGCAGCTCTACATTATTTAGTAACAAAACCTATGTTAATGTATTGTATAAAAATTATAAGGAAAGTAAAATAAAATCTAAAGAACATTCTCTTTTACTTTTTGGATATTTTTTCAGCTTATATACTGGTTTAGACTTTTCTGTTCCTTTTTTCAGTTCACTCAAGATGCTATATCTAAGTCCCCCCATGCTAGCAAAAAATACAATTAGTGTCTTATAGTAATGGAGGCTAAAAAATCATAAATCAAAGTGTTCAGAGTATTACTTTGAGGACTGTGGGAGAAGAATCTTAGTGATCTGTTTGGGGACTGGTTGATGACTATTTTGTGCAGTTATTTTTCTTGCTATTTGCTTTCTGTACATATCTATCTCTGTCTCCAAATTCCACTTTTTTTGAAAGGCCCAGAATCAGATTAGAAGGGAAACATGCCTATCCATCTGCAATGATCCATAAGGTCACATTCAAAAATACTGAAAGTTGACTTTAGTATATGATTGGGCAAAAGTGCATACAATTGACACCATAACACTGTCCTAGAAAATTTTTCATTTTTTTTGATATTGTGCCAAATTTCATTTCTCATTAATACCAAACTATTTCAATGAATGTAGAATTATTAATTCTCTGAAGTTAAGCATATCTAGATACAATTAACTCCTTTCCTTCTTGAAGCAATACTTAGAGTTGGTATGCAATTTATTGTGTCACACCTTCAATGGCTAGATAAAGTAACAAATAATGAAATCTCGTGTGAAATAAATCATCAGGAAAATAATTAAACATGGCCCAAATCCATGGTTTACTGATCTCCAAGTTATAAGATTTACCCAGTGTATCACTTTGTTTTGACCCTTTCTTCATTCATGAACTGCTTAGATCATGTTGTCTTGAACTCTCTCAATCTCAAATTTTGGTTCACAATTTTTTTTTCAAAATTATCTAATACTGCATTAAAATAGAAATGAAAGTTAATAGTTTTCTTTCATCTTCAGTAAGATTTAAATCATTCCACATAATTTTATGGTTCATTAGAAGAGATGTTTTAAAATTTATTTGTGTACATTTAAAATCCTCAATATTAATAAGTCAATGTGACTTTTTTCTACAAGAAAACAATATTTTTCATTTAGATGTCCAATAAAGCATATTCCACCTAAAATGCTACTCTTGAGAGCTTACTCAATTGGGACATACACTGGCAACATGATACTTATAGAGTATGAAATATATTGGTTTATTTGTTTTCTTAAAATGAAATCTTTACAAAATTCAAACTATGATAATAGTGAAAATTGAAAGTTAAGGGGCCTGAGAGATAGCATGGAGGCAAGGTGTTTGCTTTGCATGCAGAAGGACGGTGTTTCAAATCCCAGCATCCCATATGGTCCCCTGAGCCTGCCAGGAGCGATTTCTGAGCATCGAAACAGAAGTAACCCCTGAGCGCTGCCGGGTGTGACCCAAAAACAAAAACAAAAATTAAAAGTTAAATATAAAAATATCGAACTAGTCCCTCGAAGAGGATTTTCATAAAGAGCAGCACAAGTAAAGTTAATTTATTTATTTATTTATTTATTCTTTTTGGCCCCAGCCGGTGATGCTCAGGAGTTACTACTAGCTATGTGCTCAGAAAACACTCCTGACTCGGGGACCATATGGGAAGCTGTGAATTGAACCACAGTTCATCCTTGGTCAGCCACATGTGAGGCAAAAGTCCTACTGCTGTGCTACGCTGCAGACCCAGCAAAGTTAATATTTAATTTAATTATTTTAAAATAATAAATTAATATACATCTTTTCTTAATATGGCCTTTTTAAAAGAGGGGTTAAACTCTAGGGATGCTGAGAAAAAAGAAAGGGTGGGCTACTGCCTACTATACTATCCAGCAATTTGGGCCTAATGAATTAGTTCCTCAATGGTGATTCTATCTGTGCCATCAGTTCCACGTACCATACAAAAGGTGCTTTAGGGTGTAAGTGGTGGGAACAAGTTATGGGTCTTGGAATCAAACTCAGAATGTCAGACTATTCCTGGTATGTACTATATTTGAGCCATATCCCAAGCACTCTATTTAGGTTCTTTTATTCAATTGTATTAACGTAGCCTATAATATAGAGGGTTCATATGTACATTACTATAAGTCATTATGTCCATATGTATAACATTAAATTTATCTCTGGTAATACAAGTCTATAATTCCTCCTTTAACTGTATTCTTTTATTCAAGTTGCTTACCCATTTGTTTTACTTCTCTATATAATATACATGAGTGGCAACATCTTTGCCTTACTTCACTAAATATAATACTCTTCAAATCCATGTTTGTTGATACAAAAGGCAAAATCATCACTTTTTTAAAGAGCTTAATGCAATGTTAAATGATCAAGATAGAATAATCTTCTTGATTCAATTATCTGTTTGTTTCTAAATCTTGGCTATTATAAATTATGCTATGTAAACATATAGAAATATTCCAGTAAAAAGCTATAGAAATAACATATGTAAGAAGCATGACACAAAATTATATAAAATATATTCAAATCTGTTGCACTTCTATATGCTGATAACCAATTCATATTTTATGTGAAGGATATTATTATGGATATTATTAAGAATATTATACGATGACATATATTTTTTGAAAAAGTTTACTATTATATCACTAGTGTTTAGGTAAACATTTCAATATAAAATAATTCAAAATATTTACTGGATGAATAAATGATTGTCAATGCTCTGAGTTGTCTTTCATAAACCTACCTGCTAATGAAAATAGAAAATCTACCTTTATTTTCAGAATCTAGTTCTTGCTAAAGCATTCATCCATTTATCACATTAACCATGTAATCAATATTTTAACATACCTTAAATAAATTTGATGTTTCAGTTTTAATTCACCTGAATTACTATAATATGACAGAGAAATAAAACAATTTAGCATGTTTTGGCAATGTGTTGACAATTTTTTGGATATACGAAATTCATATAGGTATTCATTTATATGTGTATCACAATGAGAGTGTGTTAGTAAATCAACGAGAGAGCAACTAAAAGAGAAAATCTCTTCTAACTGGAAACATCAGTCAGTGATTCTCATAGCGTTTGCACTTTCTTGAATCCTACTTTAAAAGTGCTACTGATACAAGTAAATAAGCAGATCACCGTGAGAAAGTGGCTTCACTGAGATATACACTTTTGTCCTTGAGCAGATTCCAGGGGTTTTGGGGAAATAGAATAAAATTGATCTGCTCCAGAGATATCTGTTACACAGCCTTGGGCATTTCTTGACCAATATAGCATTGAGAAAAATAAGTTTAAAAACAGAGAAATTCTCTGTGTTAGCACATTCTTTAGTTGGCACTAAACTTTCCAATATAATTATGTCTAAATAAAATGGCCTGGTTGAATTTTGGTTTTGCTGTTTTATTTTGGGCTCAGTTTGTCTACATGTATATATTATTTATGTCATTATAAGCTGTTTGCATATGTATGTAAGCAAATATAATCTTATATATAATGATGTTATATATCATACAAATCTATTATCAAATATTATTATCAAATATTGCCATTAAAACAGCCAAAATTATCTTATCAACTTGGATGTGATATTAAGTAATTTTAATGAGTTTTAAAAACCATAAAAGCATAACTATTAAAATTATACATTCCATAAGATTACATTGTTTTCAAATACCACTTCTTTTAATGCTCCCAAAATTATTGTGAAGATGTTAGCTATGTGTTTGTTACAGATAAGAAAACAAAGGAGATGAGTGGCTAGAGCATGTCCACACTCAAATAGTTGACCTCAGGGCTCCAAACATTATGCCTCCTATTAGAGTTCAGTATTCTTTAATACATAGCCTGCAGCCTGCTAAAAATATCATAAGTAATAATTCTTCTGGAGAAGAAATTACTTCTTAATATATAGTTATTTATATGTCTAAATCATTGAGTCAGTTGCCGAAGGCCTTTCCTGCCAGAGGCCAAGCTGGCAAGATTCTGACAAGAGGTTCTTCTGGAAATCTAGATTAATGAATAGAACAGGAAAGGTAGAGAGGCCAGGGGGCTTATAATAAACCCCTACACTGAGAAAGGGAGAGAGAGAGAGCTGGGTTGGGGACCAGGGTAAAGTCAGATAGAGTGCCAGGTAAGAGAGACAGACTACTTTTATGGGTGTTCTAAGGGGTGTTCCCTAAGAGCCAACAACACAAAATGCCAGCTGTTGTTTAGGCACTAACCAATTCCTGAGCAACATCATTTTTCTATATTTGAAAATAAGCCTAGTTATTTGAATTTGATGAATTTCAGCAAAATCAACCTTATGTCAATAATGCTGGGGAATAAGTAATTAGATTGCATATCATTATTCCTCTTTAAGCCTTTAGGTTTATCTCTACACCCTTCTTATTCTAAAAAGTAGAGTTCAGTATAACTTACAGCATTTTTACCTTGGACATCTTTACCCTCAAGGTTTTTTTTTTTAAATATATAGAATAACCAGATACTTGTTTGAAACTAGGAAAACAGGGGCGAGAAAAAGAGGCACCAATTTATTGAATAAATATAAGTTTGAATCAGTTTGCATTTAAATTCTACTTCATAGAATTTCCCCAGTCATTAATAGTCATCCAAAGAAATTAATTGCAAAATATATTGAACTAAGCAGTAAAATATCCATGGTGGAAATATGGAACAGTCAAATACTGATTTGCCCTTAAAATGTGATTGAGAGATGACAAAACTTGCCAAAATCTATGAGAAACCAGTGATAAGCCGCTAAATCAACAAAACCTTCTTGGAACACAGGCATTGAAATGTGTTACAACTGACTGTGATAATTATTACCAAGCATATCCAAAGAACTAGTGCCACAGACTGTTAAGATTTAAAGTGTTTTATCCCTACCCTAAGTATAACAGAGTAAGGAAACAACATGTTTTTATTCTTGACAGATTTTCTCAGCAACTGTCAGAAAATGCAGTAAATAAAGTATGTTTTCAATGCATTAAAGTTCATTTGGGGGAATCTTCCAAGCAATTCTTCCCACTCAGGAAGATCACCAGTTGGTTCTCAGTCAACATGGTGCATGGTTCAGTGCTAGAACCTTAAGATTCATCCCAGATCCAGAGGTTCTGGGGATCTACCAAAACCATTCAAGAAAGGAGTCACACAAACAAGGCATGCAAGCCAATCCCCTACTAGGGGTCTCAAACTCACAGCCTATGTGGCTGCAAACCTCTGTACAACATTTTGTGGCCCTGCCCTAGAGGAATCTTTTTTTGTTTTGTTTTGTTTTGTTTTAGTTATTTGGGTCACATCCTCCAATGTTCAGGGCTTATTACTGACTTTGCACACTAGGATCACCCTGAATTTGCCTCCTGCGGCCCCCAGGTTAATTGAGTTTGAGACTCCTGTGCTATATACCCTGGAAGTATATGTTTTTATACACGTAGGAAAAAAGAAAATTCAAGGAAATGTCGGAGACTACAAATATGTGTTGTTCCTTGTGTGCCTTTCAAGTGGGCAAAGTGGAAGAAAGAGGAGGGGAAGAAATTTGGATGGATTGATGCTGCAACATAGTATATCTAAAATTCAACCGTGAATAACTTTGTAAATTATGGTCCTTCCATAAAATTTAAAAATAAAATAAAAGGAAAGCGTTTTTTAAATATTTACAAAAATATAATCATAACTTATTTTAAGTTTTATTTTACTATCATATAATCATTTTTATATATTTTTAAAATATTTACCAATGATGGATTGATTTATAATTAATATGATAAATAAATCTATTTTAGTGGGAGGTTGGGCCACATTCAGCAATTTAATTCTGGTCTTTCTATTCTGTTCATTGATTCATTTAAATAATAGCATGCCAACCATACTGCCTTAATTGTTGTCATTATGTAGGCAGTCTGAGAGGTCTTTAATTCTTTCTCTATTTAAATTATTTCTTGGTTGAGTCCTCTGTACTGTCAAGTAAATTTTAGAGTTAGTCAATATTTACAAAAAAAGAAAATTCTTCTGGGACTTTGTCTGGGATGCATTAATTCTAAAAGTCACCTTGGGAAAAATAACAATTTTGAATCTCTCTCCATTTATTAAATATCTCTCCATTTATTTAGACATCATATTATTTCTGGCAGCATAGTTTTTGCAGCATTAGATGTAAGTTTATATATTTTATACTATTTTTAAGGAATTTTATTCAAATGTTTATTGCTATTATATATTTAATATGTGTGTAGAACCTTAGACGAGATACAGATAATCATTATAACGTATCACCAGGAAAATGAAAACCAAAACTACAAGTTACTGTGGTCTGCAGAGCTTATAGTATTGAGGTCAAGTGCACCTGGATGTAACCTGGAGTTCACAATTATATGTCCCTGTGGTCAAGTCAAAAACAGTACTGGGGAGTGAATGGGTGCTCATAGTTATGAATGTTGATATCAACTGCAACAAACTTTCATGACAATTGAAAGGTTACAGTTGTAAGCACCTGGAAGCAATAGAAATAAAAGTTAGTGGAGGTAAAATTCTGAGGTGTAAGTTGGGGTTGCAGCCAATTAGGAAGAGGAGGGAGTTGGGGGGTAAGCGAGCGTACTGAAGGAGGGGACCAGAGAGCCGGAACTGCTCGCAGGGTCCCGAGTCTGTCCAGCCCCACTGGTTTGCATGCAGAGAAACTTTCCTTCTTGCCCCGATCTGGGCTTTGGAGTAGCGATTACTGGCAGCAAAGAGGCGGCAGCGGGATTCTCCATGCCCCTGCCCTGGCGGCATCGGTGTCTTAAGTCAGAGATCCCAAGTCCAGAGCTTAAAGGATAGAGGAAAAGGTATTTTTCATACTCACATAGATAGCATTTACAGAGGACTTATATCAATGTGTAATTCAAAACCCTGAATCTAATATAACATCATATGTAAGATCTGTCAAATTTAAACAAGTAAGAGATAAGCAGTATTCACAATTTTTCACAGTCGGGCCCCACTGGGCAGGCATAGTTTCGTGGATTTTCCCAGCCTGACGTCACAAACAGGGGACCTGACTGTGTGTGTCTGTATACTGTCTGGTTTCGTGAACCTCTTGGGAGTGGGCCGAAAAGAGGCTCCAGCAGATCATGGCCGCTCTGCTTCACTACGTGGCCATGTGCTCTTTCTAAGAAAATAACACCATTGAAACAAGAAGAAGAAATCACAGTAAGAACTGTGCTGGATCACTGAAGCCCAGCATTTCTCTCTGGACTGTCTTCTCTGCTGCATGCTCGGGCCTAAGATTTGATCCTGTGTGAGGAATCATTCACGGAAGACTCCCCTCCCTTAGAGGCAAGTCAAGCCATCCAGAAAGGGCAGAGCCAGAGGAGGGTGGCTGCCTGCATCATTTAGCCAATCAATACCACCACAACACATAGAAAAACTCACAATACTAGTGTGACAATGGGGAAACAACGCAGGCCAGCATCAGACATAGAGAATGAAGATGACAATTCTGATGACCAGATAATGACCAACCAACTAGTCAACCTCTCAGATAAGAACTTTAGACTAGCAATATAAAAGATGCTCAACGAACTCAAAGAAACCATGGATCGAGTTGAACAGAACACTAATAAGAACCAAGAAAATATGAAGACAGAAATCACAAAACTCCAAACTGAAATAACATGTCAACTAACAGGCCTGAAAAAGTCAGTAAACAAAGTGAATGACAAAATGGATAAGCTCTGGGACAGAGTATCAGAAGCTGAGAATAGACTTGGTGCTGTGGAAGATGAGATAAATAACAATTCCATACAGTGGGAGAGATTGGAAAAACACTTAAAGCAAATGAATAGACAATGGAAAAATTAGTCAAAGAATGGGAACAGGTAAAATAGAAGTCTATGATAAGCTAAACAAAAACAACTTAAGAATCATGAAAGTCCCAGAGACCCAGGAAGAAAATTTCCAGGAAGAATCAACGGTCAAGAACATCATTAAAGAGAAACCTCCAGAGCTAAAGAATATATGTGATCAAATCCTGCATGCTCGAAGAATACCAACCAAAAGAGACCCCAGAAAAAATACCCAAGACACATCCTAGTCACAATGATGCATCCCACAGACAGAGACAGAACTCTGAAAACAGCAAGATCAAAAAGGGGAATTACATTCAAGGTAGCATCTTGAGATTTACAGCAGACCTGTCACCAGAAACACTCAATGCCAGAAAGCAGTGGTGGGATATTGTGACAAGACTGAATGAAATGAATGCTTCACCTAAAATACTGTACCCAGCAAAACACACTTTCCAGTTTGATGGAAGAATACATGGTTTCACAGACAAAAAACAGCTCAGAAACTTTACAGACTCAAAACCAGTCTTAAGAGAAAAACTGAAAGACTTAATTTAAGACAAGACTAACCAAAAGACACACCAAATTTCGATATAAAGATGGCATTAAAATCCCAGGAAAATTCTTTCTCTCAATGTCAATGGACTAAATGCATCAGTTAAGAGACACAGAGTGGCTAAATGGATAAAAAAAAACTCAGTCCAACCTTCTGCTGCCTACAAGAAATGCACCTGAATAGTCAGAACAAACACAGACTCAAAATAAAAGGCTGGAGAAAAATTATCCAAGCAAACAACACCCATAAAAAAGCTGGAGAGGCCATACTAATATCAGATAATGCAAACTTTTTACTCAGGAAGGTTGTAAGGGACAAAGATGGACATTTTATATTAATCAAGAAGTATGTAGAGCAGGAAGAAATAACTCTCCTAAACATATATGCACCGAATGAGGGGCCAGCAAAATATTTAATACAATTGTTGACAAATCTGAAAAATAATATCAATAACAACATAATAATTGTGGGGGACCTCAACACAGCTTTGTCAACACTGGATAGGTCAACCAGACTGAAACCCAACAAGACCTGAAAAGAGAAATGGAAGAAGCAGCTTAGTGGATATATATAGGACACTCCATCCCCAGAAACCTGGATACATATTCTTCTCCAATATACATGGATCATTCTCTAGGATAGACTACATGCTAGCACATAAAACATACCTCCATAATATCAAGAGAATAGAAATTTTGCAAACTACCTTCGCTGACCTCAAGGCTCTGAAATTATTTGTGAATTCCAAAGGGACTCAGAAGAAAAACTTTAACACCTGGAAGTTAAACAGCCTCATACTGAACAACCAGTGGGTCCGAGATGAAATCAAGGAGGAAATCAAAAGGTTCCTGGAAAAAAACGACAATAAAGACACAAACTATCAGAACTTATGGGACACAGCAAAAGCAGTACTGAGAGGAAAATTTATAGCTTTGCAAGCACACATCAGGAAGGAAGAAGGAGCTTACCTGAGTAGCTTAATGACACAGCTAATAGAACTAGAAAGTGCTCAACAAAAGGATCCAAAAATAGGAAGACAGAAGGAAATAACAAAGCTGAGAGCAGAAATCAACGAAGTGGAAACCCAAAAAACAATCCAAAAGATCAACGAAAGCAGAAGTTGGTTCTTTGAAAAAAAATAAACAAGATTGATAGACCACTGGCAAAACTAACAAAGAAAGAGAGAGAGAAACTTGATAACTCGTATTAGGAATGAAAAAGGAGAGATCACTACTGATATGACAGAGATTCAAAGGATAATCAGAAACTACTTTGAGAAACTCTATGCCACTAAAAATGAGAACCTGGAAGAAATGGATAAATTCTTGGACTCTTATAATCTTCCACGGTTGAAGGAAGAGGCTTTAGCATATCTAAACACACCCATCATCATTGATGAAATTAAAACGGTAATCAAATGTCTGCCCAAAAACAAAAGCCCAGGCCCAGATGGATTCATTAATGAATTCTTTCAAACTTTCCAAGAGGAACTACTACCAATCCTGGCAAGACTCTTTCATGAAATAGAACAAACGGAAACACTTCCAAATAGCTTTTATGAAGCCAACATCACCTTGATACCTAAACAAACAGATATGCTATGAAAAAAGAAAATTACAGACCAATATATGCAGATGTAAAGATCCTCAACAAAATCCTGGCAAATAGGATTCAATGCTTCATTAAGAAGATCATCCACTACGATCAAGTGGTTTCATCCCAGGAATGCAAGGATGGTTTAACATCTGTAAATCTATCAACATCATACACAACATCAACTACAAGAAAAATAAAAACCACATGATCATATCAATAGATGCAGAGAAAGCATTTGATAAGGTCCAACACCCATTCTTGATCAAAACTCTCAGCAAGATGGGAATGGAAGGAACCTTTCTCAATATAGTGAAGGCCATCTACCACAAGCCAGTGGCAAATATTATCCTCAATGGAGAAAAACTAAAAGCCTTCCCTCTAAATTCTGGCACAAGACAAGGCTGTCCTCTCTCACCACTCTATTTAACATAGCACTGGAAGTACTTGCTATAGCGATTAGGCAAGAAAAAGATATCAAGGGAATCCAGATAGGAAAGGAAGAAGTCAAGTTCTCACTGTTTGCAGATGACATGATACTCTACTTAGAAAACCCTAAAGACTCTACCAAAAAGCTTCTAGAAACAATAGACTCATATAGCAAGGTGGCAGGCTACAAAATTAACACACAAAAATCAATGGTCTTTCTATACACCAATAGTAATAAGGAAGAAATGGACATTAAGAAGACAACCCCATTCACAATAGTGCCACACAAACTCAAATATCTTGGAATCAACTTGACTAAAAATGTGAAAGACCTATACAAAGAAAACTATAAAACTCTGCTCCAAGAAATAAGAGAGGACACGCAGAAATGGAAACACATACCCTGCTCATGGATTGGCAGGATTAACATCATCAAAATGGCAATACTCCCCAAGGCATTATACAAATTTAATGCGATCCCTCTAAAGATACCCATGACATTCTTCAAAAGTTGGATCAGGCACTTTTGAAATTCGTTTGGAACAATAAGCACCCTCGAATAGCTAAAGCAATCATTGGGAAAAAGAATATGGGAGGAATTACTTTCCCCAACTTTAAACTCTACTACAAAGTAATAGTTATCAAAACAGCATGGTATTGGAATAAAGACAGGCCCTCAGATCAGTGGAATAGGCTTAAATACTCAGAAAATGTTTCCCAGACATATAATCACCTAATGTTTGATAAAGAAACAAGAAATCCTAAATGGAGCAAAGAAAGTCTCTTTAACAAGTGGTGTTGGTATAACTGGCTAGCCACTTGCAAAAAATTGAACTTAGACCCCCAGCTAACATCATGTATGAAGGTAAAAACCAAATGGATTAAAGATCTCTATATAAGACCCAAAACCATAAGATATATAGAACAACACATAGGCAAAACACTCCAGGACATTGATACTACAGGCATATTCAAGGAGGAAACTGCACTCTTCAAGCAAATGAAAGCAGACATTAACAGATGGGAATATATTAACCTGAGAATCTTCTGCACCTCAAAAGAAATAGCGCCCAGGATACAAGAGCCCCCCCACTGAGTGGGAGAAACTATTCACCCAATATCCATCAGACAGGGGCTAATCTCCAAAATATACAAGGCACTGATAGAAATTTACAAGAAAAAAAACATCTAATCCCATCATAAAATGGGGAGAAAAAATGGACAGACACTTTGACAAAGAAGAAATACAAATGCCCAAAAGACACATGAAAAGTGCTCCACATCACTAATCATCAGGGAGATGCAAATCAAAACAACGATGAGATACCACCTTACACCACAGAGAATGGTACACATCACAAAGAATGAGAATAAACAGTGTTGGCGGGGATGTGGAGAGAAAGGAACTCCTATCCACTGCTGGTGGGAATGTCGTCTAGTTCAACCTTTATGGAAAGCAATATGGAGATTCCTTCAAAAACTGGAAATCGAGCTCCCATACGATCCAGCTTTACCACTCCTAAGAATATACCCTAGGAACACAAAAATACAATAGAAAAACCCCTTCCTTACACCTATATTCATTGCAGCACTATTTACCATAGCAAGACACTGGAAACAACCAAGATGCCCTTCAACAGACAAATGGCTAAAGAAACAGTGGTACATATACACAATGGAATATTATGCAGCTGTCAGGAGATGTACACAGAATCTATTATGCTGAGTGAAATAAGTCAGAGAGAGAGAGAGAGAAAGATGCAGAATGGTCTCACTCATCTATGGGTTTTAAGAAAAATGAAAGACATTCTTGCAATAATAATTTCAGACACAAAAGAGAAAAGAGCTGGAAGTTCCAGCTCACCTCAGGAAGCTCACCACAAAGAGTGATGAGTTTAGTTAGAGAAATAACTAAATTTTGAACTGTCCTAATAATGAGAATGTAGGAGGGAAATGGAAAGCCTGTCTAGAGTACAGGCGGGGGTTGGGTGTGGAGGAGGGAGATTTGGGACATTGGTGATGGGAACGTTGCACTGGTGATGGGTGGTGTTCTTTACATGACTGAAACTCAAACCCAATTATGTATGTAATCAAGGTGTTTAAATAATATATATATAAAAAAAGAAAAAAATTCTGAGGTATAAAATCATAAATATTTGGAGAAATCTGAGTTAGCAAGTTTGAATAGACTGCATACAGGGTTTAAGATTATGGGTACCATAGAGCATCTCTTGCATCAAATTTCAACACACTTTGACAATGAGTAGGTGTTTAAATGCACTATGAGTGCCATAAGTATTTGTGGAGGACAACTGAATAGTCTTGAATGGCAACAGGGTCACAAATGCTCAGTGGAAGTGCTGCCAAATTTCAACAAGCATACAGGGTTCAGGATGTTGAAGGTATCTACCATATTTTCCGGCATATAAGACGACTTTTGAAACAGAAAAAAGTCAACTGAAAATTGGGGTTGTCTTATACGCTGAGTATATTCTGAAAAATGTTTCAATATGCCGCTAAATGAGACAAAAAAAAATCAGGCCACAGAGTTTCCAAATCTCTTTCTTGGGGGCTCCCAACAGTACTCAGGAGATCTGGGGGCCACTTCTGGCAAAACCCAGCTAACCGTGTTGGTGGTTCAGTGCTAGGGTCCGAGGATGGGGTGTTGTTTGGTTCATGTAGTGGGGGAGATTTACTGATGCCACCAGGGAATTTCCAGAGAAGGTGCCTATGATAAGGAACCAATCACTGCAAGGCTGCTCGGACCGCCTCTCTAACTCAGCCAATCCAAGCAGACTTTTTATATATGCAAATTAGAGAATGTTCTGGACCCGAATCTACACTGTAAAAAGCCTGCTCAGATTGGCCAGAGTCAGAGAGGAAGTCTATTACAGTATAACCTTAGGTGATTCTCAGGGTTTTTTTCTGGTTATGTACTCAGAAATCGCTCCTGGCTTGGGAGACCATTTGGGGCACCAGGGATCAAAACGCAGTCCATCCTAGGCTAGCATGAGCAATGTAGATGCCTTACTACTTGTGTCACTGCTCCAGCCCCAAACTTCTAGCATATTTAATCCTTCAACTACTCATAAAAACTCCAGTCTTTCCACCTGGACCCATAAAACTGGGAGTGGCCCTCTGGTATTATTCATGAGAGCTATTCACTGAAAAAACAAACTAACAACAACATCAAAACAAACAAACAAACAAACAAACAAAAACAACCCTGTTTCTTAGGTTTAAACTCTGAGAAATTTAGAGCAGGACCTAAGTTAATTTTATAAATAGAAGAAATCTTGATTAAAATGACTGGCTTTAGTCACTTAAGAAATAGAATATATTTATTGTTAGATGAAGAAAGAAAATTGGAGGGTAAATGTCTTTTTCCCCTAATATTCATCCTTCTTGAATAAAATTGGTTTTATCTAATGTCTGTCAGATTGTAGTCATTTTATTTAAATTTCCTTCAACTGAATTCTCCTTTATTTATAAAGTACTAGAAAATGAAAGAGAAATAAAACACATTATAAATAAAAAAATTAAGATACTGTTCACCTCACCTTATTTTCTGCTGTCCAAATTCCTATCAATTGAAAGATTTTATAGCAATTATTTCTAGAAATGCTTCTCTGCCACCTATCAGATCACAGTAAATTTGCTGTCATTTGAAATTTGGAAGGTTTTAGTATTTAACAAAATTAAGAGTGATAATAATTGCTTGACTTCAATAGCAATAGCTGCTAATATATTACTTGTCTCAGATAATGGCTACTCTTTCCTTTCACATTCTTTTAACTTGCTGTTCCAGGTCCAACAATCAGTAATCAACCGTGGTAATCAACAATCAGTAATCACCACCAGATGTATATGGATTCAGTGTTATGTCCTTAGCTCAGTTATTCATAATCTGTAGACAAAGTTTCTTATTTGCATTTTATTTTACTTGATAACATGCAATAGGAAGAACTGATAAAACTTATCTCACATTTCTAATAATTTTATTCTCTAATTTTCTTTTTTTTTAATTTTTGGGGGCCACACGCTCAGGGGTTACTCCTGGCTTTGCACTCAGAAAACGCTCCTGGGTTGGGGGACCATATGAGATGCCAGGGGATCGAACCGCTGTCTGTCCTAAGCTAGTGCGTGAAAGGCAGAGGCCTTAACACTTGTGCCACTGCTCTGGCCCCTATTCCCTAGTTTTATATGTCTAATGATGAATTTTGAGGAAAAACAGATTTGTTTAAATTTGAAGTTTGCTGGTGGTTGTGTTGTGTTTTGTTATTGCTTAGGTATTATAAGAATCCATTTATTTTCCCAATTGCTACAAAAAATTGAGTCAGAATTAGAAAATTTTCATTGACATACTGGGCACAAATTGTTTCATTTTAATTTTTTTAATTATCTGGAAGGAACTTAAAACAGTTTTAGTTAAGACTGAGATGGTATGTACATCAGTCATCATTTTAGAGATGCATGTTTTTTTTATCCTTGTTAATGAAAAAACTACTATAACCACAGTATATATTGTCTTTAAGTAATCACAGTCAGGGTTCAGAGTTTGCTAAAGTATACCCACATTTGTGTTAAAATTTAAATTGTTTTATGCACAGTTAGCTACTTACTAAAAAGTAGAATATTTAAGGTCTCGAGAAAGAATAAGTGATTTATTTTTAATTAAAAAGAAAATATAATTGCAAAAGCACAGATATTTGAAATAAGTTTAAATTAAATCATACTACTTTCTTGAACCATTATCCAAAAAAGAAAACTGTAAATAGTTCACCCCTGTCAACTCCCAATGGAGCAGAAATCTCAACTCAGCACTGTGCAGTGAAGCAGAAAATTATTGCTTTTTCACAAAGATAAAGAATAACAGCAGTAAAGTAATTAGGTATGGTGCAGCATTTTTTAAAAACAAATTATTAACAAACATTTCAGGAAAAAATCAGAAATCCTACATTTGTTTTTTTTTTATAGAAAAAAGAGTTCTACTTTACCCATGTTATCCTTTATTAGTTACTCCTCAAATGACCTTGCAATATTGTATAGCAGTTTCAAACAAAGACACAACTATATGGAATCTCCCCCCAAATGATTATGACTTTAAGATATACATATCTCCATTAGTGTATTTATATTAGGAAAAAAATTGATTCCTGGTTATGAGTGAAGCTTCAACAAGCATATTCATTTTTCCTTTGCTTAATGAACATTGCTTAAATATAGTAAATGTTAAAAGTACTTTGAATGTGAGGACTTCTGGAATGGGTTATTTAAATGAATATTTTCCTATTAGTAAAATTTTAGAAAGGTAGATAACTTTTTAATACAAGCATCTTGTTATCTTTTAGGGAGAAATTACTTGATCTTGTTATGCTTTCCTTATGAATTTCCAGAATGCTCCAGCAAGAGACTAAAGTTAATGTGTGATCATATTTGGGTATACTTATTTAGTAATATAGAAACATCCGTTAATGAGTAATTGAGAATTATTTAGTAGCCATTCCAAGATATCTGCTTTACCTATATAAAAAAAAATGAGATTTGCCTTGGGAACTCTCAATATCTCTACCTCTATGAGCTAGGAAACAAAAGTCAGCTCATTAAATTATAAAAAAATCCCAACTCACAAATTAAGTAACTGCCTAATAAACATTATTTAAAAAAACATTTTTACTGTAGAAGAAGACACTTAGTCATAGTGGATTTTAGACAGTGCTAATTTACTGGTCATTGTTTTTCATATATGTATCTTTTGACTTTTAAAATCTTATTTATGCAAGGTTATGTACTCTCATTTATGTGCTAAGATATGTGAGACTATGTAACAACATCCTAGGGTAGGGGTCTCAAACTCGCGGCCTGCGGCCGTTTGCGGCCCTCCATACATTTTGTGGCCCGCGACCGGCCTTCAAATATCGCAGTATTTGCGATTATTCAGTAAGCAAATAATCGCAATAAAAATCGCATTAGTAAGAAAAAATCGCATTAAACATTCGCATACCCCGAGCAGTTCCTTTTGGGGTATGCAAATGTTTAATGCAATTTTTTGCGATTTTTTTCTTACTTAATGCGATTTTTTATTGTGAATATTCAGTAAGCGAAATCCCTTATGCGGTCCTGCCTCACTCCAACTTTGCCTCCTGTGGCCCCCAGGTAAATTGAGTTTGAGACCCCTGTCCTAAGCAAAATCTATTTAGTCAATTGTTATAAAGTCACTTTGTACTTTGATAATTTATGAAGAAATAAAACTATATTAAACAGAAATTCTCAAATATTCTTTTTGGGAGGGTGACTGATATCATTCAAGTCTCATTTGAAGCAGAGAGCTTTTGACCCTCACCCAGAAATCACACACACACACACACACACACACACACACACACACACACACACACACACACACACACTCACACACACACACACACACTCACACACACACAAGATTTCAAGCAATATTTGGTATATTTAGTTGCTCTGCTTTTTGTTTGTTTGTTTGGGCCACACCTGGTCATGCTCAGGGGTTACTCATTGCTCTGTGCTCAGATATTGCTCCTGGCAGGCTGGGATGGTCTGTCCTGGGTGGTCCACATGAAAAGCAAATGCCCTACCACTGTGCTATTGCTTCAGCCCCTTAGTAGCTCTTGTTAATGTAATCTCTTCAATATTTTTTCAGTAACAAAATATGTAGTGAATAAAACATAATAAAGTAAAGAATAAAAACAAGTAGTATATAAAGTAATGAGATATCCCATTTTAACTTCAGATGAAGGTAATTTTATATACAGACATCTATATGATAAAAGAAAGTAATGCTGTATATAGATATACATTATTTTGTTATGTTATGTATTTATGAGATCTACTATTCTAAAAAGCCATTTAGCCAACTCTATAATGAAAAGAAGTAAACAGAAATAATAGCAAAGAAAACTATAAAAATCCATTCACTTAATTAAAAGTTAAATTAGATATAGCATAGTTACATGACAGAACCCAATAAAATTGTATAATATTCTAAAATTTCAAAGTTAGTATTTATCTTTCTGATATTAAATCCCAACCCAAAGAGTTATCAGGGGAAAATACATGGCTAAAAGAAACAATCTGAAAATTCTACAAGTGCATATTTTAATGTGTTAATAAAAGTTCTGGCTAGACTTTTTTTTAAACAATTGTTCTTTTATCACTTTGAATCTGTCTCAATTTGTCATTTTCAATATTTAAAAATTAAAAACTCTAAAAATGTCAGCACTGCTATCTATTAAAGTATAAAGAACTATAGTGTTTCTGTTCAGTTAAGGTATTTATGTTTATTTGGAATAATTCTATATGACTAACATTGTATAAATATATGTCCCATTCAATAAATAAGTTACCATCTATTTGTTTCTGATCAAATACTAATTCAAAGCCAGAAGTGATCAATTATATATAGATATGTATGTATTTCTATATATAACATCATGCTCGAGGAGCTGTTAATATGTTATAATTTCTCAAGGTCATAATGTCCAAATGTATATTGTTTGAATTTACTGGCACTAAGATTTATGCATCCCTTATTAATAATTATTTAAAACACAACAGAGATTAAATAGAAGTTCATAAATAATACAGATTTATAATTAAACTCACTGCTGAGGGACAGCTTTTTGAAACACTCATTCGGTGTTTGGCCAAGATAATATTCCCAGTGGTATAAGTGGGTGTTTCTAAACTTCTCAAAATAATTTTGAAAAGGTGGCTATACACAATAGGGACTATATTGTTCAAAATAAAAATAAAATCTACTTTGGAAGCACTATAAATGTAAATGGTAGACTGGGAATTTTAAGATTGACTCATAATTGTGATAAGTTTAATAAAGTAATTACATTGTTTATATCAAAGTAAATTGCTTCTAAAATATAAAAAAATTTAGAAAAGATTATAAGAAAAAGTAGAAAGAATTTGTTCTTATTTTTGCAAATAACTTAGAAATTTAATTTAAGTGTTTTTCCTTTCACTCTATTTCTTTCTTTATAAATTCCAACTGTTCTGGTAAATTCTATAAAGTCGGTTCCTAAAAGAACATGAGTCTCCAGCCAGGGGACATTAGACAAGGAGAATTTTAAAAGAGAATAACTGGGTGAAATCTTTAGTAAGATCTTTTTTCCCTCTCTTTACTTTTAAAGCAAGAACAGTTAGACAAAATGAGCATAATATGTTTCATTCTAAAAAGGTGGTCTTGGGGTGAAGCTATGGTACAGTTGGTAGGGTGACTTGCCTTGAGTGGCTGACCTGGGTTCTATCCCTGGTATCCCATATAGCATCACCAGGAGTAATTCCTTGCTACAGAGCAAGGAGTAAGTCTGGAGCATTCTGGGTATAGTTTTTCCAATGAAAATAAAAGAGTGGTCTCAATGTGCATCAAACTGTAAATTTTTAGAGGTTTATTTTTGTTTGGGGACACACCAGCAGTGTTCAGGGGTTAGTCCTGCCTTTGGACTCAGGAATCACTCCTGGTGGTCTTAGGGGATTACATGGGATATCAAAAATTGAGTTCTGTTTGGCCTCTTGCAAAGCACTCCCCCTACCTGCTGTCTTATCAGTGGAAACTATAAATTGTTTAGGGAAAATTTGTCTATTGAAACCTAGACTGTACAATGAAAACCACATAAAAACATGGATGGACTCACATTCATCTTAGCATGTTCATACAGTCAAAAGATCAATCACATAAAGGTACCATATTTTCTAGCGTATAAGATGACTTTTTAACCCATGAAAAACTTCTTAAAAGTTGGGGTCATCTTATACACAGGTATATGGCATGCTGAAACTTACTCCAGCTTCAGGGACAAGTGATCTGCCCCCTGCGCCCTCACCACTGCATCCCATCCAGCTGCCAGGCATCATCACTCAGTCCTCTGCTCATTCTGATTAATCTTTCAGGGCACACAGAACAACTGAGTTATCTAGCTCTGCATTCCATCCAGGCACCAGGTGTCATCGCTAATATACGGCTTTCAGGTGCTCAGTCCTCTGCTTGTCCTGATTCATCTTTCAGGCTACACAGAAAGAAACTGATTTACCAAGCACTATATCTCATCCAGCTACCTGGTATGCGGCTTTCGGTGCTCAGTCCTCTGTTCAGCTTTTATGGGACACAGAGGAGGTGCTCTATCTCCCTCTAGCTGTCCAATTAATCACTGCACCCCAGCCAGCTGCTGTTGGAGTAGCCCCCTCTCCCTGCTCTCAGTGTAAATCACAATTAAAAAATCACAGTAAGTCACTACAAAAGACAAATGTAAAATGATTGTTAGCACACCAAAGTCTGGCTTTATTAAATATATACTGTTAACCTTTGAGGGTTCTACTCTTTTTTCTTACATCTGTAAATTTCAATTTGGTGTGTGTTAAAAGAGAGGTAGTCTTATATGGTGAATATAGCCAAACAAAACTGCTCACAGAAACATTTTTCATGAATTATGAGTTAGATGTTACTTTGGAGCACAGAAAGATGCTAATTTTTCCAATTAACTGCAGGCAATCCTTTTCTTTTTTTTGAAGGGCGGGCACTTTGTGACGCTCAGGGTTACTCCTGGCTATGCGCTCAGAAATCCCTCCTGGCTTTGGGGGACCATATGGGACATTGAAAGATCGAACTGTGGTGCTCCAAAGTAACATCTAAATAATAATTCGGAAAAATGTTACTGTGAGCAGTTTTGTTTTCTGAGGTGATAATAATCAGTAATTTCATATGATTTTTGTTTAATTTTTCTTTGATTAATGAAGTGAACAAATGAGTAATTAAATCAAATCATTAATAAAAATAAAATAATTACTGACATGAATAAAAACAGTTTAGTTACATTATTCTCTATCTTCAAATTTTTGGAACATTTGCCAAGGCAAAGTATCAATGGTAAAAACTTATTCTTAGTTATTACTTCTTTACACATTCATCTGTACATTCTCACTGATGTGTTTATATAACCTGTTTCCTACTTTTAGAGGATATTTTCTGATTATCTACATATCTGCCTCTCTCTTCTTAAATAATCTCAAGCTAGATAATATTTTTTCATAAAATATTGTCAGTGTACATTATATCATCTGTTGAGAAGACGTGTTATAGTCATGACTACAGTCCTTGATTTCTTTACCCAAAGTCTGCTTAGATAATGTCACTTGCTCAAGATATTTTAGTCAATAGATCCATAAACAGAATTGGATAATTAGACTCCTGAAATCAAGTAAATATATGTTAAGCAGCAAAATTATAACATTGTATAGTAGTAAGGATTATTAATACCTGAATAGTATCACCAAAGAAAATTGTCTTAACACCATTCTGAACAGTGTACTGGCATTTTTATTTAGTTCCTACAAAGCTTCATTTAGATTCCTTTTATCATTATATTCATAAAAGAGGTCAGAAATATGTACCCTAAAAATTTCCATAAGAAAAAAATTTCAGTCTCCTTTATAAAATGCATAAAGAGCTAGACAAATAAAACTTAATTTTATACATTCAATAAATCTGATACCTATTTCTTTTGGGGGGGTTTGGGACACACCCGGCAGTGCTCAGGGGTTACTCCTGGCTGTCTGCTCAGAAATAGCTCCTGACAGGCACGGGGGGACCATATGGGACACCGTGATTCGAACCAAACACCTTTGATCCTGGATCGGCTGCTTGCAAGGCAAACGCCGCTGTGCTATCTCTCCGGGCCCTGATACCTATTTCTTTTTTTTTTTTTTTTATTTAAACACCTTGATTACATACATGATTGTGTTTGGGTTTCAGTCATGTAAAGAATGCCACCCATCACCAGTGCAACATTCCCATCACCAATGTCCCAAGTCTCCCTCCTCCCCACCTGACCCCTGCCTGTACTCTAAACAGGCTCTCCATTTCCCTCATACATTCTCATTATTGGGAAAGTTCAAAATGTAGTTATTTCTCTAATTAAACTCATCACTCTTTGTGGTGAGCTTCCTGTCATGAGCTGGAACTTCCAGCTCTTTTCTCTTTTGTGTCTAAAAATTATTATTGCAAGAATGTCTTTCATTTTTCTTAAAACCCATAGATGAGTGAGACCATTCTGCGTTTTTCTCTCTCTCTGGCTTATTTCACTCAGCATAATAGATTCCGTGTACATCCATGTATAGGAAAATTTCATGACTTCATCTCTCCTGACAGCTGCATAATATTCCATTGTGTATATGTACCACAGTTTCTTTAGCCATTCATCTGTTGAAGGGCATCTTGGTTGTTTCCAGAGTCTTGCTATGGTAAATAGTGCTGCAATGAATATAGGTGTAAGGAAGGGGTTTTTGTACTGTATTTTATTTCTAAGCATTCCAACCATATATATTGACACATACTGAACACAATAATTCTTATTTTCATATTATTATTATTATACTGTTATTTTTAAATTTATTTTACTTTTTAAATTTGGGGGCCATATTCAGTGATGCTCAGGACTTGCTCCTGACACTTCAATCATGAAGCACCCGTGGTGGGCTGGGGAACTATATGGGATGCTGATGATTGAACCTGGGTCAACTGTGCAAAATCAGAGTCCTACCTGCTTGTACTATTCTCTGGCCTCTCATTTTTATATTATATTTACAAAATTATTTCAGGTCATACTTTTATCTTAAACTTACCTATATCTTTCTATATCTTTATTAAGATTACTAAATAGTTGTGTAACAACTGTTATTTATTACATATCTCAAAGAAAAGCATAATTGTGAGTAACAGTTTTAGAGTACTTTAGAATATTATTGTTTGAGAGATTCCAAGATGGATGCTTTATATTTCATAGTTACTTTTTGTCTCTTTGTCCTGCATGATTGAATATTCTCTCTTATTATCCCTTCCTTTTCTCTTCCTAGCCTTACTCACAGCATCTATTAGTAGGTCTTAGCTGGTGTCAGCATTTCTGGTTCTGTGTCTACTGCATAGATTTAAATTTGCCTTCTAATAGCTAGTACTGAAAGAATATACATGATGATTCATCTAAGATTAGATATCAAATTTAATCTTTTCTCTTTAGCAATGCTGCTATTTTGTTCTCTTGATATATAAGTATATATAAATATATATAGCAAAAATATATAACAAATATACTCCCTGATCCACCAACCACATCTGATTGTGAGGAAGAAAAAGTATGATTTTACATCAACCCATATCGTAATGTTTATGGGTAGTAGTATTAGACTGTGAGAAATGCATTTGTGAATGGCAATTTTAAGTTGTTTTTTAGTACATAGCTTACATTACCAAAACCTGTCAATTAATTGTTATTTAAATTATTTTCCTTTTCTTTTTATTACATAATTTACTAATAATTTAGAAATGTGTACTTACTGTATTTTGCAGTAGGAAGATATAAAAAACATCTGAGAAATACATAGCACAAAACATATTACTGAAATCAATAAATTTTAATTTTCCCAAATATAAGTGTTGAAATTGAATGTAAAACTTTTGTGATATATAAAACTTTCTTTTGTTTTTCTTTCCAATGTTTTCAAAATTAAATATCAATGATAATACCTCTTTGTGATTTTTGTTTTGGGGCCACACTCTGTGTTGCTCAGGAGTTACTCTTCACCCTTTTCTCAGGAAATCACTTTTGGCAGGGCTGAAAGTGTAAGGCAAAAACCCTACATGCTGTACTATATCTTCAGCCCAAGTATAACACCTCTTAATGAACAAAGTAGAATATAATGAATTCAGATTTCTACATTTTTCTCAATGTCTAGAGATCTATTTGTCAACTTCTCCAAATGTAGAATAATAATGCAACAACCTTGCTATCCCACTGAATTTGTCAAGTAAAAAATAACAAAAACAGTAGAACATTCTTCTTGACTATTGTTTATTCTGATACAAGTCATTAATTCAAAGACTAACAAGAACCAGGGAGTCCTTCATCTGTCTTCTCAAATTTTCCACATTTTCCCCTTGACCTCTCCTCTAGAAAAATGGACTGTCATCAGTGTTTGGTATCAGGAGCCAGGAAATCTATTTTTTGTGAGGTACATAAGATTTAGAGTAATTCTTGTTCAATTAACAGAGACTGCATTACTCAGGATTTTAAGGAACACCTATTAAAATATTCCTTTTATAAATATAATCTAAGTATAAAACTAGGATTAATTGAACAATAAAAATAATTAAAATTGGGGCCGGAGCATTGGCTCAAAGTGTAAGGCATCTGCCTTGCACGCACTAGCCAAGATGGACCATGGTTTATCCCCCCCTACCGCATCCCAAGATGGACCATGGTTTGATCCCCCCTACCGCATCCCATATGGTCCCCCAAGCCAAAAGAGATTTCTGAGCACATAGCCAGGAGTAACCCCTGAGTGTCACCGGGTGTGGCTGAACAAGAAATAATTAAAATTAAACTATGAGCATTTATAAATTCCCCCAGTTTTGTTTTGTTTTTGTTTGTTTGTTTGTTTGCTTTGGTTTTTGTACCACACCCGGTGGCACTCAGGGGTTACTCCCGGCTCTGTACTCAGAAATTGCTCCTGACAGGCACGGGGAATCATATGGGATGCGGGGATTCGAACCTCACTGGTGATGGTCGACTGCTTGCAACAGTTTACTTAAACTTCAATCTTGATACTTTTCTTCTTAACAGTCCAAATATATATTTGACAACTTAACTTGACATTTCTGCTTTGAAAACTAATATTTCAAAACTTAATAACCTAAAATTGAATATTTGTTACCTTTCTCCTAAAATACTTTAAAGTATTCTTTTCAGTAAAAACTTCCAACATATATCAAATAGGAAATTAAATTAAAAAGAATTTAATGCCACATGATCAAGAAAAGGTGTGAATGGAAAATAGGAAGCATTTTGAACTAAAAAATGAAGAGTATGAACTGTATCCTTAGATGAGACAATATTTTACATTTAAATTAGCTGAGTTTTTTTCTTATATCATTATAAAAGAACAAATAAAGCTCTAATCAAAGAATTAAGATAAAAACATAATTAAATATAAAATATTTAGAAATAAATTAAAAGACATTAAACTCCAAGACCAGAAAATTGAAACAAAAATAGCTTCTTAGAATAATAGAACTGAAATGGAAAATATTGCAAGAACAAATGCTTCCACAGACTTGGACAATATATTTTTCCACCCATAAAGTGTTGAAATAAAGCACTAGTAGAACACCACAAAAACAAAACAAAACAAAAAAACAAAGAGAAAAAAAAGCAAAGAAAAACCCCAGCCTCATATACGTGGGGGGAACATGTACAGAATCACGCTCAAAGTAGACATACATAAGGCCAAAGATGTATTATACAAGTTCTTCATAGTTTATCTAGGAAATGAAAATAAAAAAAAATTAGATGCCATCTCACACCAGTGAAGCAGGCGCATGTCACAAACAACAAAACAGCCATAGTTAGAATGGAGTGGGGGTAAAAGTACCCTCACTCATTGCTGGTGGGAATGTCTACTTGTCCAAACCTTGTGGAAAAGATGGAAAGTTTTCCAAAAATATAGGAATTAAGCTTTCATTTGATCTGCAATTCTACTCCTGGGCATCTAAAACAAGGGCCCAAAAATTCTATCTGGAAAAGACATTTGGCTCTCCTATGTTCATTGAAGCACTAGTCACTAGGCAATATCTGTAAAGGATTCAAATGTCCAGTATAGATATCTTGATAAAGGAACTATGATACATATACACAATGGACAAGTACTTGGATGTAAGAAAAAAATCACAAAATCTGCTGCCACCTGAATAGAGCTGGAGAGTATCATGCTGAGTGAAATTAGAATGAGAGGAACAAACACGGAAGGAATTTTTTCATGTGCAAGTTATGAAGAAGAATAGGAGCATAATGAATGACCAAAATCAACAGAAATTGATAAATTTCTTGCAGTAGGAAGTTTACCATAAGAAAGTGGAGGAAAATGGACACGTAGGTGGAAGATCCATATGCATAGTTCATGCATGAAACCACACTAATAACAATGGATAAGCCACAGTGGCTTCCCCAAAATTATAAAAATGAACGATGTGGTAATTAAAAGTATATCAATAGTATTTAATTCAATACTACTTATGTTTATACTGAGTTATAATATCATTCAATTGAATAGTAGTAACATATTTATATTATTTTGATTTTAATTTTTATTGGGAGCATTGGTTTAAAACACTATATGTAAATTACATCTTCATCTTTCATTTAAATATCTGCCATCGCATCAACTAGCACCTTGCACTACTCCTCCACCATGGATCAGTGAACGCCCTCATCAGGTGCTTGCTTCCTTCTCTTTTGGGAGCCTCAGTTCTAGGGTCACAATCCAAAAGTTTGCTTTTCTTTGATTTAGTCTATTTCTTTACTTTTCTTCTCTACATTGCATAAATAAATGATATCATCTGGTGTTTGTCTCTCTTCTCATTTTGCTTTTATATTTTTTGGAAAACAAATTTACACAGTCTGAAGCATAGAAAAACCATGTAAGATACCTGCTCCTTGGCTTGATTTTCATGCCAGTATTCATCCTTGAATGCATAGCTCTCTTGCTTGAAGTCTCTGTTTATTTCCACATCAGAGAAGCTCATCTTGTCTTTGTTTCTCTTCTCACATCTTTCTAAGCATATTGAATTCAATAACATCTGTTAATTTTTTCTAGGTGAATTACTTTCAACTTCATTAGTATGAGTTACTAACCTGTGAAATAGATAAATTTATTCCTATGAATTTCTATTCTTACGTATTGTGATTTTATAGAAGTATATGTGATCAAAGTAAAGGTTTCAATTTTATCACCATGCCATTCTTGGTACTTTCAACTCACTTTTAAAAGTTGCTCAGAGACTAAGTGACCTTCAGTGGTTCAGAGAATATTATAAGCCAGGACACACAATGAATTTCTTAGTAATATATTAGAATCCTGAAAAAATATGGGAGAATCAAGAACTGTAGGGTTTTTTAAATAAAAATATTCTTGAGATATAATTCACATACTAAAAAATTGAGTGGTTTAGGCTTTTGCGTCTGCATGTATTCACTTAGAATAATGTTTAATGATTAATTTATGTTTCAACATGTATTGTTAGATCATTCCTTAAGCCTAATACCATTCTATTATCTACATATCACACATTTTTATTTATTTATTGTTGACAAATATTCAGTCATTTATACTTCGGGGCTATACAATACTGCCATTGCAATAATATAGTTTTGGTGTAGAAAATGGTTTTATTTCTGTTAATATATAATTAGGAGTGAAATTACTGGGTCAAATTGTAATATCTATATATTTTATGTTTGAAGAATTGCTGAACTATTTTCCAAAGTAGTTTATTAGTTTACCAACTCAATAGAAATATGTAAATATTCCAGTTTTTTCACATCAATTGATACTTAGTATTTTCTATTTTGATTTAGCCAACTTAATAGGTATGAAGTGGCATTTCACTGTTGTTTTCAATTTCACTTGTCTAATTACAAATAATTCCCCTTATTAAACATTTGAAAATACTCTTTGGAGATTTATCTATATCAATCTTATATACACATGACATTTTTGTCTTCTAATTTCTGACATTAACACTACTTTTATGGTACTTATAACCTTTCATTATTGTTATTATTAACAAACAGTAACTCATAAAGGGGCTTTCAAAGTGTGGTCTAGAAGTTTCTGGCAGTCAGTGACATACTTTCAGGTAGCAATGTGTTTTCCACTAAACATACAGTGTACTTTTATGGTTTGTGTAAAGTAAATTTTAATAGTTTGTGCATAGAATGGAGTTATAGCCCTTTAAATATAGAAACATACATGAAAATTCATTTGAATTCTGATCAGCCAAACATTAATGGGTTGCAGAAATATATACTCAAGGTCACTTATCTTTACTAAAAATAATTGTTCTCAGCAACTGGGTTAAGTTCTCAGCTTCAGAATCACAAAAGAACAGCAGCAAAATAATTTTATAAAGTGTTATAGCTAATATAATAAATTTGGTACTGTTATTTAAAATATACTAATAACTGCTTTCAAGCTTTTATAAAGAATTTTAATAATTTAAGTGCTATTTGACTATGTACTCTACATGTATAAAGTTCTTTTGTGGTTTATAACTATCTTTATAAACAAAAACTCTACCTGACACTATAATATTTAGAATCATGGGAATAATATGATGCTGCTCACATAGCAGACACTCAATAAAAGACAATTTTCTCTTTTATTAAGCTGCTTCATTCAGCATTAGAGGAAGATTTTAGATAAATCCTTTCAGCTGTGCTCTATTCTTAGCAGCTGCAGAGTTAGAGGAAAACACACTCAGGAAGGGAAGAACTCAAGTGAAGGAATATGAGAGCTTAAAAGAGAGGACAATACTTTAGCATCAAACTTTTATGTCTGTCTGTCTGTCTTTTCCAACATATATCTTGCTTATAAATACCACCTCTCCCGAAACTTGGCATTACTAATTTAATATCCTCGAATTCTCAATATGTTTCGACTGATCACTTAGAACCTACTGTACCCAAACATTTTAAATTGAGAAATAATTCTGGGCATAGATTATGGAAACAAATTACATAGGCAGTTAACTCTATAAATGCCCCCTCCTTTTAACTGCATAAACTTTATCTGGTTATCAGCCAACTTTGAGATATGTCTGCGTTTTGTTAGTCAAGAGTATGGCCTTTGGGATGGAAAGTACAGTGGAAGTAGAGAGGATAGGATGTTTGCCTCCCATGCAGCCCATCTGCGTTCTATCCCTATCATCCCATAATGTCTCCTGAGCACCACCAAGAGTAATTTCTGGGTCAGCCACTTGTAAGACAAGTGCCATACCCACTGAGGTAGAGGTGTCTATACAAACCCCACAAGTATTTTTTCCTACAAAAATAAAATAAGGATTTCTAAATAAAGAGTATAAAAAGTTAGTCCCTTTTGCTTGTTTGTTTGTTTTGGGGGGGCACACCTGGTGACCTCAGGGGTTACTCCTGGCTATGCGCTCAGAAGTTGTTCCTGGCTTGGGGGACTATATGGGATGCCGGGGGATCAAACTGTGGTCCATCCTAGGTTAGAGCGTGCACGGCAAACACCCTACCACTGTGACACTGCTCCAGCCCAAAAGTTAGTCTTTTACCCCCAGCTTTACAGTCTGGTTCAAGGCTGGCGATTCATGTACCTTACTATATACATTTTATGCTTACCAGATTTTCTATGATCTCTCCAGCAGCACCAGAAAATAAGTGCATGTCTGGTAGACAGAAATGTTTTTCATACTAAAAAGATCATCACTGTAATTAAAGGATACAAACATTTCGTAAAAATGTCACTCTGAACCACAGATTACCAACAATTTGATTTTTATTTTTGTTTGGGCGTCACATCTGGCGATGCTGAAGGATTACTCCTGGTTCTGCACTCAGAAAACACACTTGGCATGCGTGGGAGACTGTATGGAATTCTAGGGATTGAAATAAGGTTGGCCTTCTTCAAGACAAGCTCCCTATGTGCTGTGCTAACCCTTCCTTTTCTTTCATTATTTTATAATGAAGGTAAAACTCCCAATACAAATGCATTGATACTACAGGTTGGTATCCAGCAAGATGGAGATTTAAAAAGTCAAAGATAATTTCCTACAGAGAAACAATCAAGCCAGAGCCCATGAATAAAGTCTTTCCTATAGTATCATAGATACTCTTCGTATCCACATCAGATATTACCAAGGCTAGATGTTGGTATTGATGTTAAGGTGTTCATAATCCTTCCTATCTAGGCTTAAAAACAAAATAGTCTACTTAATCAAAATGCATAATTTTAAGTATATAACAATTGCTACCTCATGCAATATATATCTTACTTTTTAATGTTAAATTGCTGAGAATAGACAAAGTCACTAGCTAAATGTATTGTTTATAGAACCAACATATAAAGTGATTAAGTTGAAAATCTGAATTTTACTTCAAGTTTTGTGTTCTTTACAAAACAATACAATTGTCTTTCCTTCTTTAAAGCCCTTATAAAGGTTTTAAAGCCTTACTAAAGCACGAAAGTTTTGGTGCTTTAGTAATCACCATGGTTCGTTTGTGAGTAATCGTAAGGATAACATTCTCCTTTCTTAAAATCAGCCAAAATAATGCAATACTGTTTCTTCTTAAGTCTGTGCTGCTTAAATATCTATTTTTAGAATTATTTTCCAATTAACTTATATATTCCCAGTATTTGCTTCTCAATAGTTTTATTTAATAAACTCCAAAGCATTATTACAACTGGAAATTATGTTGTGCATATTTAAGTGCTATGTTAAGTCACATATCTCTGTTTTTAGGATTGACTTCTAGCTCTACTGGAAGTGTTTATAGGACCATATATAGTGCATAGAATCTAACCAAAATCAGATACATACAAGGAAAACATCTACTGTACTATCTTTCTAGCTCATGCATATTTTTGTGTTAGAAACTATTAAATATTATATTAAATATTATACATGCCTGCCTATTTACCTAAGAGTATTCTAAGAGCCTGACCCAGATTTGCCATTTCTTTTTATAATTATACTAATAATAAAGATATTAATTATGTCTTTATTTAAGCATCTTGATTATAGACATGATTGTAGTTGGGTTTCAGTCATATAAAGAACACTCCCCTTCACCAGTGCAACATTCCCATCATCAGTGCCCCCCAATCTTCCTCCTCACCCCCTTGCCTATATTTGAGACATTCTACTTTTCTCACTCATTGACATTGTTACCATAGTTGTAAGTGTACTTATTTCTCTAACTGTACTCACCACTCTGTGGCTAGCTTCATATCAAGAGCCAGTTCTTCCAGCTCTCATATCTATTGTCTCTTGGCATTATTACAATGTCTTTTATTTTTCATTTGCCATTTCTAAAAAAATCTGAATGTTGGTAAATTCTAAACATACAGTCATCTCTATCTTGTTGTACATCCTGCAGTGACAGTATATATGTTGTGTTTTTAGTTTTGAAGAATTAGTACACAGACAGAGTGGTAAAAGTTTGGCATTTTAGTGTAGTATCTATTGTTGTTACCAGTCATTTTGGTCCCTTGGGCACACTGACTAACCAGGCATTGAAACTTTATATTCTGACTTTTTTCATATAAGGTATTTATTAACTTGCATCTCCGAAAGCTGTCAAACTAAGAATTCTGCTGAGCTCTGTTAATCTCCCATCTGTGCAGAATGCAATTTACAATGAAGTCCTGGTTGTTAGTAATGTTATGTTTGTTTGAAAATATACTTCACACATTTTCAGAAAGCATACTTCTATTTTTTAACATTAAAGTTTAGTATGTATATATTTACATATATACATATATATATCAATGAGTTCAATTTAAAAAGAGTTTTCTGGGGCTGGAGTATAACACAGTGGTAGGATGTTTTGCCTCACATGCAGCTGACCCAGGACAGATGTAGGTTCTATCCCCGTCATCTCATAAGGTCCTCCAAGCCAGGGGTGACTTCTAAACACAGTCAGGAGTAACCCCTGAGCACCACCAGGTGTGGCCCTAAAAAATCAAAAAAATAAATAAATAAAAATAGTTTTATCTTATTTCTTAGAGTATCATACACTAGGGCATATATGTGAAGGAAATAAAGTATTTTTCAATTTTCATTTTATAACTCATATCATGCAACATAACTCCAAATAATAAAGCTATTTTTGGCACTGATATTATTTCTGATAAGGTACCCAGAACCTATAATATTAAGACATCAGCAAAGGTGAATCATTGATAGTGATACATATAGTTGATGAATGTACTTAAATTTATTAATAGGTTTCACTCATTAAAACATAGGTCAGTCTAAAAAGCAAGATAACACAATGATTGTAAAAGAGGTATAGTCAGAATGAAATAAAATTTTTCTATATAGGCATGAAAACTTTAAAGAGACCTGATATTCCAATAGCTAAATGAAGCATAAAGTGTGAATAAAAACGAAAGAGAAATGAGAATAAAGTCTTTTATCATATGCAAATAACATCAAAATATGATCAAGAAAAGAATGTTAACAGATTGTCATAGGTGGAAAATAAAATTGAAATATTATCTTGCTAGTCTTTTGATTAAACAGAAATTCAGAATTGAATTTAAAATGTATTATATTATGTATTAATATGTATTTGTAATAAAGCTAAAATTTGTATTAGGGAGAGAAAAGACCTTCATAACTGACAGCTAGAAAATAAATATATTAAAGATTTAGATTTTGAATTTTAGTTCCTTGGTGGAAAGATGAAAGGAAAATTAGTAAAACATAGAAAATATTGTAATTATAGTTCTAAGCCATGATAAAATCAGATAAACATAAAACCCAATTCTGCTGCTAACATCATAAATGAATATGAAAAAAGTGAAATTAAAATTTACCTCCTCATTTTTATATGAAAATTTTCTCAAAGAATCTTGTTCAGTTCAACCTCTCTGGAAAACAGTACAGAGAATTCTCAGGGATCTGAGAATTGAATTGTGATATGACCCAACAATTCTACTGTTGAGCTTCTACCTTCAGAATAGAAAAACATTCATTCAAAAGAAAATATGCAAATCATTATTCACTGTATTAGTTAACATGTTAGCTAAGATGTGTTATCAACCTAGTTGTCCAATTACAGATGAATTATTATTAAGATGTGGTATATGTACACAATGGAGTATTATGCAGCTGTAAGAATATATTAAAAGAACTTTCATTTATATAAAAAATTGAATATAAATTTTTATTTTAATACAGCTACCAAAACACTTTATTTTTAATATATAAAATCTTTAATTAAGCACCATGATTACAAGCATGATTGTGTTGGGTTTTAGTCACAAACAAAATACCCCCCTTCATCAGTACAACATTCCTACCACCATTAACCCCTCTTAGTCCCCCACCCCTGCCTGTATTCTCTTATTTTTTAACATTGTCATAATGTTAGTATAGTTATTTCCCTGACAGCATTCACCACTCTTTGTGGTGAGCTTAAATGGTGAGCCAGTCCTTCCAGACCTTAACTCTATTGTCTCTGGATCTTATTACAATAATGTCTTTAATTTTTCTTAAAACCCATATATGAGTTAGACTATTCTGTGTCTATTGCTCTCCCTCTGACTTATTTCACTCAACATAATAGATTCAATGTACATTCATGTATAGGAAAATTTCATGACTTCATCTCTCCTGATGGCTGCATAATATTCCATTGTGTATATGTACCACAGTTTCTTTAGCTATTCATCTTTTGAAGGGATCTTGGTTGTTTCCAGAGTCTGGCTATTTTAAAAAGCACTGCAATAAATATAGATGTGAGGAAGGAATTTTTGAATTGTATTTTGTGTTCCTAAGGGTATATCCCTAGGAGTGGTATAGTTGGATCATGTGGGAGCTCAATTTCCAGTTTTTTGAGGAATCTCCATATTGTTTTCCATAAAGGCTGGACTAGATGGCATTCCCACTAGCAGTGAATAAGAATTCCTTTCTCTCCACATCCCCGTCAGCACTAATTGTTCTTGTTCTTTGTGATGTGTGTCAGTCTCTGTGGTGTGAGATGGTACCTCATTGTTCACTATTGTTAATTAGAAATGCCAATTTATCCTAATTGTCTATTTTATGATACACTTTTATTTCAATATTTCCTTGTTTTTTCTTAAAATCATTAATTTTGGGTTTTTTTTTGTGGGGGTCACACCTTGCAATGCTCAGGGGTTACTCCTGGCTTTGTGCTCAAAAATCGCTACTGGCTTGGGGGACCATATAGGATGCTGGGATCAAGCCCGCACCCATCCTGGGTCAGCCACATGCAAGGCAAATGTCCTTCCGCTGTGCTACCACTCCAGCCCGCAAAAATCAGTATTTTATTTTCATCATCAAATTATCTTGGAGTCTTCAAAGAGAGCTGGTTAGAGTACATTCTATTTCTTTGGATTTTAACTTATGAATCTAATGTCTTAAAATTATTTCAACTTGAAAGAATATAATATCCTGAAAAAATTCAGGATATTGTTGTCTAGATTCTTCTAAAAATTTTAGAATTCTATCTGGAAGAAAGGTGTGTGTAATTGTATATATGTGGGTATTAATTCAAGTATGCAGAAAGTCCTAGAGATCAGGTATTAAGTAAGCACACATGATTCTGTTTCGCCATATTTTACTATTTCATCTTTTTTCTAATTCTAAAAGTATTGGCTTTTATTAAATTATATCTATATCTCAATTTCTATATAATATAAAAGTTAGTCTTAACTTATTAAATTATATCTATACATCAATTCTATTGTTTTAATTATTCTATTTAAATGTTATATATAACATTATGAAAAACTTTACTTATTGCCTGATCTGTGACAAGGAAACTTTATTTGCTCTACTTATGCATTATAGACATAACTGTTCTGTAGACCCATCAGTCCCTCTGAGACAAGTTGTATAATTTAACGACTATAGATGCATTAAGCTGTCATCACCTATGGTTTGTCTAATATCTTCTAAAAGACTTCCCCAGGAAGAAAGTCATTGAGATCCTATAAAAAATATTTGAACCTCAATTTATTGGGAATAATGTCTATTTTTCTGTCCTCTATATGAATTTGATTCCTTGTTTTAAAAATAGAAACACCATAATATATGTTAAATACCAAATAGTGCTTTTGGAGGTTTCTGGGGATAATATTAAGGGCCTAATTGCTGCCAGAAATTATTCCATCCATTCAGATTTTAAATACAAAATAATGAATTGGTAATCTTTACCTAGATTAGTTATGAGTGTTTTCATTTTATTAGCTTTAGTCATGCCTAGACGAATTTTATCTCAATGTGAAGTCTTCAGGTCTTTATCACTGTGACATTGCTTAATCTTGGAAGAGCAGTATAATGCTATAGAATTATTAAAGGAATATATCAATGCAAACACAACTTTTTCCCAAAGAATAAAATTTATTGATTTATGACATTACCAGTAAGTATTTTTCTCTCTAACCATTAATAAACCCACTACAAAATCTGGAAGTTATTTCTTTAATAGTAATGCATGACAAATAATGCAGACTTTACAGCATTACAGCATCAATTTAGGCAAGTCACTATAATAAAACAAATTATAGCCAGAGCAACAAAGAGAAACAATATCAAACCATTACATGAGAATATTCTACCTTTCAGAGTTACAGCGTTACAAAGATGAACATATAAAGAAACAAGGCAATATTGTCTATGTTTAGTAAATATGTCACATTTTGTAGGCGAAAATCTTTAGCTAGTTTCAGTATTTTAGAAAATGAAATAAAACCATATCTAAGTCACTAAAATAAAGTACAAAATTTAAAAAATCACAAAATGAAGAGATTAGTGAGACTAGAAAAATTACATTGAAAAAAATTTGCAGAATAGAGAGGCATACAAGGAATAAGTATTTTGCATTCTACATATAAAGTAAGTATGTAATGGAGAAATGCAGAAGTAAATAAAAATAAAAATATTAATAATATACTGGGGCCGGTGAGGTGTCTGCCTTGCAAGCGCTAGCCAAGGAAGGACTGCAGTTTGATCCCCTGGCATCCCATATGGTCCCCCCAAGCCAGGGGCAATTTCTGAGTGCTTAGCCAGGAGTAACCCCTGAGCATCAAACGGGTGTGGCCCCCCCAAAAAAAGAATATACTAAAAATATTTACAGTAGGAGAATTAATTTATCAAAACCTCAGGACAATTAAAGGCATGTAATTTAATTTATATAGAGCAATAACATATTTGAAGAAAAACCAACATAATTGAAGAGAAAAACAATTGCAAAACAATAATTGAAGATTTTAATATACTACTTTTAATTATGAGTAAGACAACTAAACAGACATGAAAAACATATAAAGTGATTTTCAACTGCTGTTTTCCATGCAAAGAGGTTAAAAATTACTGATGTTCAGCAGACCAGTGTCATTTTGTAAGTGAAAAAACATTAGACAAATGAACATTCGAATAGAATATGTGACCAATCTTAAGCTAGACCAAAAAGGTAGCTACAGAACATTTTACTCAAAATAAAGTTCCGAAAATTATCTCTACATTACGTTTTTTATTGCTCCATTTTTGATCTTATGATGAAGTTATTGAAATTTCTTATAATATGGTAGCTGTAGCTAATTATTCAAAAAAAATTACATAGTGAATAATTGGGTAATTTTTAGTAACTGGCTTCTCCACACCCACTCTTGAATAAGGAATCTTTGTTGAGATTAATACCAAAAATAGTCTTAAAACTAATAAGCTATTCAAGAGTACTTGGGATCTTGAAGAATTTTTAAGTTTTAAATAGTTACGGTCTGATACCTATTATAAAATAACCCATATGTTTGGGGTTCAATAAGAAAACCAGCTTGGCTTGCAACAAGGATAAACATCTTTTTAATTTCGTTATATGTAGTCAATGGGAAAATTAATTTTAAGTGGCAACATTTTTTTTCTAAGCTTCTACCAAAAATTGGTGGGAGCAAGATAAAGTGAGTGTTTGATATTGGCTATGATTTGTGCTTAGGAAAATATTCCCAAATATAAATAAATGTATCTGCAAAAATGGCAATATGAATATCTCCCTTAGACACAGGGATATCAGAGGACCAAGAGCTTTTTAAAAAGTCTCTGAATTTTGTTGTTGTATGAGAGTTTGATCTGCAGACAGACATTTCACAGAGAATTTTGTGATACAAAGAAATAGTATTTATGGCTTAGCAATATATTTCAGTGTCCTCAAAAGGGCAGTAGTAGGTTAAAGTTTATGTTAGTCTCTAATTCACATGAATATAGTTAGTTACAATTTTATCCTCAGTTAATATTTGGGTAATGTAGGCATATTAGAAAATTTTAAATACCTATTAAATTTAATATCAATTTATACGATTACTTGTGTTTGAGAATGAATCAATAAAGAAGTAAAGAAACTGGAGAACTGGTCCAGTAGGGAAGGAACTTGACTTGCACTTGTTTGAAATAGCTAGATGCCAGCACCCACATATGGCCCTTTAAGTACCATCAGAAGCGACCTCTGAGCACAGGATAAGGAGTAAGCTCTGAATACTGTTGGGTGTTCCTCATTTCCAAAACAAAACCAGTAAAGAAATTTCAAAGACTAGGTAGTCATTACAAGGACAAGAAAAATAACATAAAATATCCTGGCAGAGACACATGACCTCATGAGAAGTTATAGGAAACTATTGGAATTGCATTAAAATCTATGGTCTTCTATATTTTTATTACTTACCAACTGTGCTCTCTCTTTTGCTTTTCTGTCCTCACCCCCAGGCCCGACTTCATCCTCCCATCAGGGATAAGAAGGACAGGATTGCCAAATGTCATTTTATTGTTTTTTTTTTTTTTTTCTGATGCTATTGGGACTCATGTATAGCCATGAATACACATGCCAGGCATATGCCCTAACCACTGATCCACCTCCGTAGCTCCTGAAATGGCATTTTATTTTGGGGAGAAGTGTACACTCTCAAAAATCTTATTTTGTGAAAAAATAGAAATCACAGTAGTACTTTTGCCAGTCCTCCCTTCTTGTCTCATACAGTTCTAAGTTTAAAACAAAACAAAACAATACATTATAGATTATAGCCTCAAAAACAAAGAAAAAGTATTTTAAAAATCTTGATATTTTATAGATACATTATATTCAAAACCTTTCCAAGAAATATCTTTGCCAAATTGTCTTAGTTAAAAAATGATTCTAGTTGGAATGTAAATCTAAATAGGCATGTTCTGAAGGACAGTTGCTTACATATAGCCCGGATAATAGTAGAGCATAAACCTTGCATATGGAACACTCTGGGTTCTTTTTCTATCACTGTATGTCCCCTCCCCCCCCCAAAAAAAAACCCACCAGGTGTGGCCCTGTTGGTTCCAGAGTATCTCCAAGTGTAATCTCCATAACAATAAAACAAATAATATGTGAAGGAGACAGTGAAAGAATCAGTCATCTAATGAGAAATGATCTTTCACTTAATTCCTCAATGAATGGTGGTTTCTTGGCAATCATATTAGCTAGAGGGTGATATAGGGGCAAGATTAGTTATATAAATTTTCCCTAATTTTTGTTTCACATTAGAATCATTGGAGAAGATCTGTAGATTTTCATGTTCAGAAACATAACATTCAAAATAATCACAGTCTATAATTTCTGAAGGTTAGATCCAAGCACTAAAGTTTTTCAAAGGCCTCTCCTTCCCAAGGAGTAGAGATCATAGAGCCAAGCACATTCAAACTATGGGGCATATATTTATCTTTTCTACATCTATTCACAGAAGATGAGAAATGCTATTATGAACATTTGAATAAAGAAAAAAATAGCTTATTTTCTCAGTTTCAACAATTAACTTGTTTCTCTAGGTCCTGCATTCATTTTTCTTAAAATATAAATAAGACATAACTTCAGAAAATTACTTGCTATGTAGTAAAATACTTTACACATAGCATTCGGTAGACAAGTTCCTTCTTGAAAGGAGACAAGACATAAAACATAAAGCATTAATGTACTTTTTGAAAGTACTGCCTATTAATGCAACCTATTTAGCTTTTTGTTAAATTACTTGTGCAACTTTTTTGCTCTGTAATTGTTGTTTGCTACACTCTAGGCAGTGCTGGTGGGTCATAAAATACCATGGCTCAAGTACAAAGTGTTCATATAAATCATCTCTCCAGTCCAATATTCCTTTTGAATTCTCAGAAATGTCCATCAGAACATTTATATCAGACAATGCAATATAAAATTTCTAATTACAGATTTTAGAATTTAACAGCATGACTGTCTTCAACTTATTACCTGTAATTATAAAAATCAAGGAAAACAAGGAAAGCAAAATAGGGAATAAAGACTTCAAATCATTATATTTAATTATATTTTCAGATATTTTATTTCATTTGTGTTCATTAAATTTTTCAATTTAAAGTATAACAACAAATTTTTAATTTATTCAAAATTAAATATATAAAACAATAATATTCTCCCTAGAAATTCAAGCTATTACACAGACTAGATTAATTTCGTACTGTCAAATTCGATTTGTTCACTGCAATTTGAGAACTGCCTTAAAGAAATTGTAAACTTCTGATTTATTCTTTTGTTTCTTAGTCCCAGATAATACCAAATGTAGAGATTCAGACCTAATAAATGCCCTGTATAAGTTCTATAATTTACCCACTTTAAGAGTGCCTTATGGATGTTGTTCTCTGATTTTATTTTTGGGGTTAAATAGGAACTGATTAAAATGATTCCTCACCTGAAGCTGAGGATAAATTTTTTAATTTTGATTTTAGTTATGGTGATGAACAATATTAATAATGACAGGGATTTATGCATAAAACAACACAACACCACAAACTTCACAAAGTGTCAACTTTCCCCTACCTTTTCCCAGTACACCTTGATTCTTTCTGAGGATAAACTACTCTAGACATCAGGTGTAAGTAGAGTAAAAAAATGATTGGCTATATAACTTAAAACTTGTTTTCAAATTTAAAATCTGTTTTAGGGACCAGAAAGATAACTCACTAGACTGGACTTGGCAAATTGTCCACTGGGAATCACCAAAAGCAATGTCTAAGCACAGATATGGGAGTAATCCCCAACACCAACAGGTATAGACCAAAAAAATCCAAACTAAAATATATCTAAGGTTGCTTTATGTTGGTTGATTTAAGTTTGACTCACAACCTTGAAGATAATTTATATAAGCCACCAGAGATTTAGAGCCACCTCAGCCAAATTACAACCTTAAGTTTATTAACACAATCTACCATTTGCCATGCAATGCAACATAATCAAGGGAATATTTATCATCTTCAAATTTCATCCATACTAAAAATGAGTAGTACTATATGAGACTAAGAGTTATGGGGACAAGTTATGTGAAATTTTAGAATTTTACATAAAGCTCTGCCCAAATTGCTGGAAACTCAATACCTCAGCAGGTAATTCCCTATCAAAAAATAAAATACTATTATAGAGAATATCATATGTTGTTAAAGCAATGTTACATTACAAAACTATGCTAAGAATGATTTGTATTCTTGTTTGGAAGATTTCTGATAATTAGAAAAAATAGAATTAATGCAAGTTTATATTGATTTTATTTTAGTAATTATATTTAGTAAATATGCATATTAATATACAAATAAACATGATTATAGAATATAATCACCAAGTAACTCATCTCCAGTTATATGTTTAACTTTGTTCAGTAACACATATCATTGATCATGTTCTATGACTTTCATAAAAGGGCACTGTGATGGTACAAAAAGGTCTCAATTTAGTAAGTGGCATGTTTTAATATTTTGAGATTTATCTGTTGTATCTCTCCCCTATATAAGCACTTCAATAGAGTCCAATTCTTGTAATGTGAAATACTGATTAAGCCTGAGAACTCCTTTCTTTACCTTGTGGTTTATATTCTGATTCTCATGAATTTTTCTGGGAGGAAAGAGAGAAACAAAAAGAGAGGATAGGAGATATTTTTTAAAACGTTGATAACTTTCAGTTAATTAATACTGACCCTCTGTATTTGGAATATACTTAAATTGAACCTGTTTTATGAATCATTTTGCTATTCTTTTTTAATTATCTTTATTTAAACACTGTGATTACAAATAAGATTGTAGTTGTATGATGTCAGTCATGTAAAGAACACCCCCCTTCACCAGTGCAACATTCCCACCACCAATTTTGCTATACTTAGGGACATTTTTCTTCATTAAAATTTTTTCATCTCTTCATTGAAATTTTTCCATTCAAAGTCAATTGAAATAAGAAATTTTTTAACCCTTATCATACTAAATTCTACTAAACTATTGTCAAAGATAAGAAGTATTTATCCCCAACATTTTACTTCTTAAATCTTTTTCTAGCTTCCAGAAACTTGAACCTTTAATGTGAATAAAGGACTTTAAAACCATTAAACTTGTTTTAATATCTAAAACAAAAAACAGTTTATTTTACCTAGACTCAATTACAAGTATCTTAATGCAAATATATACAAATAAGCATTGTTAAATAAATGTCACATGTATTATTATATTAATAAGACTCTTTATAAGAAGTGGGAGACAATACGATGGTCAAAGTTTTATAAAAATATCTGGAAATATGAAAAGATAGGTAGCTGGTTGGTTATTTGGTATATCTCATATTTGAAAAAATTTTCCAGTAATTCAATAAAAATGAAAAAATAGATTACAGGGTTATATTGGGAATAGATTGTAAAGAAATGATTGTAGATCATCCCCTCCTCCAATGGATGAGCCCTCATTTCAAATACTGCTTTAGCCCAATAGCTCTTACTAGAAAATCTGAGAGATTTTGGTGTCAATATCCCATTTCATTTCTTATCTATTATGACTGAGGTTTACAAAAGGATTTTCCAGTTTTATTCAAATATTTGCTAAAAAAAAGATCCATAGGGAATTAATTTTTTACTTGTCCTAATTTTATATGTAGAAATGCATCCCTGTTGTTATGCAGAAAGAGAACCAGTGTTTTGTTTCCTCCTAATTCTTTATCACTCCATTAAACACAACCTGAAAGATTTCAACCATATCAGAAAGTCAGGCATTTCACTCTTGAGAATTCTTGGTGAAACACTTGAAAACTAGCATCTCATTAGGCAAGCATTATAAATTGTTATGGAAGGAAGGTTGGACTAGAATAAAAGAAGCATAAAGCTAATCACTACCATGAAGATGACCTAAAAAGTTGATCCACAGAGCTTGGCCGACAGAAGAAGTGGAATAGGAATAACTGAGATATTTAGTAGGACAGAGAATAGAATAGGTGCATGCTGTTGACATACAAGAGCAGCAAAGCAATAGAGAACATTTTTCTTCCTACGGTTACAGATCTTCCAAAGTATACTTAACAAGAAGTACCAATGCAAACAAAATAGCTGAGTGCAAACCATACAATTAAGTAGCATAGAATTATATCTAAAACTCCAATTTTCTTTCATGTTAGCTGTATATTTCCCAGTCTAATATTTCCTAATGTAAACTTTAATTTTAAAAATTAATTTTTAAAATTTAAATTTATAAATTAATTTAAAAATTTTAATTTTAAGAATCCAAAGTTTTATTGGATACTTTTCTTTATCCTTTACCCCAAGATATATTTTGAGGGGATTAGGAATGATAGAATATCAGAATGACAATATTAGTAGACTCAAAAGATAATTATTCACACATTTTATGTTTTTATTTTCTATCTTTACTTCTCCCATTCTGCAACCTCCCTGTGAACTTGCAAGAAATAGCAGCATATCTAAAAGCCTCATTTTTTGTTTCCTCAGAACTGGTATAAAGAATAGATACCACATTATATATCAGTGAATAGATATAGTGTATCTATACAATGAATAGAGCATTTGTATTGTATATGGTCAACCTATTTTAATACCCAGCACTATTTTTTATTCCAAAATAGACTTTTAATGAGATCAACTAGTTTATTTTTATGTCAAGTTTTCATATCTTATCAAAAGTAACAGAATGGGGCAGAAAGATTGAAACAGGAGGCAGGAGATTTGACATTCATGCAATCAGCTCTGATTTAATCATGACCCCACTTATGCTTCCCAAGAACCCTGAGGAATTCGATCTGAGGACAGAGCCAGGAGTAAACCCTGAATGTGGGTTTAAAATGTGGCCATAGATGACTAAAAATAAAATACAAGTTTAAGAGATCGATGTTGTGTTTCTCAAATACAGGATTTAAATAGTTAATGACTTAAGTGATCAGGACTCTTTCAGGAACAGCCTGAAATTGTCTTATTAGGAAAATAGCTCCCACCCCCTCAGCACATTAACTTTTATAATGTATTTTCCACTGCATTGCCCTTTCAACCAAAATGATTCCCATGGTTCAAGACTGTGAAATTGATTATCCCATTTGGGGCCTTTCCCATAACTACTGATGTTTAAAGAATCTTAACAGAGCCAGCAGTGTTCTTCCACCTGCAGCTGCTGGTCTCAAGTTTGACCCCACCTGGCTGCTGGAGTTGCACAATCTGTAGCCAGGAAGTGCTACTTTGGAAACCTGACTGAGTAGGATGCCAGACTTTGGAGCACTAGAGGGCGACTTCTGCTTCTGAGGATGCTATTCTTGATCTGGGCCTGGGAGACCCGTTTGTCTCTTTCCTTTCCTTCAAGCCTTCTGATGCCTCCTCAATTCTAGACTGGATACTAAACTTCTCTAGAAATTCTGGAGCTGGACAATAGCAAGATTATCCATTTTGTGTTATCCAATATCTCTACAATATGAAGAAGCATAGCATGACTGGCATATAGCAAGTACATAATAAGTACCCCTGAGGCTGGTGAAGTGTGCCCAGTTGTTCCTTACTAAGACAAGCTAGAAGATTTTTATTTTTCTGCTTCGAGTTCTTTATGCACCAAGAAGAGTACTTGGAACAAAAAAGAGAACTTAATAGTGAAAGGGGAAAAAAAGGAGAAAAGGATTTTTTTACATTCTGTGTTAATTAAGAAGCAACAAAGGACCCAGAGTGTTTGAATTTTAGAAATCACTGGTCCAATAATAGGTGCTACCTTGCTCTCTGCCTGCTTTCCTCTTTCCTGAGTGAGAGAGCCAAAAAGACAACAGTGAGCATAAACTCTTCTGGGTCACAACACATAGTACAAACCACATTTCAAGCATTGCAATGGGAAACAACACAGGACAACATCATGCATAGAGAATGAAAATGGCATCTCTGATGACCCTGAAAGTACCAACCACCTAGTTACCACCTCAGATAAGGAGTTTAGAGTAGAAATATGAAGGATATTCAGAGAACTCAAAGAATGCATAGATCTAGCTAAACAGGATACAAAGATAAAATCAGAAAACTCTAAATTAAAATAATAAGACTGAAAAACTCGGTAGATGAAATGATAACCTCAATAGAAAGCCTCTCAAGCAGAGAAATAGCAGCTGAGGACAAAAGCAGTGAGCTGGAAGATCAGATGCAGAACAACTCCATATAGCAGAAGAGATTTGAAAGAACCTTAAAGCAAATGATCAGAAATGGAAGAAAATCCTCAAAGAATGTGAACAGATGAAAATAGAATATTCTTTTGATAAACTCAAAAAAAACAACATAAGAATCATTGGAGTCCCAGAGATCCAGGAAGAAAATCCCCAGGAAGAATCAACAGCCAAGGACATCATTACAGAAAAACTCCCAGAGCTAAAGACTGCATGCAACCAAATCCTGCATGCCCAAAGAATACCAGCTAAAAGAGACCCAAAGAAAAACACTCCAAGACACATCCTACTCACAATCACAAATTCCACAGATAGGAATAGAATACTGAAAGCAGCAAGATCAAAAAGAGAAATTATATTCAAAGGAACATCCTTAACATTTACAGCAGACCTATCACAAGAAACCTTCAAGGCCAGAAGGCAACGGTAGGGATATAGTGAAAATTCTCAAAAACTGAATGCCTTGCCTAGAATACTGTACCCAGCCAGACTCACTTTCAGATTTGAAGGAAGTATACATAGCTTCAGAGATAAACATGAGCTCAGAAACTACAGACTCAAACCAGTTTTAAAAGATACAATTAAAGGTCTGCTTTAAGACAAGGCAGGCCTAAAGACATACCAAACTTCTACACAAAGATGGCTCTAAATCCCATGACAATTATCTCTCAACATCAGTGGGCCAAATGCACCAGTTAAGAGACACAGTATGGCAAAATGGATTACAAAGCTGAATCCAACATTCTTTTGCCTACAAGAAACACATCTGAATAGTAAGAACAAGCACAGACTCAAAATCAATGTTGGAAGCACACATCAGGAATGAAGAAGGGGCCTACATACTTAGCTTAATGACACAACTTATAAAATTAGAAAACAATCAACAAAATGAACCCAAAATAGGTAGGCAGAAGGAAATAATAAAACTTAGAACAGAAATTAATAAAATGGAAACCCAAAAAACAATCCGAAAGATCAACAAAGCAAAAGTTAGTTCTTAAAAAAATTGAACAAGATTGATAACTACTAGCAAAACTCAAAAATAAGGGGTCGGGGTGGTGGTGCAGAATGGTAAGGCATCTACCTTGCTGGTGCTAGCCTAGGTTTGATCCCTTGGCATCCATATGGTCCCCCAAGCCAGGAGCAATTTCTGAGTACATAACCAGGAGTAACCCCTGAGTGTCACCTGGTGTGGCCCCCAAAGAAAAACAAAAACTCACAAAGAAAGGGAAAGAAACTTAATAAACTGGATTAGAAATGGAAAAGGGGAGATCACTATAGATAATACAGAGATCCAAAGGGTAATCAGAGACTACTTTGAGAAACTCTAAGATCCTGGAACATAAGATCCTGGAAGAAATGGGGGGGGGGGGTAATTACCAGGAAAAGTACAAGTGTAAATTAAACTCAATGAGACATAATAATATGCCTATTTTAATAGAAAAATGTTTTTTTTTTATCTAAACAACCAATTCCTTTAATCGAAAGCAACAAACATGCGAATGGCAAGTGTAGAAACTTCTCAGGACCAATGGTCCCCGTGGCACTGGCCTGGCCCCTGCACTCCCCCAGCCCTGCAGATATATTGCACTTTGCATTCCTAGCACTTCTAAGGCATGGCCAAAGTTTTCCAAACATTTTGCTAGTCTCGTTTTTCAAATGCTTCCAAATTCATGCACACAACCATTCCACAGCAACGTTGGGGTACCTTCCTGAGAGGGCAAATACTCCCCAAAACCACAACCTTAAAATTGCACGAAAGATCCGTAAAGAAATCAGAATAAATGTTGGACCAGCAAAGTGCTTGCCAAGAACCCGTCACTCCTCATCCTCATTGTCATTCTCCTGCCCGGAGCCTTCAGATCGGTCCCCATCCAGGCGGTCTGCCCGGATGTGGTTGAGGGAAGCCAGCATCCTCAGCATGAAGGAGGCAGGCACAGTAATGGTATTGCGTGTCTCCTCCAGCATAAGCTCATTGCGAGTGATGACCTCATCAGCAAGTTTTCGGTTAAAAATCCTCGATTCTTCCAGTGGTGACCAGATCTTTATGTCATAATCTATGCCAGATGAGGCAAGAATTGGGTTAAAGGGATGTGGTTGCAGGCAGTTCACCACGTGATTATCAACTTCCAGAAGCATCAAATGCTCAGCAGTATGGCGGTCCCAGATGAAGATATGGCCACAGTCAGAACCACTCATTACAAAGTTAGCACCCCAGAAATTGGCTTCTTTGATCATTGTCCGGGAGTTGCGGTGGCCCTTGTACACCATCTTCACCAGGGGCCTTCGAATGTTCAGCGTGTCCAACTCTTCCATTTCTTTCCTCTCTTTCCTCCGCCTAAAAATCTCCTGAATACGGGCCACAGCAGAACGCCTGTCACCAGGTCCAGTCCGGTAGGGCGCCCCGGGGATTAGGACTGGGTCGTCGTCACTGTCATCTGTGTCCTGGAGAGTGGAGTCACAGGCTCCTGCCTCCTGACTTGAGGACCCGATGGCTTCCAGTGGAGCCGGAGGTTCCAAGGTGGTAGGTTCGGGGCTGGTCTGCTTTGAGGTCCCAGTGTCCTGGAGCTGCTTGGCAGAGGAGGAGTCTTTGGCAGTGCAGCCATGTGTCTCTTCTGGCTCAGGTTCCGGCTCCAAGCAGCGCTCAGCAGCCTGTGCTGACCCAATGTCTCCTTCAGGGGGCAACCCTGAGCTCTGGGGGCCCAATGAATCGTCATGCCCCTCAGCCTTGCAGCGGCCCCCATGTCCACGGGAAGTCGAGGCAGTGTTGCTCCATTCATCTGTAAAGTTCAGTTTTATTGTGCTTGTAGTTGTTCCTTCTGTGCTGTAGTGCAAACTTAAAACAGGTTCACCTGTCCCTGGCTTGGGGCTCAGCTTTTCATTATTGTCATCTCTGGGGCAAGCCCGCCCGCGGCCCCGGTTGTTCTGTGCCACTTCACTGGCTTCCTCAAACCATCGGGACAGCATGTCGGACATGCGCTGCATTAGGGACACGTTGGGACTCTGCTCGCCATCTCGCTCTCGCTCACTCTCTGGCCTTGCTCAGGGCCCAGTATCAGACCAATCACCCGAAGTCGCAATCGCTTCACTGGGGGCTGCCGCAACTCTTCTCTTCTCTCCTCTGCAGGAGTTTTAAGTTCTCGTGCTGTATCATCTTTTGGGTCAAAAAGGTAGATGTAGTCTGAGGAGTAACTCACGAGGATCTCCTGACCGTCTTCACTGTAGCACAGAGACGTAACCCTGCAGGATTTGTTGTTCAGATGGGAAGGGATGAAGCGAGCAATCAGGCCCGTGGTTCCACGGCCTGCATAATTCCCGGTAGCTCTGGTGCCCAGCATTCGGCGATCATAGATTCGTACTGAGCTATCAGAACAGCCAACAGCAAGATAGTATGGAATTGGTGGACAAATAGCTACGAAAGTGGCGGCACGTAGGCAGTTAATTAAAATATCATCCTTGCAATCTTCTTTCGTACAACTAGTTTTGATGCGCATATCAAACCACCTAACAGTTCCATCTTCACCACAAGAGAGGAAAGTATACGGGTCATTGGGTAGAAAAATGTTTTAACATTCATATTATCGATGTGTATCTGAAGAAACTAGACATTTATTAGATTGCTAGTATAATTCTAATAATAGTGCAATTATTAGTTTAGTATTTAACAATTTAAATGTGTATATTTTGATTCAGTTTCTTCCTATCTATAAAGAAATAAAATGTACATTAAAAGTAGTTGTTATGAATGATTATTACACCTTTATATAATAAGCAAAAGCTAAAAACCTACCAAATATTATCGACATGAAAATAGGCTAATTTTCTATCTACATTTGTATTTAAAATGAATAAAATATTGATATACACTACAATACAGATGCACCTCAAATATTCCAAATCTATCTTTTTTTCTTTCTTGAATATGAGAGAAAATTTGCTCCTAAATCAAAAGAAATGATCATTAATATCAAATGAACCAAACTTAATTCTCTAATGCAACCTTCCTGTATTTTTCTTGGTAACTTCCAATAACTGAAATTTCCACACTACATTTCCTTTTCTTTAGTTGAAAATTATGTTTATAGTGGTGGTTTGGGTCATTTTCAGACTATTTCATTCAGTATTTCTGGGTATTTCCCGTATAAATCTATGTATAATAATACACTTTAAGAGAAATAAAAACACACTATAAGAAATTATTTATATCACATAAAATATATTCAAAAGTATAGGAAATCATTCGTCACTCTTAATATTAATAAAATTAAGAACTCATTACAAGCTAGGAATATGACCTGAACAGAAATTTCACTAAATAAGAAATTGGTGTCAAAAACACAGAAACTAAGGATATTAGGCCCTTGGATATTTCAAAATAATTTTAGCCACTTAATTTACAGCAAAAATTGCCTGGGAATACATTGTGGGTTGCAAAGGAAGACAAAAAAAATAAAAAGAAATATTTTAAAAGAGTATGAGGAAATTTTTGTGACTAATATAAATATTTATTATTTTATTATGATAGTTAATTTATGTGTGTATGAACATGTATACATATACATACAAACATGCATTGTAAACTTCACTGTGTCATTGTTTTTTGGATTACAGGTCACATTGTGGTATTACAGGACTTACTCCTTGCTCAGGAGTCACTCATGGTGGGTTGGGATACCATATGGAATGCAGAAGATAAATCTTAGGTTGGCCCTGTGCATCACAAGTGCACTACATGCTGTTCTATCACTCTGCCCCCTACTGTATGAATTTTATCTTAAAAAAAACTATTAAGTGCTATTTTAGGACAATTAATAATTAAATACAGTCTAAGCCAAAGTTTCCAGATCTTATTTGTCTTGCCACCCTTTATTAGAAAAACACTATTTGTCATTCCTGGAAATCTACCTCCTTTAAGTGAACAATAGAATGCACCCTCCAATTATATGCAAGGCTACTGACCTTCCTCCTCCCTTACTTGCTTCTTAGTCCCACTGCCTCCCATGAGGCTATACTAGTCTGAGAAATGCTGGGCAGAAAATCATCAGTATTAACTCCCAGGTTTTGATAACCATATTGGAATTAATTCTGGCAAATTATTCACCTAACTAGAGGATTAGTTATTCCAGGCTTGAGCTTTTAAATTTTTGGAAGAATCATCTTTTTAATTCTAGACAATTACCCAACTAATTATAAAAAGTTGCTTTCTTTCCTTTTCACAATATCTATATTTATTCACTCTCAGCAACAAGAAAGGTCAGATAATAGATTGAGGGCAAGTTGTAAACTTCCTATAAAAGTAGGAGTGAGAAGAGAAGCCTAAAGCAGCCTGGGATTACTTAGTAAAATGATAAACAGGATCCATACTTCATTAAGCCATGTGTATTTCATTATCATCTCCTTTAGTCATCCAGAAAATATCGATTAAGTTCTATGAGACTGTCTTTTCCTTTTAGTTTCTTTGCGTCTCTTGCCTGTCATATTTATATACACAAAAAAGTACAATATTACTTAAAATGTATGATAAAGAAGTGGCTGATTTTACATTTAATTTGTGGGAGAGCAAAATAAAGTCAAGAGACATAAGGACTTTACTCAAGGTCATAAAGTTATTCAACAGAAAAGATAAAGGTCCCATCTGCTGTGCCTTTCTCAAAAGCTGAGCCATGCTTAATGTACTAGAGAAATCATTGCTTTAGAAATCAGAGGACCACATTTTATATTTTTAAAGTATAAAAACTGCAGTGACATTTTATTTTTAATTAGAATTTTGAAAACTGTTTTTGCAGACTTTTGGAAGAACAGGGAAGGGATTTTGTTGGCAACCAACAGTGTTCCAAGACTATTCCTGGTTCTTTATTCGGGGATCATATGTCATATCAGGGATCAAACCTGGGTCACTAGATGTAAATACATGCCTTACTTCCTATACTATCTATTTATATCCCACTATTATATTATATTATATTTATATAATAATTATTATATATCTTTATGCCATCTATTTATATTCCAGTCTTAATTCAGATATTACACAAATCCCCTCTTCACTTAAGATCAAGTTCTCATTTTTAAAGAGGATTAGAATGTTCTATGATTATTGTTGACCTGATTCACATTATCTCTGTTTCAGGTGACTTTTAGTTCTATTGTTGATATTCTTTGGGGTTTTTGAATCATTGTGTACCTCTCACTAATTGGTTCCTCTGTGCAGATACATAGAAGTGACTTAGAGGCTATTCATGATATTCCTTATATCTTGTCTTTTTGTTCTCTAGTATTTTACTACAAACTCTTTGCATAATGTTTGTGCTTAAAATTACAATAATACTTACTCTTAATTATATAAAAATAATATAACATGACTAGTAAATGGATGGTAAAGAAATAGCTCAAATGATACATCATTACCTAGCAAGATTCTGAGTTCAATTCCTTGAACCGCATAACCCACCATACATCTCCAGGTATTGGTTTTTCCTGGCTGAATGGAATTGATAGTACCTTTATAATGAGATTCTCTGGCAATTTTAATGAATATGTACTAATTTCCAATATTTTCCAATTACCAAACACATATTTTGGGAAAAATAAATTATGCTAAGTAATAAAATATATTCTTTTGCTTTTTAAAATATTTTAAATCATATTATCATTTTAAATAAACCAGAAGCCCAGTCTTTAGCAATTTAATTAGTAATACAAGACAATACTAAAAAAATTTTTATTAAAAGTTCTGCAAACTGTACTCAATCCATAAAGTTGTATTTTAGTATTTTAGTCAAATTTCAATTCTAATTCATATTCTAAATTCTAAAATGTAAATATAATCCTCAGAAACAGCCAGCATGTATTTGTTTTGTGCTAATCAGTCAGGGAATCTGCAAATATAATGTGATGGAAATATGTGATGGAAATATAATGTGATGTGAATATAGTGCAGTCAATATGTCTTTATTAACTAGTTTATTTTCCATATTGAATTGTGCTTATACTTCCAGATAACTAACCTTTTTCCACCCTTTTACCATGATACAATTCATGCCACTGATGTTATAAATATACAGTTTTTTTTTTTTTTTTTTTTTTTGGTTTTTGGGCCACACCCTGTGATGCTCAGGGGTTACTCCTGGCTATGCGCTCAGAAGTTGCTCCTGGCTTCTTGGGGGACCATATGGGACACCGGGGGATCGAACCGTGATCCGTCCTAGGCTAGCGCAGGCACCTTACCTCCAGCGCCACCGCCCGGCCCCTAAATATACAGTTTTAATAAATTCTGTATTTTTTTACTGATACATGCATTGATGTCACATATTAATTATCAGGCAGCTGATTGCCATTTCTCTTTTTCCTTTTATTTGGAATTCATACAAGAGTTATGAAACTGTGAATGAATGTGTCTAGCATACTTAAATTTTCTCTAATGAGTCAGAATGGACTCTAGACTAAAGACAATTAACATTTGATAAAGTTTTATATAAATCTGGGCTCTATCTGTTGACATATTAAATTAAAACCTTAAGGAGGGGACAAGAAAAAGAACCCTTAAAATCTCTTTATTCTCTAGATCACTATCAGAATAAATACATGACAGAAATAAAATAATTTTATTATACCATACATGCAAAGCATGTACTCTACATACATGAGAATATGCTATTTTGTATACTATGTGTATTTCTTTATTAAATGATTTGTTTTAATAAATATAAGCCAATATGTGTATTTCTTTATGTGTACTTATTTATTGGAGAAAAGTTTTGCTTTAACAAGTTGCTTAGCGTTTATCGTAGAACTCTTGATAACCATGCTGCCTAGATAAAGATAAAAAAGTAATTCAACTTATTTTAGAATATTCATCTAAAGTCATATCACCAGACTTATTAAAGTGATTTTTTAGAAAATACTTACTGAGGCAATACTTGTATAAATTTATCAGTAAGACTTCTATTAACTGTTAAGCATATGCTAGTCCTTAAAACTTTAGAAATTAAGCCAATCATCTTTTTTTGTTAACTTACCTATCAGCAATGATAAAATTGAAATTTCAATGATGAAAATATGCTTACAATGAGGCTAAGTACATTAAACCATTTAACACCAAAATCAGGTCTATTATATTCATTCACTTAACTATGTTCTGAGGGGGCCTGACTTAAGTTACTATGTTTGAAAATCAACATCGATTTTATTCTAATAACAAAACACAATTCATAGTAGGAAGTATAAGTAAATTAATTATTGAGATCTGCAGGAGCTTTTATATTATAAAATTTTTTAAATCCAACATATAAGGTCATTTTTTTTGAATTTTTCATTGCTTTTACTTAGTGATTTTTCTGAACATGGATGGACATGAAAACTATTATGCTGAGTAAAATAAGTCAGAGGGAGAGAGACACAGAATAGTCTCACTTATCTTTGGGTTTTTTTTTTTTTAACTTTTTTCATTATTTAATTATGACAACAAAGATGCAAAGAAAGAGGACAGGGTAAAGTTACAGTGGAAGACCAATCACCCATAAGCAGAATTCTCGGTAGTCCCATCGATGATATCCCAGCCTTGATCTTTCAACCAAAGAAAATTAAGAAAAACAAAATTGAACCCATGTACAATACAATTAATTTGTCCCTCAAATCCCCAGTTGTATTACATACTATTTCTTAGCAGCACACAATATAATCCAAAGAGATTAGATTTATGTAACTCCTTAAACATTGAGGGCAAAGTACATTTATCTAGTTCCATGCACATGCTTACTAGTTTAAGTTAACCTCAAAAGTTTTAGTGGGTTGTTTTTCTTCAGGATTGGAGTCAAGGGAACATAGTAAAAAATGGTATTAAAGTGGCATTTGTTTGCATAGGCCCACCAAAACATATGGGACATGGAAAGAAAAATTATGGTCTAAATACAAAGAGACCCTACCCCTGAAGTTTCCTGGCACAGGACTGACTCTAGGCTCCAGGCAAACTAGTTTGTCCAATTCAAGTCATCGTCTGTAGTGGCAATACACCTTCATTCCTCACATAGTCTCTGTTGTTGGTATCATGCTTCTGTATTAAAGGTCCTGGAGTCTGCATATCCCATATTGCAGTCAGGATGGTGCAGAGCATCACTTAAGGGGCACTAGAGAGAACCATGTCCTGTAGAGCAGGTCATTGTTGTTGTCACGTCTTCTCAGTGTAAACAGAAGTCTCTTTTTAGGAGGTCGATGTCAGACCCTTGGTAGTGTCTTTCCTGGTAGAGGACTGCTTCCAGCTGTTGCTATAAAAGACCTTGGATGTTTCGTAGATAGCTTGCCTGGTTCTGGCATGAATGGAGGATGCCCATTCTTCAGAGGCCTGTGCCAGGTCATTATATCAATGTTCAGGGTGTAAGGTACATTGTACTGAGATTTATTAGATAAGAACTTATCTGTATGTATACTGTTTTCCCATTTTAATGTGTCTATGCAAACAAGGATCAATGCCATGAAGCGTTATCGGCCCATCTAGAGGCAATAGGAACAAGACCAGCAATTTCCATGACATAGTTCAATCATAGGCATTAAACTGAGGGACAGTTCCACCAACAATCCTTATTAAACAGCTTACAAAGAAAAGACAAGATGAAAAGTGGATAGAAACATCATGGTAGAAGAATAGAGAGAGAGTTACAGCCGTTAAAGAAAATATACATAAAATATTCAAAAGATATATGTGTTCAATTTATATCCTTCTAAATAGTTCTGGGATTCTTAGATCCACTGTATGTCTTTGGTCTGAGATTAGAACTGTGTATTATTGAAGTTAAGAAGGGTAAATCTAGGGTACTGATAGTTGGGAGGAGTAAATGTTCACGCGGGGGCACTAGCCCCCGCGCGGTTTGCATCATATAGACTAGTATGAAATTGCCAGTGACAGCCTGAGTATAACTGACCAGCTATCTGCCACCCCACATTTCAAACACCACCTCCCAAGCCAATCTCAGGAGCTCAAGCCCCACCCTAGGCCAATCTCTGCAACTGGCCTGGGAGTGGGGAAAACCCAGGGTGCCCCATCAGGTCCTCCCAGAAACCCACCTGGAGATCTGGAGGAAAGGGGGAGAGGGGGGTCGGGTGACCCAGGTCCGGGCCCCCTACCCTAGGCCGGGCCAAGTGGCCCCTGGCACATACGGAGTTCTGCCAGGAGCCAGCCCGTGCCGGCTGAAAATCCTGCCCCAGGAAGGGAGGAAGGCCCTCCCAGGCCCCAAGGACCAGAGCTCAAGCCCCACCCTAGGCCAATCTCTGCAGCTGGCCTGGGAGTGGGGAAAACCCAGGGTGCCCCATCAGGTCCTCCCAGAAACCCACCTGGAGATCTGGAGGAAAGGGGGAGAGGGGGGTCGGGTGACCCAGGTCCGGGGTCCCCTACCCTAGGCCGGGCCAAGTGGCCCCTGGCACATACGGAGGTCTGCCAGGAGCCAGCCCGTGCCGGCTGAAAATCCTGCCCCAGGAAGGGAGGAAGGCCCTCCCAGGCCCCAAGGACCAGAGCTCAAGCCCCACCCTAGGCCAATCTCTGCAGCTGGCCTGGGAGTGGGGAAAACCCAGGGTGCCCCATCAGGTCCTCCCAGAAACCCACCTGGAGATCCGGAGGAAAGGGGGAGAGGGGGGTCGGGTGACCCAGGTCCGGGCCCCCCTACCCTAGGCCGAGCCAGGTGGCCCCTGGCACATACGGAGGTCTGCCAGGAGCCAGCCCGTGCCGGCTGAAAATCCTGCCCCAGGAAGGGAGGAAGGCCCTCCCAGGCCCCAAGGACTAGAGCTCAAGACCCACCCTAGGCCAATCTCTGCAGCTGGCCTGGGAGTGGGGAAAACCCAGGGTGCCCCATCAGGTCCTCCCAGAAACCCACCTGGAGATCTGGAGGAAAGGGGGAGAGGGGGGTCGGGTGACCCAGGTCCGGGCCCCCCTACCCTAGGCCGGGCCAGATGGCCCCTGGCACATACGGAGGTCTGCCAGGAGCCAGCCCGTGCCGGCTGAAAATCCTGCCCCAGGAAGGGAGGAAGGCCCTCCCAGGCCCCAAGGACCAGAGCTCAAGACCCACCCTAGGCCAATCTCTGCAGCTGGCCTGGGAGTGGGGAAAACCCAGGGTGCCCCATCAGGTCCTCCCAGAAACCCACCTGGAGATCTGGAGGAAAGGGGGAGAGGGGGGTCGGGTGACCCAGGTCCGGGCCCCCTACCCTAGGCCGGGCCAAGTGGCCCCTGGCACATACGGAGGTCTGCCAGGAGCCAGCCCGTGCCGGCTGAAAATCCTGCCCCAGGAAGGGAATAAGGTCATTTTATAGTTCAATTTTATTATAATAATTTGTTATATTAATTTGTCTCATAAAAACACAAAGGTTCTCTTTTAAGTTTAAAATAAACAGGTTCCAACATATATTTTTTCTCTAATTCTAATAATGTCATGGGAAGAAATGTTTGTGCTTTCAATTTATTGGAATTTTAAAATTCTACTGTAATTTTCTTGCCTTAGTCAGTATATAGAAATAAATGAGAAGATAATGAGTCAGGATGTTCAAATAATGTTAGGGTTGTTCTAGTATGGCAATTTTTATTACTTAGTTATTATAGAGTTTAAACACTTTACAGTTATCATCTTTAACTTGGTATCTGTCATTAAAAGTGAGGTATATTATTTCTGAAGAAATAAGAAAATAAGACTTGGACATGAAATATTAAACTATTAAACTTAAATTTAGGATAAAAAGTTAAACTGATATTAAGCTTAGAGTAAAAAAATAAGACAGATATTTTAGATATTTCCTTTTCACTGTAACTTTTCATTAAGTAGCTGGGGAAAACTAGGAAACTAATTTTAATTTATTAATAAGAAATATTTTCCCAATCTCTTTAATAATGATAATGTGGTACTTTAGAATTTTCTAGAGAATCTATGGTTTAAAATGAGATGAGTTTGGACCACAAATTATTCTGTGATCCACTGACCATCTTCTATCTTTTTTAAATCTTAAAAACATAACTTGATTAGCGTGTTTATATAAATCATGCTAATCATGGTTTTTATTAGGAAAAATTAGACCTGAGAAATTAAATTCAAATCTAAGAAATTGAACAATATAATTCAATAACAACAGAGATAAATGGACCTGACTTTAGCAGTCCAAGTTGAATGCCTCTAGTTAGGGAACTGAAAGAATAGTATGAAAATACGACAAGGCATTATCTATTCAGAGCTGAAACTCAAAGTGCTTTGCAGAAGAAGTGCATGAATCCAGGCAGGATAGTTGGGACTATGAGTTAGTATAAATTAAATTTACTCAGTGGCAAAAGTGAATTATTCAATGAGGAAATAATAATGACAGAGAGAGAAGAGGGGAGAGGAAAATACAATAAAAACATGTTGTGAATATCAACTACAATAGTATGTTAGCCTCTATGGCTCCTAGTGTCAGAGATACGATAGAGCTGTCTTTTATCCAGTTGTATATCTTCCTTTCTCCTTTCTCTTCTTCATCATTCAATATTTTAGTCTTCTGTTATAGTTTCATTTTACTCAACATTTTTCCAAGAAACAATTTATCTGATATTGTCAAATAGCACAAATGCAAGTGGATTCCTCCAACCTTCATTGAAAACTATCTGACAGTTTTTATTGAGCTCAAATATTACATTTGTTTATTTCCATCATATAAAATATTGTTGATTTTCTTGACTTTGGGAGTTGGGGAGTTGAGTCACATACTGTGATGTTTAGAATTAACTTCTGCCTCTACAGAGGTCACTACTGGAAGTTTAATGATATCAATACAGTTTGGGGGATAAAAGTGGACGTGGCTGCATGCAACCAAATCTTAATCCAGATACTATCTCTCTACCCCAATTTTCTTTTTAAAAGTATCAAATTAATTTTATTCAAATATCTTTCCCTTATACTGTTATTATTTCAAAAATTTTATTTTTGTTTTTGTTCATACTTGGCAGCTCTCAGAGGTTAATCCTGTCTCTGCACTCAGAAATCGCCCCTGGCAGGCTCGGGGGACCATATAGGATGCCGATATTCAAATAAGTGTCCATCCTGGACCGGCTGCATACAAGGCAAACGTCCTACCACTATGCTACTTCTCCGGTTCCTTATTTTAGAATTAATAAATTATTAAAATTACATGTAAATAATCTAAAATGTTTTGAGATAAACAAGACATTTTTCATGTAATTTTTTTAAGGCACTATCTTCAGGTTGTCCTATTTCTGGATAATATGGGGGGGGGCAGGGAGAACAGAATTATTACCCTGAACATAAGTTGTTGCTTTTTTAAAATTTCTGGTTCTGCCTTTAGAAATTACACCTGACAGGCACTGGCGACCATATTGTATGCCGGGATCTGGGTCATGTAAGGCCCCATGCAAGGCAAACACCTTACCTGCTGTGCTACTCTGCCCCAAACATAAGTTTTTTAGTTTGCTGAAAGTCAAATCCTCTACATGAATATATATATATATATATATATATATATATATATATATATATATATATATATATATATATATATATATATATAACCCTTCACCAGTGCAACATTCCCATCACCAATATCTCGATTGTTCCTCCTCCCCACCCCAAACCGGCCTGTACTCTAGACAAGCTTTCTACTTCCCTCATTTAGTCACATTTTGTTATGATAGTTCTCAGTGTAATTATTTCTGTGACTGCACTCAACAATATCTGTGGTGAGCTTCATGTCGGGAGCTGGCCCCTCCAGTCCTCATCTATTTTGTCTCTGAGAATCATTAAACAAATGTTTTTCATTTTTCTCAAAACCCATAGATAAGTGGAACCATTCTGTGTTTATCTCTCTCCCTCTGATTTATTTCACTCAACATAATAGATTCCATATACATCCATGTATTGAAAATTTCATAACTTCATCTATTCTGACAGCTGTTTAATATTCCATTGTATATATGTACCATAGTTTCTTTAGCCGTTTATCTATTGAGGGGCATCTAGGCTGTTTCCAGAGTCTGGCTATTGTAAACAATGCTGCAATGAATGTATGTGTGAGGAAGGGATTTTTGTATTGTATTTTTGTGTTCCTAGGATATATCCCTAGGAGTGGTTTAGCTGGATCTTATGGGAGCTCAACTTCCAGATTTTGGAGAAATCTCCATATCTCTTTCCAGTCCACGAAGGTTGGACTAGATGGCATTCCCAGCAGCAGTGAATAAAAGTTCCTTTTTCTCCACATCCCTGCCAGCACTGCTTGTTCTCATTCTTTGTGATGTGCCAATCTCTGTGGCGAAAGATGGTACCTCATAGTTGTTTTGATTTGCATCTCCCTGATAATTAGTGATGTGGAGCATTTTTTCATGTGCCTTTTGCCATGTGTATTTCTTTTTTGTCAAAGTGTCTGTTCATTTTATGGATTCATTAATGAATTCTTTCAAACTTTTCAAAATGAACCACTACCAATCCTGGCCAGGCTCTTTCATGAAATTGAAAAAACAGGAACATTTCCAGACAGCTTTTATGAAGCCAATATCACCTTGATACCAAAACAAGACATAGATACAACCAAAAAAAGAAAATTACAGACCAATATCCTTGATGAATATAGATGCAAAGATCCTCAATAAAATTTTGGCAAATAGAATTCAATATCTTATTAAGAAGATCATTCACTACGATCAAGTAGGTTTCATCCCAGGAATGCAAGGATGGTTTAACATTCGTAAATCCATCAACTTAATATACAACATCAACAACAAGAAAAATAAAAATCCCATGATCATATCAATAGACATAGAGAAAGCATTTGATAAGGTCCAACACCCGTTCTTGATAAAAAATCTCTCCTTTAAATGATGATTTCCCAATAGATAAAGATTCATCTTTATGAATTTTCTCTAGTAATAATTCTACCAAATATAAATGGGCGACTAATATTACATTAGTAGTTGAGTTGGCTCTTGTTTGGACATCTGTAAAACATCATTTCCTAAGCACTCAGTATTTTAATATGACTCTATGAGACTGAAATTTTGGAAAATAAAGTCTCTAACATTTTTCTCTTGAGAAAGCCTATACATTGCTCTTGATAATGCCTTAAAATAGTTTTAATGTTTTGTAATTTTTCCCACCCCTTTCTACGATTCTTTGAGATATTTTTCTTAATAGAAAAAGTGTGATTTTGTTTATATAACTAATAGTTTTGTTTTTATAACATTTCCTTTAAAATGTGAAAAATAGAATATAAATTGAACCTAAAATGAATATGCACTTCTCATGAGACCCCATTATTATGACGCAAAAATGAAACAAAAACTGGATTTAGTCTAAGTGTTTAAAGAAAATAAAATATTTTGTCAGACTAATATTTTATTTATTTTTTTATTGTTGTTTGCCTTTTGTGCTTTATTTTGTTTTTATTTCAGGACCGTGGTTATTATGTGATTGTTCTCTTTATTGCTGTGGTGCTTTTGATTTTTTTGTTTGACTTTTTTATTGTTGTTATGTTTTTTCTTCTTTTTTCCCTTTCTTTTTTTTAATAATATTTTTTATTTGAACACCTTGGTTACAAACATGATTGTGGTTGGGTTTCAGTCATATAAGGATTGGCTCTAAGGGCTGGGTCGGTTGGGCTGGGGCGCGAAGCGGGGCTGGGCGCGCGCCGCAGCTGGACGAGGCGCCGCCTTTTTTTTTTTTTTTTTTACTGATTTGATATATTTATTCTGGGGAAAAAGTTAATAATATTAAAATTTTTTATTTAAAAATAACATTATTATGTTTAGTAAAGTATAAAGCGCTGTGTATACAGAAAAATAATACAGTTCATAGCATACAGTAGTCTCATATACCAGCCAAGGTATTTTTGGCAGTCTGAGGCGGGGTTTTTACATGTTGGCATGCAGGTGTGTGTTTTGAAGCAGGTATTGTATGATTACTGCCAGAAACACCTTGGACTCTATAAATGGTTGATTCTGAATTAATTTTTGGCCATGGTGCATTCAGAAACATTTGACCATTGCCAGTTTTTATCATGACTCTCACACTCACTTATGTTACGCTGTATGGGTTCACAAGTTACCATTCAGAAGCTTTGTTCTGGGACATCAAATTTTTCTTTAGCATATGGATTTACTCTGAAGTGCTATTCATTTTATTTTAAAACAGCTTTGTTGTTGGTGTTTGGCTTATTGTTTCTTGTTTGTATTGGGGCCACACCAGGTGGTGCTCATGACTTACTCCTGGCTTTGCACACAGGGATCACTGCTGGCAGGTTTCAGAAGACTAGAAGTGCTTTGAACCTTTCTATGCTGTCTAGCAGCTTTATTCCTAATTTGGACATATTCTAATGATTCTAAGTGTACGGCACCAATCAGAGAGAATAACCTTTTCATGCCTATCTCCTAGGCTTAAAATTTTGCAATAATTTCCATTTGGCTTTATTTAGAATATATAGGCTTTCTTCTGCCTAATAATCTAAAACTAACTGTCATTCTCTCTCTCTTCTTTAGTCATTAAAACTAAGTTAAAATGGTTTTCCATCAGTATTTGGAGAGTTTTATTTTTTAACAGCTCTCTAATTTGTCACATACTAGCTCATTTATCTCAACTAGCTTATCTCCTATTTCTCAATTTTAAAACTGCTTAATTTCATTTATAATGAGTGAAAGATATAGAATGACTATCTCAAATATAGGTAGGGTGTAGGGCAGAAGGGAGATGGGGGGCATTGGTGATGGAAATATAGCTATCCTCCATCACCAGTGCAACATTCCCATCACCAATGTCCCAAATATCCCTCCTCCCCACCCCACCCTACCTGTACTTTTGACAGCCTTTCTATTTCCCTCATGCATTCTCATTGTTAGGATAGTTCACAATGTAGTTATTTCTCTAATTAAACTCATCACTCTTTGTGGTGAGGTTCAGGAAGTCCATGAAGTTCTCTGAAAATTATTGCAAGAATGTCTTTCATTTTTCTTAAAACCCATAGATGAGTGAAACAATTCTGCATCTCTCTCTCTCTCTCACTCTCTATCTATCTATCTCTCTGACATATTTCACTCAGCATAACAGATTCCATGTACATTCATGTATAGGAAAATTTCATGACTTCATCTCTCCTGACAGCTGCATAATATTCCATTGGGTATATGTACCACTGTTTCTTCAGCCATTTATCTGTTGAAGGGCATCTTGGTTATTTCCAGAGTCTTGCTATGGTAAATAGTGCTGCAATGAATATAGGTGTGAGGAAGGGGTTTTTGTATTGTATTTTTGTATTCCTAGAGTATATTCCTAGAAGTAGTATAGTTGGATCGTATGGGAGCTCAATTTCCAGTTTTTGGAGGAATCTCCATATTGCTTTCCAGAATGGTTGAACTAGATGGCATTCCCACCAGCAGTGGGTAAGAGTTCCTTTCTCTTCGCATCCCCGCCAACACTGCTTGTTCTCATTCTTTGTGATGTGTGCCAGTCTCTGTGGTGTGAGATGGTATCTCATAGTTGTTTTGATTTGCATCACCCTGATGATTAGTGATGTGGAGCATTTTTTCATGTGCCTTTTGGCCATTTGTATTTCTTTTTTATCAAAGTGTCTGTCCATTTCATCTCCCCATTTTTTGAATGGATTAGATGTTTTTTTATTCTTGTAAAGTTCTGTCAGTACCCTCTATATTTTGAAGATTATCCCCTTATCTGATGGGTATTGGGTGAATAGTTTCTCCCATTCAGCGGTGGCTCTTGTATCCTGGGCACTATTTCCTTTGCGGTGCAGAAGCCTCTCAGTTTAAATATATTTCCATCTGTTAATTTCTGTTTTCACTTGTTAGGAGAGTGCAGTTTCCTCCTTGAAGATGCCTTTATCCTCAATGTCATGTAGTGCTTTACCTATGTCTTGTTCTAAGTTACAAGAGAGAAGAAGGTTACAACTCAAGGCAACTCTTTGCAAGTTTACTTCAAATGCAAAATCAGGATTAGGAGGAAGTAGGAAATATCTAGAAACTTGATCATCCTGGGTTGGACTCTATTGTTTTAAAGGTCAAGTAAAGGAAAGAGCCAATTGCCCAGGGGTCTGCTCTCTGGCTTCTCCCTTGATTACCAGAAACTGCAGCTGCAAGGACATATTTGAAAAAGAGAAAAAAAAACATTGTCTTTGCTTTCTGGGCTAAACATTATCCAGAAAAGGGGTTCTCTTAGTAATCTTTGGTGCTGGAATTTCTGAGCCAAATTATTTGATAGAGGCCACAATTTTGCCTGAAATTTACAAAGGAGAGAAGCCAAATAATGACCGAAATGTAATGCCAAGCATCTCTTCGGAAATTCCTCAACCATCCACGCAGGGGAAAAAGGCGTCCACAGCGGGCCTTTTGAGGAACCCCGTGGGGGTAATTTCAGTTCTCCCCACCAGGAAAATCTGAGGATACATCTGGTGGGCTGAGTTCCCCTAAAAGTTTATGCATGGCCGTGGCAAAATGGAATATTGCTAAATTTTCCTAAACAAAATATTAACACATGATCTCATGCTTCTCATACTGAAAAGGGAAATCAGCCCCCCCCCACCAACCTTAGTGGGTGCCCCGCCCTTTAGGGAAGTTGTCACTGCTTTGGCCCCACCCTTAAGGAAGTCGTCACTGCCTCGGCCCCACCTCTACCCCTACCTCACGAATCATTGGTGTTATCGTAGTGGAAGTCCAGCCCTCAAGGACTCTTCTTCCCCTCCCACTTCCCATCCTATATAAGGGGGTGACGAGGGACCCACGAGGTCTTTGGTCCCCTTTCTATTCTGGGGGAACTTTGACCCTGGCCATTTGACTGGTCAGTATTAAAGCACTTTTTCAAAGCATCTGCTGGAACTCATAAGCCTCTTCATTTCTCTGCGCCGGGTAACTAAATTAGGACTTCCGGACCTTTCAATACCATATTACACTTTTACTTTCTTTTTCTACCTGTAATATTCTCCTATTTATTAAATACTAGTACATACTTCAGAATTCACTGACTCATTTTACTGTATTAAATTCAGTTTATTTGTGTTATCACTTGATGTCTCTACCTCTAAATCTCTTCTGTTTCCCTATTGATTACTCATGGGGTAGAGTAATCAATTTCAGACTGCATATAAATTCTTTAAGGGCATATATTTGAAAGATAGTATTATAATTAACATTAAAATCAATTAGTTAAAATATTGCAATTTTAAGCATTAATCTTTTTAACATTTTTTATTTGTTAGTTGACAGACTTAAAGTGGAGGAAGAGGACTCTTTACCAAATTCACTTTTAAATATACTCAAAATATAATCTTACATCTTGAAATTCTGACAGCATAGTTTTGAGCACAGGTGTTCATAGTATCTCAAAATGAGTTTGGAGTTTCTAGAAGAGCCTCTGGTTTGATTGACAGGAATTATATACACATATATATCTACATTGATTAGAGGAGAGAATGGGGCAGGTGTGGACTCTTAAGGTCTGAGCATATTCATGGTTGATGGGCTAATTTCACATTATCAATAATGCCATCTTTATGCAAATTGATGATATAAAGAAAACATTCCCTTTGAAGAATCAGTTTGAAAGGGACATGGTGTTTTTACCTTGGTGGATTCATTGAGCTACTAATAATTTCTCTTTATGGAATATTCTAGGTAACTTTGGCGTGCAAATTGCTGACCTATTTTGGTTAATCATGTTTTTTTTGTTTGTTTGTTTTGGTTTTTGGGTCACACCCTGCGGTGCTCAGAAATAGCTCCTGGCAGGCACAGGGGACCATATGGGTCACCGGGATTCGAACCAACCACCTTTGGTCCTGGATCGGCTGCTTGCAAGGCAAACACCGCTGTGCTATCTCTCCGGGCCAGATTAACCATGTTATTTCATCTAGTTAGTTGAGTTCAAACTTGTGGTCATCAAAATATTATTTAAAATATTTGGGATAGGGTATCTTTTGTTATTGTTTAGAAATTCTAAATGTATGTAGAATATAAAAATAAAAATTTAACCAGCTGCCCAATTGACTCTTGAAAAAGTTGACTTTAGACAGCAATCAGAAATATGAATTGTTATCAAGTGGTTGCCAAAAATAATTTTAAATATGAATAGTAAAATAATGAAGATCTTTATACTAGATCTTAATTTAAGTGAAAAAATAACATAACATATAGTATTTTTACTTATTATAATATAGAACCTAGATATCAGTTTGGGTTTTCCTTCTTTATGTAGCTCACAAGATTTTTATTTTGTGAGTATTTACCAAAAAAAATTTAATCCCTTCACCCATACCTCTAATTAATGACTGCTATGCACACACAAGACTGGGGTTTGCCCTCTGGCAGACCATGTAGTCCCCCAAATACCACCAGGAATATTGCCTAAGTGCAGAATCTCTGATACCACCAGGAGTGGGTTATAAAGTAAGACAAAAGAAAAAAAAAAAAGAAAACTATTTTTATACTACTTAATTGGTTCTCTGGATTTCACCTATATGTTTCTGTGTTAAAATTCTATTGGACAGATAAGGTATTAATATTTTGAAATGGAAATGGCCTTGCCATGCCTCATATTATAATGTTATGCTAAATAGATTACTAATCTATAGGAATAAAACCCAAAAATATCACATTGGCTTACAATACCCTGATTCATTAAACTGGAACCTGGATTACTTTTCATTCTGATTTTATCATTTGCTTTTCAAATGGATTCTAATTGCATTGTCCTTTGCTTGATACCTGGAAAACTCATTCCCATCTCAGGATTAACATGATAGTAAAATGATCAACTTTGCAAATTTATTTGAGGCATCTCAAAATTCATTTTTCCCTCATCTCATTCTTTTTCACCCACTTACCAATTATTTTGTAAATTTCTCCAAAAATTTAGTGTTTACAATACTGACTCAGAAATTATATTTCCAAATACAACATTTATGTGTAAATGACTATACATCATGATATATTTTTATAACAAGCCTGTACATTAATTTAGTAAGCATTTTTAGCCACCTATAAATGTTTGGGGTATCAAAAGTTTTCACATAAATATTGTTAAAGTCTATTTAATAAATAAATCCATTTTTGCTAAAAGTGGATAATCCAATCACTTAGCAATTTGGACAACTTCTTAGTGGGATTTTTTTTGTCACTATAGAAATAAATTTATTTTTAATTAATGTTTATAACACACAAATATCTTTTGGCAGAGATTTTATAATAAATTATATAATACATCTCTTCAATTGAAGACTATTGCTCATAAATAATCCATTTATAACAAGCTAAAATTATTGTATGATGAATAGCTAAATTACACTTTAAACATTATTTAGTAGTTCCAAGAATTTTATTTGGAATTGTTTCCACTTCAAAACATTCTATATTTAGTATAAAAAAATCTAATAGATAAGCAAGAATAAAATTGAGATATATTGAACTATAACAGTATTTTCACTGAGTTCACTAATCAACTTCAAAGGGCCTAATTAGGCCAAATTACTGTTGTAGGAGGAAGAGATAAGACTATTCCTAGTTCTCTTACAGATGTCTGAGATAGTACATTAATGGAAACTAGAACACATTTGTTCAATGTATTTTCCAAATAATTTCACTCTTATAGTAATAATGTATCATGGGTAATATAAACACCAAATTTTGGGCTAGTATATGGTTTTTTGGTTTTGTTTTGTTTTGGTTTGGTTTGGTTTTTCAGCCACACCCAGTGATGCTCAGGGGTTATTCCTGGCTATGCGCTCTGCTCCTGGCTTGGGGACCAAATGGGACACTGGGAGATCGAACTGTGGTTAGTCCTAGGCTAGCGCAAGCAAGGCAGATGCCTTACCATTTGTGCCACTGCTCCAGCCCCTGGGCTAGTATATGTTTTATCATTACATGTTGCTATGGAAATAGATGTCACAAATTATATACTTACAAATATTTAAAAAATCATTATAATTTTGGAATTATATCTGTTATATGTCATGTTTATGATAAAGGTCCTAATACATACAAAACTCTTCATAGCTTTCCTACATAGAAATATACAGATAGTCTAAATTTTTACCTGATTGTTCTAAACAAGTACAAAAAGTCTACACTTAAAGGGAAAAATAATTTTTGATACACAGTTACAAAGTTGTTCATGATTGAATTTAAATAATATGATGTACAATACCTTTCACCAGTATAGATTTCCCTCTACACATGTTCCCAGTTTCCACCTCCCCTCTTCCTGTTGTTTCAATCTATACACTGTGGCTTGCAATATTATTACTGAAGGCATGTCATGCATAATATCTCCTTTCTGCACCCAATTCTTGTCCAGAGTGATATTTTCCAACAATCATTGTCATAACAGCCCCTTCTCTGAACTGCACTCCCCAGTTATTTATGGCAAGGAAAACAGACCAGTCTTCTGGGCCCTGGTCTCTAGTATCTTTAAACATTGTTGCCATACTATCCTTTTTTATATATCCCATAAATGAGTGCAATAATTCTATGAGTATCCCTCTTCATCTGGCTCAGTTTGCTCAGCATTAATACTGTCCATATCCATCCAAGTATAAACAAAATTCATTACTTCATTGTGCTTAACAGCTGCATAGTATTCAATTGTATAGGTATAGCATTGTTTCTACTGGGAGCACACAAGTTTTTCCCATATTCTGGCTATTGTGAATAGTGCTGTAATGAACATAGGAATGCTGACTTTTCTACAATGTGTTTCTGGGCCTGTAGGATATATTTTTAGGAGTGGTATTGCTTGATCATATTAAAGCTCAATTTCTACATTTTCTAAGAATGTCATATTGTTTTCTAAAACTGCGGAACCAGTTAATGTTCCAACCAACAATGAGGGAAAAATTTTTTTTTTTTTAGTTTTTGGGCCACACCCGGCAGTGCTCAGGGGTTACTCCTGGCTGTCTGCTCAGAAATAGCTCCTGGCAGGCACGGGGGACCATATGGGACACCGGGATTCGAACCAATCACCTTTGGTCCTGGATCGGTTGCTTGCAAGGCAAACGCCGCTGTGCTATCTCTCCGGGCCCGGAAAATAATTTTTAACTCATTTTATGTATTAAGCTAATTCATAGTTTTAAAAGCAATTCACATACTTTTATCAAACCAGTAAAAATGTATACCAAATGAGATTTGAGTACTTAAAATTAGAGCTCAAATATTATTTACTATATTGATATTTTGGGGATAGCTAAATAGTACAGTAGATAAGGCACTTGCATTACATGTAACTGGATTCAGTTTAATCCCTAGCATCCCATTTATTCCACTAAGCCTTCCAGAATCCCTGAGCACAAAGCCAAGAGAAAGCCTTTTGTAGCCTAAACCCCAAAATAAATATATAAATAAAATATTAACATATATTCTTCAAAGTCTTAAATGCATGACTTTCATTCTAACAAAGAAGGCAACTCTTAATTTCATCTTTATTAGAATCACTAGAATTTTAAGAGACTTTAATTGTAATGTAATGTCTATTTATTTAAAAATTGGTATTTCATATTCAAGTATTTCTTAGAGTCTAAAAAGGTGGTTTGAATCCCGGCATCCCATATGGTCCTCCATGCCTGCCAAGAGTGATTTCTGAGCACAGAGCTAGGAGTAATCCCTGAGCGTTGCTCGGTGTGGTTCCAAAATAAAAATAAAACAACAACAAAAAATGGCAATCAACTCTACACTCCTACACAGAATTGTTTTCTAAGATTGGCACTTGGCTCCAATTTACTTTCAGTTTCTTTTTACCTAAACTACAAGGATATTTCTTAAGTATTGAAGGTGAATTTTCACTGTTTGAGAGTGATTTTTCATATACAATCTCTGACAGGCTCGATTGAAGCAAGATATAGAGCATTGGGGCTGAAGTAATAGTACAATTAATAGGGTGTTTGCTGAACAGGTTTTCTTTTATTGATTAATTAAGGACCATAGTTCCAAAATTGTTTATTGTTGGGTTTCAGTAATACAATGTCCACCATCCTTCACCAGTGCACCCTTCTGGCCACCAATATCTTTCATTTCCCTCCCACCCAACTCCCACCCCTGCCTATCTCAAGGGAAGGCAATTTGATTCTCTCTCTTTTTTTGACTTTGGGGTTTGACTATGGTTAATAAAGGGGTGCCTTGCATGTGACTTTTTTCCCTTACAAAACCTAGTTCTTGTCTAGAGTGATTAAGTTCCAACTATCATTTTCCAAAGTAGACCCTTCTCTACCCTTCTCTATCCTAATAGCACTTACCATTATTGTAGCAAGCTTCCTATCTGGCCTGAACTCCTGACTTATCTCCATTGGTTTTGAATATTATTATAATACTATCTCTTGTTTCTTTTATATCCCACAAATGAATGAGCTTATTGTATATCTATCCCTTTCCTCTGGTTCATTTCACTTAGCATAATAACTTCCATGTCCATGTATAAGCAAATTTTATTACTTCATTTTTCTAATGGCTGCATAGTATTCCATTATGTAGCTCTACCACAGTTTCTTTAGTCACTCATTTATTGTTGAGCACCTGGGTTGTTTCCAGATTCTGGCTATTGTAAATAGTGCTGGAGTGCAGAAAGCATTTTTATTTATGTATTTATTTTTAGTCACCAGTTTTTGGTAGAGTGTTTTGTTGTTTTGTGGGATCATTATAAATTTAAAATACTGGCTTTTTGTCATATGTACAATGCATAAGTATTTTCCTATTTTTTTATTAAAAAAACCTTCACCAGTGCAACATTCCCATCACCGATGTCCAAGTGTTCGTCCTCCCCACCCCAAGCTGGCCTGTACTCTAGACAGGCTTTCTTACTTCCCTCATTCAGTCACATTTTGTTATGATGGTTCTCAGTGTAATTATTTCTCTAACTATACTCATCACTCTCTGTGATGGACTTCAAGTCGTGAGCTGGACTTTCCAGTCTTCCTCTCTTTTGTCTCTGAGAATCATTACACAAATGTCTTTTATTTTTCTCAAAACCCATAGATGAGTGAGACAATTCTGTGTCTATCTCTCTCCCTCTGATTTATTTCACTCAGCATAATAGATTCCATATACATCCATGTATAGGAAAATTTCATGACTTTATTTCTTCTGATAGCTGCATAATATTCCATTGTATATATGTACCACAGTTTTTTTTTTTAGCCATTCATCTATTGAGGGTCATCTAGGCTGTTTTCAGAGTCTGGTTATTGTAAAATGTGCTGTAATGAATATAGGTGTAAGGAAGGGATTTTTGTATTGCATTTTTGTGTTCCTAGGTATCCCTAGGAGTGGTATAGTTGGATCGTATGGGAGCTCAATTTCTAGCTTTTGGAAGAATCTCCATATTGCTTTCCATAAAGGCTGGACTAGATAACATTCCCACCAGAGGTGGAAAAGAGTTCCTTTCTCTCCACATCCCAGCCAGCACTGCTTGTTCTCATTTTTGGTGATGTGCGCCAATCTCTGTGGCATGAGATGGTATCTCATAGTTGTTTTGGTTTGCATCTCCCTGATGATTAGTGTTGTAGAGCATTTTTTCATGTGCCTTTTAGACCATTTGTATTTTTTTTTGTCAAAGTGTTCATTTCTTCTCCCCATTTTGTATAGGATTAGATGGTTTTTTCTAAAGTTCTGTCAGTGCCTTGTATATTTTGGAGATTAGCCCCTTGTCTGATGGGTATTGGGTGAATAGTTTCTCCCACACAGTAAGTGGCTCTTGACTAAAGACGTGAAGGACCTATATACAAAGCAAAATGTAAAACCCTGCTACAAGAAATAAGAGAATACATGTGGAAATGGAAATCTATACACAGCTCTTGGATTGGCAGGATTAACATCATTAAAATGGCAATACTCCCCCAAATCATTGTACAGATTTAATGTGATCCCTCTAGAGATACCCAGGATATTCTTCAAAGAAGTGGATCAAACACTTCTGAAATTCATTTGGAACAATTAACACCCACGAATAGCTAAAGCAATCCTTGGAAAAAGGAATATGGGAGGCATTACTTTTTCCAACTTTAAACTGATTACAAAATAATAGTTATCAAAACAGCATGGTATTGGAATAAAGACATACCCTCAGATCAGTGGAATAGGCTTGAATACTCGGAGAATGTTCCCCAGACATACCATCATATAGTTTTTGATAACGGAGCAAAACATCCTAGATGGAGTAAGAAAAGCCTCTTCAATAAGTGGTGTTGGCAGAACTGGTTAGCTACTTGCATAAAAGCAAACGTAGACCTTCAGCTAACACCATGTACCAAGATAAAATCCAAATGGATTAAAGACCTAGATATCAGTCCTGAAACCAAAAGTATATAGAACATATAGGTCTTTAAGGAGGAAACATCAATCTCCAAACAAGTGGAAGCAGAAAAAAACAGATGGAACTATATTAAGCTGAGGCTTCTGCACCTCAAAGGAAATAGTGCACAGAGGGCATTTTTAAGTTGAGTTTTTTTGTTCTTGAGATATATCCTAGGAGTGGTATTGCTCATATGGAAGCTTGATTTCAAACTTTTTGAGGAATGTCTATATTGTATTCCAGAAAATCTGGACCAGTCTGCATTCTCATCAGCAGTGAATAAGAGTTCCTTTCTTCCTGAATCCACACCAGTACTGGTTGTTCCTTTTGTGTGTGTGTGTGTGTGTGTGTGTGTGTGTGTGTGTGTGTGTGTGATGTGTGCTAGTCTCTGTGGTATGAGATATCTCATTATTGTTATCTTTCTAATAATTAGTGATATGGAGCATTTTTCATGTGCTTTTTTTGATATATGTATTTCTTCTTTGAGGAGATGTCTGTTTATTTCTTCTCCCCATTTTGATGGCATTAGTTTTTTTCTTGTAATGTTTAGTCAGTGTATTGAATGTCTTATATATTACCTCATTATCTGATAGGTATCTCCAGATATTCAGGTCTATTTCATTGATCTCAGGGTTGTTTTTAATCCAATAACATGTTGAGTTTTTGTTTGTTATGCTTTGTTTTCTGTTTGTTTGTTTTGGGCCACACCCTTTGGGGATCAGAGGCTATTTGCTCAGAAATCGCTCCTGGCTAGGGTGAACATATAGGACGCTGGGGGATCGAACCAAGATTTGTCCTAGATAGGCCGCGTGCAAGGCAAATGCCCTACCACTGTGCTATCTCTCAGGTCCCATCAATTTCTTAAGTTCTGCAAAATTATTTATGTAGGCCTTTTTTTTTGCTGGTGAATGTTTTCAAAGCTATAAATTTTTTCTCTTAATACTGATTTTTCTGTGTTTCACAGATTCTGATAACTCATGCACTCTATTCCCTTTGTTTTCTAAAATCTTTTGATTTTCTCTCTGATCCATTAGTTGTTCCTTAATGAGCTGTTTACTTTCCAAGTGTTAAAATTATTTCTATATTTATTTTGCATTTAACTTATATTTTCAATGCATCATGCTCTGACAAGATAACTGGTATACTTTCTATCCTCTTGATTTTATGGAAATGTTTTGTAGATCATTGTGTAGTCTAACTTGGAGTGTGTTCCATGTGCATTGGAGAAGATTGTATATTTGGCTTTTGTGGAGTGAAAAATACTCTATATATACTACTAATCCCTCTCTTTCATTATTTGATTCCAAACCATTTCAGTGGTCCTCAAACTATGGCCTGCCGGCCACATAATGTATGTGTATCTATTTTGTTTCTTCATTGCAAAGTAAGATATATGCAGTGTGCATAAGAATTCGTTCATAAGTTTTGTTTTTACTATAGTCAGACCCTCCAATGGTCTGAGGGACAGTGAACTGGCCCTCTGTTTAAAAAGTTTGAGGACCCCTGCTATATCCTTGCTGAGTTTTAGCCTGGTTGATCTATCAAAAGATGACAGAGAGGTGTTAAAGTCTCCAACTGTTATTGAGTTGCTATTGATGTCTTTCTTCAAGACTATTAGCAGTTGTTTTAAATACGTTGCCGTTCCCTTCATTGGATGTATATATATTTAGGAGTGTAATTTCTTTTTGATTATTAAGAAATGCTCTTCTATTTCTCATGTGCATGAGACATTTTTGTGCATGAAGTTTATGTGGTCTGATATTAGAATGGCCACCCTAGCCTTTTTTAAGGAAGTTATTTGCTTGAATAATTGTCTTTCAACCTTTGACTTTGAGTCCATGTTTGCTCAGACTATTCAAACCTGCTTCTTGTAGGCAACACCATGATAAATTTAATTTTCTAAACCATTTTGGCACTCTTTGTTTCTTCATTAGTGCATTTAGTCCATTGAGAGAGTATTGCCATGGAATTTTGTAGTTTTTTTGTATTTGCAGAGTGTGTCAGGGCAAGCACTTTATATTGGAACTTTTTATTTAGTTTTAACAATTTAGTTCATAATATGTTTTTTTCCTAAAAGGGCTAAGAGAAAAGGAAATCAATAAAAGCTCAAAATAATCCTGTTTTTCTTAACAAATTTCCCTTCAGTTAATTAAGAGTGAAACAGTGATTATTAATGGAATAGTCTTTGAAAAAAAATTTCTTGAAATTAATATAAAATAAATATTTCCCTGAAGGTTGGAGTGGTAGCACAGAAGTTAGAACATTTTTTGTGCATGTACTCAGCCATCAATCTCTGGCTTCTCATATGGTCCCTTGAGCCTGCTAGGTGGTATTTCTAAATGAGGATTCAGGAATAATCCCTGATCTCTGCCTGAGACTATATTAGATGTATAATTTGTCAATAAAATTACCTGGTACAATAATCATCAAGTGTTAAAAAGTAATGTTATAAAGTAAATACTGCACATCCATGTTTTTTTTTTGTTGTTGTTGTTGTTGTTTTTGGGCACCCGGCGGTGCTCAGGGGTTACTCCTGGCTGTCTGCTCAGAAATAGCTCCTGGCAGGCACGGGGGACCATATGAGACACCAGGATTTGAACGAACCACCTTTGGTCCTGGATCAGCTGTTTGCAAGGCAAATGCCGCTGTGCTATCTCTCCGGACCTGCACATCCATGTTTTATTTATGTTTTATAAAGTATATTCATGAAGAATAAATATTTTGTATGTTATCATATCTATAGAATTATGAGTATTACATGGTTTTATATAGTTATATAGTTATGGTGGACTTTGAATAAATATGTTGGCCATGTGTCCTGTTGCTACCAGAAAAACACACCCATATCAGAAGATTGATTTTTCTATAAAGCCTCTTTTAAGTTTAAAAAAGTTGCTCATTTTTGTTTTTTTTTTATAGATTCCAATTCTTCTTTATCTTGGTTAATAATATTGGCCTGGCAGATACCATCAAATACAAAAGTGAGATAACAAAATAGAACACTAGGCTATTTTAATGTAAGTATATATATATATATATATATATATATATATATATATGATTCTTAATAAATAAGTAAATTTTGTACTTAGCTATTGGGTTTTTAACTGAAAAATCTTGAATTGCTTTCAGACTGCAAAGTTCAGTTAGCGACCTAATAAACTACTTTTATATCTGATATATTTCAGTCAGATGCAAACCCACATGAGACTCTAGTAACTAGTATTTTAGTACATTTGAATACTTTAATAAAAAACTATTAATAAGTATTTCTTGAAACAAACATAATATGCTACAGCACCAGAAATATATAGCAGTGGTCACTTCTTTTCATTAGCTTTGAAAATGCCAGTGAAACCACTAAGCCTATAATAAAGAAAGGACTGAAAGGACTATAGTTTATGCAGCATCCATTTAACTGGAGTTGTGATTTTCTAAGAAGAAATACTGTCATGTCTTAGAACTGATGAAAGAGAATGGGAGTAATAAAAACATTAAATTATTACTTGCATATTATACCCATAAGATCCATGCATGTCTAACTCGTGCAGGTCATTGGCAAAACCTAACCAGAACCCCAAAGAAAGGCAATAGGCTTAAATTTTTGTCATATTTTAAGGAAAAACTCAGATAAGTAGTTAACAGTTATGAAAAGGCAAATGGAGAAAATACAGTGTAAAATAATAAAATTTTAAACATGTGTTTTTCATAAACACAATAGTTTACATTTGCTAAAATATATGATTTTAGATCAAATAGACCTGGTTTTTAATCTTAACCCTCCATTAGTTGTGTGACCTTGAAAAAGATATCTTAAGGATGCTTAATTCAATACTTAATAATTATTAAAATCTAAAGGGCAATATGTATGTAACAGAACAGGAAACAAATACTGTCTCCTACAGTTGACTTACTAATGAATATTAGCAAAATACCATTTGCCAATTATGTGCATATTCTAAAACAAGGTGTATGAGCAAAAAATTTACAAAAGATACATAAAAAATGGTTTATTACCTTCGGCTCTCTGTTAATTTAAGAAATCACTGAGCAGCTAAGAGAAGAAATGAAGAGTTTTTTGAGGCAAAAATTTGGAGTTTAAGGCATCCTTATCAACACACATGAAAGGACTCATAGAGCTTTTTCTTTCACCTTATATTAGGTGGAAGGGGTGTTAAAAAAATATACTCTGGGCCCGGAGAGATAGCACAGCGGCGTTTGCCTTGCAAGAAGCCTATCCAGGACCAAAGGTGGTTGGTTTAAATCCTGGTGTCCCATATGGTCCCCCGTGCCTGCCAGGAGCTATTTCTGAGCAGATAGCCAGGAGTAACCCCTGAGCACCGCCAGGTGTGACCCAAAAACCAAATATATACTCTAAGATTCGAACTTGATGCCAGAGGTCTAGGGAGCATTTGATATGGCACATCCTTGTTGTTCCTCTTCTTATGCTTTATATATGTATATCTTTATATATATATATCTTGACTTAATATATAAATTTTGATCATATTTTTTTACATGTTATTACTTTTGATAATTTCTTCTTAATTATCTCCTTTAAATACAGCTTCTCCACCACTTTTACTTTTGTCTTAACTATTCTCTGTATATGTCTTACTCTGGTATTTTTTTATGTGAATTGTTTAGATGTGTATAAATGAATACTGTTAGCATCCATTACCACTTCCTAACCATGCTAATGTGCAGAGGTTGAGGGTCTCTAGGGCTGCAGGGCTGCATGCTGCAGAGGCCCAAGTCTTTTAGAGCTGGGTGTTGCAAGGCTTGCAGGGACCCATGGAGCCCAGCTGCCTGATGGGATCTTGTGCCCACCCAGCAAAGCCAAGATGTAGTAACGGCCCTGCCAGGGACTGAAAGAGAGAGAGACACACAGAGAGATACAAGGAGAAGAGAAGAGAAGAGAAGAGAAGAGAAGAGAAGAGAAGAGAAGAGAAGAGAAGAGAAGAGAAGAGAAGAGAAGAGAAAAGAGAAGAAACGAAGTATAATTTTTATTCCTCCTGGTGTATGAGGCCTGCCACTATAGCTTGGGGCTTTCAGAGAGAGGGAGAATGCTAAATGGAAAATCACAGGCCAGAGGTGGCTGGAGAAGACCAGGGTTCAAAGAAGAAAGAAAAGTGAAAGGTGCAATGGTAAAGGGGGGGTGTTCTTTTTATAACTGAAACCCAACATGTAATTATGCTGCAGAAAGAAAGAAAGAAAAAGAGAAGAAAAAGAAGAAAAGAAAGAAGAGAGAAGGAAGGAAGAACAAAGAAAGAAAGAAAGAAGAAAGAGAAAAAGAAAGAAAAAGAAAGAACGAAAGAAAAAGAAAGAAGAAAGAAAGAGAGAGAGAGAGAAAAAGGAAGAAAGAAAGAAAGAAAGAAAGAAAGAAAGAAAGAAAGAAAGAAAGAAAGAAAGAAAGAAAGAAAGAAAGAAAGAAAGAAAGAAGAAAGAAAGAAAGAAAGAGAAAGGAAGAAAGGAGAGAGAGAAAGGAAGAAGAGAAAGAAGAAGAAAGAAGAAGAAAGAAAGAAAGAAAGAAAGAAAGAAAGAAAGAAAGAAAGAAAGAAAGAAAGAAAGAAAGAAAGAAAGAAAGAAAAGAAAAAGAAAGAAAAGTGAATAGATACAAAGCAGGCAGCAATTCTACAAAGCTTTATCTCTGGCCCCCATGACTGCGAGCCAGCAAGCATTGCTCTAATCACTATTCTGGGCCACCTCCCAAAGTCCAAGTTTTCTTTTTATACCTGCATGACAAGGGGGTGTGTCCAGGTTCAGCAGTCATTACAGTAGAGGTATCCAACAGACATGTCCAAGTCCAACTGTCATATACTAATGGACAAAAACTATACAAAATTCCTGCATTTCTATAGCTTGGATCTATAGCATGTGAATGTTCAGAATGTCAATATAATTGTTAAAATAACATAGCACCAGTAAAATAAATAATATTTAGTGAACCTAAATATAAACCAAAAAAACCTACAAATAAAAAAATCTTGAAATCTCTCTGCTTCTCCACTTTTGAGTTCACTGTTGATAACAACCATCAAACTCCTGTTCCATTTTAGTTCTACTCTGCTTTTGACATTCTTAGTAACTGTCCGTGTTAGTAGTCACTAATATGATGTTAGGTCATCACTCTGACATAAACATAGTCACAAAAAAGGTCAATATATCTTCAGTTGACATACTATGAGTAAAGAATCAGCTTCTGGGATTGTTAAATGCCACTTGAGTTCATTACATATGCCCAGGGGGCTCAGGACTCTCAGAGTGAAAATCTCTCAGCATTTGTAAATCCTTCAGTACTCTTCAGTGTTCTTTTTTTCCTAACATTGGCTGAAAGATTTTTTAAAAACAAATTTAAGTATATTTATACTCATAATTATTATATAAGCACTATTCCTATATTATCACTGATTAGCTAATAGTTAACAAAAATAAATTGTTTTATCGCAGGAATAAAATAATTTTCTGAAATCATAGCTGCAAAAATGGTTATATATATATTTCTGTTTTAATCAAAGAAGTTGCATTTTAGTGTATATATTTGACAGATATAATATGAATATAAATGACCTTTTACTGTTTTTCCCCTTATATCTAAGCTCCTGAGAAAACTGGAATTTTTCTACTAGATTGTTCTATCTCTGCTTACTGCCTGGTATACTCTATATATCTTAGCACAAGGTAATTAAGTAATAATGACTTCTCATGAGAAACCCAGACATCAATATTGGAGGAATTTGTTAAAGAAGCATTTGAGGGGAGTCTAGCAGGAGGAGGTTTGGCAGGCCCCCGCTATGCCGGAGGCCTGCTTGGCCAGGCCTAGGGGGGGTGCGGGACTTGGGTAACCCCAGAACCCCTCTGCCGCCTTGCTCCAGATCTCCAGGGCTTCCCCGGGCCACACGCCTGGGCAAGCCGGTGAGTTGGGTCCCTTGGTGGAGCTTGAAGGTACCCTAGGCCTTCCCCCACTATCCATGCGGCTCCTTAGGGAGGGTCTGGGTGGGGCTCTGAACTTCTGGTCTCCCAGCTTCTTGAAGGATCTCTCCTTCCTGGGACCCGGGAGTCTAGCAGGAGGAGGTTTGGCTGGCACTAGTAATCTCTGTCCAGTCTACCTTTTCAAAATCGCGCGGGGGTTATTGCCCCCGCGCGCAGAAGAAACATTAATAGTACTTTCACAAGAAACATTAATAGTACTCTCACAAAAAACATTAATATTACTCTCACAAAAAACATTAATAGTACTCACTATCATTGAATTATGTTTTTATGTATGCAGAATGTCCATTTTGTACTCTGCCCTTTTGCATACCCCTTCATAAGTTCATATTTCTCTTCAACTTCTTTAACTCCTATCATCATTACTCCTTTTTTACCCTTTCTAACTTAAGTACTGTTGAGTCCTAAGTCACAGACCAAAGTGGTGCCCTAGAGTTAACACCCACCCAACTATTTTAAAAGGCATAAAAAGGACACATATCTTTTCAACATTTTATGGGTGTCTTCTTTGACGGCTATAACTTTTGCTAAATACTTTCTTATACAGTGATGAACCCCCCCCCCCATGTTTTTTATCTTCTCCTTGTGAACTGCTCAATATGGAATTTGGTGTGAAAGAATCCCTCAGTTTAATACTTATGTTTGAACCAAGTCATGGGTCTTGTTGGAAATGTTCTTATGCCCCCATATATCTGATAGCACCACGTGGCTTTATATCTTGTTTGCGTAGGCACACTAACATGGAAAAATACTATACATACCAATAAGTTCTTATCTAATAGAAATGGGAACACACAAATCTTGTAGTGCAATGAGACCTTACACCCTGAACATTGACATAAAGACCTGGCACAGGCCTCAGAAGAATGGGCATTCTCCATTTACCCCTTGATCTACAGAAGACATTTACAAAACATCCAAGGTTGTATATAACATCACCCGGAGGCATTCCTGTACCAGGGACGACCCTACAGCTGCTCTGACATCGATCTACTCAAAAGAGACACCCCTTAACACTGAGAAGACAACAAGAACAATGACCTGCTTACTGGACAGGGCTTGCTGTATTGCCCCTTTATGGTGAGGTTTGTCTATAACATCACCTGGAAGCAATCCTCTACCACGGAAGACCCTACCACTGCTCAGACATCGTCCTGCTCAAAAGAGACTTCCCTTAACACTGAGAAGACTTAACAACTACAACCTGCTTACAGGACAGGGCTTCCTGCATTGCCTTTTCATGGTGAGGTGAAACGAGAAGGCACTCCACATCATAACTTCAATGTAGGACATGCAGATTCCAGAATCTTTAATACAGAAACATGAGACCAACAACAGACTGTGTGATAAGTGTGTTGGCGCTACGGACAATGTCTTGGAGCGAACGATAACTTGCCTGAGGCCTAGAGCTGGTCTTATGCCAGGAAACTTCAGGGGTAGGATCTCTTTATATTTAGGCCAAGGTTATTCCTTTCCATGCCTCTCATATTTTGGTGGGCCTATGCAAACAACAATTGCCACTCTAACAACGTTTTTACTGTGCTCCTTTGACTCTAATCCTTAAAACGCACCCACTTAAAATTTGAGGTTAACTTAAGCTAATATGCATGTACATGGAAATGTAAAAAATACTATGCCTCTAATGTTTAAGGAGTTACGTAAGTTTGATGGCTTTAGATAGCCTTGTGTGCTGTTAAGAAATATTATAATGTGCTACAATCTGGGGACTTGAGGGACAAAGTAATTGCACATGGATTCTGTTTTATTTATCTTAACTTTCTTTGGCTGAAAGTTCAAAGTTAAGATATCAGCAAGGGGACTTCTCCTGAGAATTATTTTATGGGTGATTGTCCTTCCACTGTAACTTTACCTTATCCTCTTTCTTTGCATCTTTTTTTCTCATAATTCAAAATAAAAAAATTATAAAGAAGTATTTGACAAAATGAAGCTCTTGACTGGCACAATTTAAAGAACCCCATATATTTATAAATAAACATCTATGTTAGATACTGGCACAAAATTTCTGATCCTTATTAATGATGATAAGTCAAAGTGTCAAAGAAAGAAGAGCTAATTTAATAAATAATTGAATTGGGACCAGAGAGGTGGCGCAAGCCGTAAGGTGTCTGCCTTGTGCACGCTAGCCTTGGATGGATTGTGGTATGATCCCCCGGTGTCCCACATGGCAAGTCAAGAGCGATTTCTGAGCAAATAGCCAGGAGTAACCTCTGAGCATCACTGGGTGTGGCTGAAAAACCAAAATAAATAAATATAATAAAAATTTAAATTAAAAAATTAAATCATTGGCAGAGGCCGGAGCCGCTCCAACCAGAGAGTAGGGACCCCCGGCGTCCGAGGTGAGTGCACTCTCCTAGGGCGCTCACACGTGGACGACCCCGCGGCCGCCAGCCACCTTGCGTGGGACCCCCCCCATAGACTGCAGAGGCCGGAGCCGCTCTAACCGGGGAGTAGGGACCCCCGGCGTCCAGGGTGAGTGCACTCTCCTAGGGCACTCACACTTTGACGACCCCGCAGCCGCCAACCACCTTGCGCGCGACCCCCCCCCATAGACTGCAGAGGCCAGCTTGTTGGCACAGAGACCACACCACCCGTTGCCTCAACTTCTAGGCCCCAGAGTTCACCCCACCTGACCCGAGCGTAGACAGGGGAGGACATTCCCTAGTACCTAGTGGGCTGGAGTCACCTGCCCAGCTGGGACAGGTGGGACGAATAAACTGGGTGAGCTTGGGCCTGCCCCCTGGACCTTTAGGTAACCTAGAGCAACCTAGCCCCGAGCCCCAGAGTAGACCTGAGACCCCCCCTAGGGCTGAGAGCAGCTACCGGGAGGGCTTGACTGGGGGAATTTCCTCCGCGGTAACTCGGAGAAGCAGAGCTTCATTGACCCCCAGATAAGGGAGGGAACAGAGAGTCAGGCTCAACAGCGCCCGCAACCACTGTGACCAGAAGCGGAACTACACCTGCTGACAGGAATAAAGAGGAAGACTGACTTCCAAGTAGTAGAGGAGAGGAGAAAAAGGAGAGGAGAAACAGTGCCCCTCACCACTGTGGTCAGGAAAGGGCCAGTACTAGCTGCCAACAAAAGGGGAAAACAACTAACCAGGCCACATAAAGAGTACAGGAGGATCCAAACCTCAGCGAGTTCACCCAAAAGTCCCTCTAGAACCACCCTCAGGGAGGGAACCCACTCCCACACCACAGGGGATCAAAACAGGTGAAAATTAGAAGCACAGCACTCTAAAACACACCATTAAATACAAAGAAATATCCGTAAATCAAGGAGATCACTAATATCTGGAGATATGGTGACAAACCCTTGCAAGCTTCCAAGCCCACCAAAACGCACAGATCCACGCGATGAAGACCTAAAAGCAGCCATGAGGAAGGAAATGCAAGAATTAATAAAAGGAATGAGAGAAACCCTAGCTATCAAGTATAAGAAATCTATGGATGAATAAATCAGCCAAATTAAAGAAGAAATGTTAAAGAACATGAGAGATTCCATACAAAAAGAAGTGAAGGAATTAAAAGACAAAGTAACAAGCCTTACAAGCAGAAACACAGAATTGGAGAAACACATTGAAGAACTCGAAGGAAAACTGCAAACAAAAAATGATCAAGAAACCAACAAAGAAATAAAAGGCAAAGCACTGGAAGGAAAGGTCCAGTATCTAATGAACAAGGATAAAAGAAACAACCTAAGAATTGTGGGTATACCGGAAGGGGAGGAAGTAGGGAAAGGGGAAGAACAAGTAGTCAGAGAGATAATAGCGGAGAACTTCCCCACCCTCTGGAAGGAAACTGCAATGCCAATACAGGAAATAAAAAGAGTTCCCAATAAGATAGACCCTGATAAACAAACACCAAGACACATGGTAATCCAATTGGCAAAAAACAAAGAGAAAGAAGAACTCCTTAAAGCAATAAGGAAGAAAAGAAACCTCAAGTACCAAGGTAGGGACATAAGAATCAAACCAGATCTCCCATTTGAAATAATTCAAGCAAGAAGACAGTGGAATGACATATTTAAACGACTGAATGTAAGAAATTTCCAACCTAGGGTCCAATACCCAGCAAAACTTACATTCATATGGGAGGATAGACTAAAAACATTCTCAAACAAGAACGAATTTGAACTATTTGTGCAAACAAAACTGATCCTAAATGACTTACTCAAAGACGATTTACACAATCCAAACCCCCGATTGTAACAAAAACCACCCTATACAACACAACTACACAACAATCCTCTCTCTCAATAATCTCCCTAAATGTTAACGGACTAAACTCTCCAATTAAAAGACACATAGTAGAGAACTGGATTAGGAAAAATAAACCGGACTTCTGCTGTCTGCAAGAAACACACCTACAGATGCAGGATAAGCACAGGCTTAGAATAAAAGGATGGAAAGTAATTATTCAGGCCAATGGAAAACAAAAAAGAGCAGGGACAGCCATTCTTATATCAGACCAAATTGTATTCAACCTCAAGAAAGTGATCAGAGACAAAGAGGGTCACTACTTACTGATCAGGGGAACATTAGATCAAGAAACACTAACCCTGGTCAATATCTATGCACCTAATGTAGAGTCAGCAAAATATGTGAGGCAACTACTGGCAAACCTGGAGAAACACATGAAGGGAAATGTGATAATAGTAGGGGACCTCAATACTCCACTATCGCCACTGGACAGATCCACCAAACAGAAAAATAGCAAAGAAATAAGAGCTCTGAATGAAAAATTAGAAGATTTAGGGCTAATAGACTTATATAGAGCCCTCCACCCCCAGAAAGCAGAATACACATTCTTCTCAAGCCCACATGGAACCTTCTCCAGAATAGACCACGTATTATGATACAAAGCCAACCTATATAAGACCACAAAGGTAAGGATCATTAGAAGTACCCTCTCAGATCACTATGCCACAGAGCTCAAAATTGAGGTCAAGAAGAAGCAATGGAGAAAAACTAATACCTGGAGATTAAATAACATGCTGCTCAACAACAGCTGGATCAAAGAACAACTCAAGGAAGAAATAAAAAGATTCCTTGAGACAAATGACAATGAAGAGACAACATGTCAAAATTTATGGGACACAGCAAAAGCAGTAATTAGGGGGAAACTCATAGCAATACAGGCCTATGTCAAGAATCAGGAAAATAACAAAACCAACAGTTTAAAAGATCACCTCAAAGAATTGGAATATCAGCAACAGAGAAATCCAACCACATCCAGAAAGCAAGAAATAATAAAAACCAGAGCAGAAATAAACAACATAGAAACCAAGAAAACAATACAAAAAATCAATGAGACCAGGAGTTGGTTTTTCGAAAAAATAAACAAGATAGACAAACCACTGGCAAAACTCACCAAAAAAAAAAAGAGAGAAAACACCCAAATCAGTAGGATCACAAATGAAAGGGGAGAAATTACAACAGAACCCCAAGAAATACAACATATCATGAGATCATATTATGAACAACTATACTCAACTAGGCTAGAGAACCCAGTAGAAATCGATAGATTCTTGGAAAAACACCCTCTTCCAAGACTGGAAAAGGAAGATCTAGAAATCCTAAACAGACCAATAACCTCAGAGGAAATTGAAGATGTAATTAAAAAACTCCCTAAGAACAAAAGCCCAGGCCCAGATGGATTTACAGGTGAATTCTATCAAACATTTCAAGAAGAGTTACTACCACTTTTCCATAGGCTCTTCCAAACCATAGAAAAAACAGGAATCCTCCCCAACTCCTTTTATGAGGCTAATATCACACTCATTCCCAAAGAAGGCAAAGACACTACCAAAAAAGAAAACTACAGACCATCTCACTAATGAAACATAGATGCAAAGATACTCAATAAAATATTAGCAAACAAATCCAGCACTTCATCAAAAAGATCATACATCACGATCAAGTGGGATTCATACCAGGAATGCAAGGTTGGTTCAACATATGCAAAATCAATCAACATTATACACCACATCAACAACATGAAAGACAAAAACCACATGATCATATCAATCGATGCAGAGAAGCATTTGACAAAATCCAACATCTTTTCATGTTAAAGACACTCAGCAAAATAGGGTTAGAAGGAACCTTCCTCAAGATAGTTCAGCTATCTATGAAAAGCCTACAGCAAACATTATACTCAATGGTGAGAAACTCGAAGCATTCCCACTAAGATCAAGGAACTAGGCAAGGCTGTCCACTCTCTCCACTCTTATTCAATATAACCTTAGAAGTCCTAGCAATAGCAATCTGACAGAGAAGGAAATCAAAGGAATTCAAATGGGGAAAGAGGAACACAAGCTATCTCTTTTTTGCCGACGATATGTGATATACATCGAAAAACCCTAAAGAGTCCACAGTAAAACTCCTAGAAACAATTAACCAATACAGCAAAGTGGCTGGTTACAAAGTCAATACACAAAAGACAGTAGCGTTTCTATATACAAACAATAAAGTTGAGGAGAGAGAGATTAAAAATACAATTCCATTTAAGATAAGTATCAAAAAACATCAAGTATCTAGGAATCAACCTTACAAGGAAGTGAAAGACCTATACCAGGGAAACTTCAAAACACTTCAGAAAGAAATTGAAGACGATCTAAAGAAATGGAAGAACATCCCATGCTCATGGATAGGTAGAATTAACATAATCAAAATGACTATCCTACCCCCAAACTCCTATATAGATTTAATGCATCCCTATCCAAATCCAGACACAATTCTTTAAAGAATTAGAACAATCATTCACAAAATTCATCTGGAACCACAAAAGACCCAGGATAGCCAAACAAATACTGAAAAAACAGAGCTGGGAGGCATCTCCTTACCTAACTTGAAACTATATTATAAAGCCATAGTAATCAAAACAGCATGGTACTGGAACAGAGACAGGACCTCAGACCAGTGGGTCAGAACAGAATTCCCAGATATAAACCCCCAGGTATATAGCCAACTAATATTTGATAAAAGAGGCAAGAACCTGAAATGGAACAAAGAAAGCCTATTCAACAAATGGTGTTGGTACAACTGGAAAACCACATGTACGAAAGTGAAAATCAACCCATACCTTACTCCTTATACAAAAATCAACTCAAAATGGATCAAAGACCTTGAAATCAGACCCGAATCCATAAAGTTTATCGAGAATAAAATAGGCAGAACACTCGAAGACCTATATATCAAAAAGGTCTTTGAGAATGGAGCACCAATGGCAAGAACGTTAGCATCAAATATAAACAAATGGGACTACAACAAACTAAAAAGCTTCTGCATGGCAAAAGAAACCCTGCTTAACGCAAGAAGACAGCTAACAGAATGGGAAAAAAATCTTTTCACTCGACATATCAGATAAAGGGCTGATATCTAGAACATACAAAGCACTCAGAAAGCTGAGCCCCCCCAAAACCAAACAAAGCTATAAAAAAATGGGGGAGATGAAATGAATAGACACTTCTCTGAGGGAAGACAGAGGATGGCCAACAAACACATGAAAACAATGCTCACCTTCACTCATCATCAGGGAGATCCAAATCAAGACAAACAATGAGCTACCACCTACACCAGTGAGGATGGCCCACATCAAAAATAATGGAAACAACCTTTGTTGGCAGGGAATGTGGTATGAAAGGAACTCTCATCCACTGCTGGTGGGAATGCCCCCTAGTCCAACACCTATGGAGGAAAGTCTGGAGAGTGCTCAAAGAACTCAGAATTGAGCTGCCATTTGACCCAGCAATTGCTCTCCTAGGCATATACCCACAAGATGGAAGGACATTCATATCCAAAATACGTATGCAACCCCACTATTATCGCAGCACTCAGTATAATAGCCAAATCTGGAACCAACCTAGGTGTCCAACAACAGATGAATGGATCATTAAGATGTGGTACATATACACAATGGAATATTACATCGCAGTTAGAAATGATACAATCACAGACTTTGCAGCAACGTGGATGGACCTAGATCATGTTATGTTAAACGAAGTAAGCCAGAAGACAAAAGATAAACACAGATTGTAGCACTATCTGAAACACTAGAATATATATTTTATACACAACTAATACCTAACAATCATATAACAGGGTTTAACAGGGTAGAAACTCCGAACACTGTAATAGTCAACATATACGTGGGAGCAGTGCCCAAAATACATGAAAAAGGAACAATGCAAACTCTTGACTGCACATTATACCACAAAGAAAACAGCAACACAGAAACAGCAACATGGAGAGAACAGGTTATGTAACCAGACTCCTACAACAAGGCCCACAATAATCCCTTAGAGATCGTAAACAGGAACACAAGTATAGAACACCCGCGGGAAATCACGTAATGCAATGGCAACATACCATAACACTACGTTTTAATCCCTTTACCTTACTATATTTTAAAAATAACCTCTCAGCTTTTCTGTCCACAGGCGCCCTTAGATACAAAGGGCGGACAAACTAAGATGCAACTCGGGATACCACACGATGATACCATACCTTGCTTGCCACTATGAGATGGCCACGAGAAAACTCTTTAACATACACTTTATCTCTAGGTTAAACCTTCTTTTAGGAATCGAAGCACGTGACCAGTCAGACCAACAAAGCAGTACCTGTGACGTACAGACCTAAACTAACAGGCTCTAGTCATCGAACACATTCAACCAAACCAGCATTCCCTTGCTATTCTCTCCTTTCTTCTCTCTACTTTTTTTTTCTCTTTTCTTTTTCTCTTCTATTCTTCTCTTTACTTTTTTCCCTTTCTCTTCTCCCTTTCTTTCTACGGTATTTTCTCTTTTCTCTGCCTTCATACCCTCCCATATACCTTCCCCTTTCTCCCCCCCAGAAATCCAACTATCCCTTCCACCCCTCAATCCCATCCAAGATCTCCCACCATATTATAACTCTCCACCCTCAGTCCTTAATCTTTTAGGCATCAAGATCGACCTCCTACCCAATGAACCAGTACCCAGCACCCAGGCGAGGGGACACCCAGCCGAACCCACACCCTCGTCTCCTGCAAGAAAAGACAGCCAACTCCCCTGTGGACTCATGCTGCAAGGACCCTCCCTACCAACTCCCCCCTAACGTGGACTGTTTCTTGAAACCGGACTTAGGTCCAATAGTATCCCCAATGCAAGAACTCTTCCAAGACCTCCCTGCTGCAAATTTTTACCAATCTGAAGAGGGTCAGGGGGTGTGTGATTGGGAAGATGCCTGGGAGCCCACACACCACAAGTAAAATCCGAAAGACAATGGGAAAACTGTACTTCCAACATAGGCATAAGACCTGTAATACACCACCTCTTTTACCTGTTCTCCCCCCAAATGCAAAGTAGTCCTTTTGCACCACTTTGGTCTTTAAAAACTTCGCTAACTCATTTTATTTCTTTTTTTTAAATTTATTTTATTTATTTAAATGTTTGCCCTACATATACATTTGTGGGCACATACACTTTTATTTCCTTTTTTTTTTTTAATCGTTTTTGGGTATGTGACCTTATTTCTGTTATCCACTCTGTCCACCCCAAATACTCCGACATATAATGGAGCACCACTTCCCCCCTGCAAAGGCACACTAAATAAAGGGGAAATCTTACATATTTAAAAAAAAAAGAGCTCTTATCTACTAGAGATAGGAACTCATAGTTGTTTACTAATACAGGGATATCTCCAACCTTGAAAATATGTCATGTGGAATCAACTTAGACCTCAGGTGATTAGATATCATCCATCCAGCCTTGAACCCTGGATCCCAGACATAGAAATGGCACAGCTCTTCACAACAGCTGCAAGAAACAAACTCCATCTGGGACCGCAGCCATAATACTGCAGGGTCAACAACATGGGCCAGCATCGAACATGATATCCCGACAATGAGGAGAAATGGTGAACAACTGACCTTAGAACAGTTTAGCCTACCTTACCAGCTAACGACAAGACAAAACCAGAAGACGTGGCACCCTTTGTAGATACAAAAGCCAAGGATCGTGATTTACAGATGACCTGCTGCTAGAACCACGACCAGACCATATACATCTTGGGACCAACATAAAAGCCCCTAGGTCTAGGGTTTGAACTCAGACCTGCACAATAAACATGATCCCCAGTTTCCAAAGGTCCAGTAGAGAGACAATTGTAACGGAAAGGGGCTTCTGGAAGAACAAAGAAAGATGCTATCCTAGATGCCTTCCTAGGTTCAGCGCAAAGACCAAGATCACCAACCACAGAAGATGGATTAAATGGCACTGAGGCAACAGAACCTCTAGATTCACAAAGGACTAACTTCACCATAAGTCCCACCATCAGGGATATGTACAGATACTGAGACCTCTAAACCACAGAGCTCTGACTGTATCACACTGGACAGAGCAGAAGCCTTCCACACACCAAAAAAAAAAAAAAAAAAAAAAAACAAAAAAAAAAAAAACACAACCGGGAGAAGTAATGATCCTGAGCAAAGAGCTAGAGCTGATCCCATGACAGTATACTCCAAGGACGGGAGAAAACCCCATATTAGTTGGGCATGTGTAGGTTGGCAAGTGAATTCCTTTTCGCATGACCCAATATTTACTGTTGCCAGGGCAGGAGAGTGTGGGAATAAAATACAAAAAAACACAAAACCTTGCGTTTATTTATATATATATAGATATCCTTACCGTTCATTTATTATTTGATTATATGTATTTCTTAATTTACCTAGCTAATTTGGTCCGATTTCTACAGTTTGGATGTGATTATTGAAATTGTTGTCCCAATTATTCTTATTTTTTTTCTCTTCCTTTCTTTTTACTATTTTCAGGGTTCTATGTGCTACGCATGTTTCTTATTTCATAGACCACGGCGTGTTTTTTGTTTGGTTTATGTTTGTTTTTTGTTTGTTTTGTTTTGTTTTGTTTTTTATCTTTTTTTTTTTTTTGTGGTGCTTATCGTTATAGCTGAAGTCCTCACTGGATATTTGACACTTCTTTTGGTACTGGTGGAGTGTTTCAACTTCTTTTTCTCCTTCATTTCCCAAATCGATGATGAGAACCTCTAGAAGGATTCTGCCCATTTTCGGGGTATTAAACTCTTACCCCAGTTTATTTATTTTCTCTTTTTCAGGCAAAACCACGCAACTTGAACTAGCTACCCCTGCCCCTACTTAGAGGGGGAAATAAGGGAGGCATCAAGACCAAACTGATGCAAGACTACTAAGTAGTTGGTTAGAGACAGAGAGGACCACATATTCTAGTCGCCCTGGGGGTGAGGGAAGAGGAAAAGGGAGGTAAGACAAAAACGGAGGTGTAGGGAGGACAATTTGGGGATGGGAATCCCCCCTGATTTTATGTAAATATGTACCTAAAATATTATTGTCAACAATATGTAAGCCACTATGATCAAAATAAAAATTATATTAAAAAAATTAAATCATTTTATTATAATTACAGTAATGGCTTTTGTTGTAAATATTTAGGAAGCAAGTGAAATCAAGAACAAATATTAAATAGTTCTAAAATGTTTTGAACTAGAAATGTAGAAATGTGTTTGGGGGCCAGAGCAGTGGAGCTAGAGGTAAATCTGCAAGCGCTAACCTACAATGGACCTCGGTTCAATCCTCTGGTGTCTCATATAGTCCCCTCAAGCAAGGGGCGATTTCTGAGTGCATATCCAGGAGTAAACCCTGAGCGTCAATGGGTGTGGCCCAAAAACAAAACCAAAAGCAAAAAAAGAAATTTTGTTTGTCTTAGGCCATACATGGGAACTCATACGATTGCTGCTAAGCTAAATATATGGAAAATATTTTAAAGCAATAGATACTGAATAAATATAAAAGATGAACATTAAACAAGACAAACTTTTAGATGATTTGATTTTATGAAAAATTAGTTTAGAGCAGTTCATATTTTTTTAAGTAATACTGGTATCCCACGCATTTTTCTGAATTGTAATCTTGTCATTTTCCAATTCAAGATATGGAATGCATTTCCTCCCTTTGACCTAGATTATCTTAGTGACTTGAACAATAGCTTTATTAGATAGAAATAATGACTTGGATATTTTAAAACACTGCTTCTTGTGGTTCTTTATCAGAACTTGACCTTTATATGAAAAGTCCAAGTCAAAAGATCATGTGGTTGATTTGAGTCACAAATGAGTTCTTGGCTGAGGAATATCAATTGTGTGCCTTGTGAATACACTGACTTGGACATTCCACCCATGTAAAAATTCTAATAGATGTGGTCTACCCAGTGCAATATGTTACTGAAAAAATGTGAGCAGCCCAAGCAATATTTACCATAGGATTAAGTCAACCCAACAATCATGATAAAGAAGGGCTAACTTAAAGTAAATTTAGGGTAGTTTGTTAGTAACAGTAACTGAAACCTTAATTGAATAAGTAAGAAAAAATTAAGCTCTATAAAACCTTTGATTAAAATTAAAACACTATACAAAAAATAAGTAGCTGTAGCAGTAGAACACCACACATCAACTTTATAATGCTAATGGTAAAGAATAACATGAGATAAGTAGGACTTGGTGTAGTGTGTATGTTTTATTTTTGTCTAAAAGAAGAGATGACTAAGTATATGGTATGGCATTGCCCACACACCAAATGGAATATATGGTTCTTTATGGTGTTCTTTACTCTATCTGAAGAAGTTCTTATTATCTCTTGATCATGTTACTTTTTTCTCCCTTTTAATACAATTCTTTAAAAGGATAAGAAGGATTTGGAAAAGGAGGAGGAAAAGAGAGGAGAGCAAGAAAGAGAAATTGAATGAATCTTACAATAGTTTATCAACTGTTATCAATAGTGTAGCATTCAAGGACATTCACAACACAGTTAAAATATTTATAACAAGAATTTCAGAGTGAGGCATGTCATTAGACCCCTATAGAAAGGCCAGAATGTAAAGATATTTTGCTTCCATATAAATATTTCTCACAGGTATATGTGATATAAAACAGTAAGGGGAGGATATAATCAAGTGAGTATTCCCTTGAGTATACACAATGTTCTGTGGGAAACATTTCTGACCACTATTGTAATTATCAAATGGAATCATGAATAAAATGGCCAAATAGGAAATGCAGAAATCATGCATGAGTTTACCAACAAAAGTAAATCTGGCTATATCCAATGTTGAGTTGTCAAAATGCTGGTAGCATGTACCAACACTGAGTTTCTGATATTATCACTATTTCTACCTGATGGAAGATTGGTTATCTTAGAGAGTTCACATCATGGAAAGGCAGAATTCTTTGGTATTTGATTTTATTTACCTTTGATAAAAGTTTCTTTCCCTGCTTACAATGTTTTTACCAAACATTAAATTTATATGGAACTGAAGCCATAGTAATGTTGTTGAAATTATACCATAAACATCATTCTTTTTCTGTGTTTATATGCAATATTAATATTTTATATATGCTTTGTCTACTATTTATAATGAAAATAGATGCTTATTTATTCACTTATCTGAAACAAATAGTATCTAACAATATTTCCCAATATGACAAATTGAAGTGGCAATGTAATTTTTCAGTCTGTATTGACTTCAATAAGAATAATATCTAGGCAATGAGGAAAAAATGTCTCCCATATGTCTTTTATTCATGTCATAAAGGTATTCTGTCCAATGATTTTTTCTTTAATGTTCTAGAGATGTCCTTATTTTTAATATTGATTGGATCATAACCCCCTTCGATTCATATGTTCAGATACTAATTCCAAGTACTTCATTTTTTTTATTGTGGGCAAAGTGAATTACAAATCTTTCACAGTGATATTTAAGGCACATAGTAATAATGAATGAAGGGCATTCTCACCACTAGTGTTGTCCTCCCTCCACCCTTGTTCCCAGCATGCATCTCACTTTCCCCTTCTCTACCCCCTGTAATGCTAGTGCAACTGTTCTCTCCATATACAGCTTGATATAGATTGGGTATTGTTTCTGTTGTCGTTGACTTTGGATTTTGTATTCAAGTCTGATCAATTTTTTATTCCACCAAAGGGACATACGACTGTCTGGTCTTGGTCCTTTTTATTTTATGCTGATCAAGGTGATTCCAGTAATGGGGCTCTATTAGAGATATAAAAAGGGATATGGGAGAAGTCCGTCTAGGTGCTGTAAATATTTGTTTGGGAGAAGAAAGGGGAAAGAAGAAAAAGTAATAAAACAAAACGAGACAAGACAAAAACAAAACAAAACAAAAAAACCAATAAGGGAATAATAAAAATGTACAAAAAAGATTAAGAAAAAACGAGGGTAAACCAAAAACCAAAATCATCTGCTATGAAGAAACAAACCAAAAAAAACCAAAACAACAAAAAACAAAATAAAACAAAAACAAGAAAAGAGAAAAAAAGAGACCAGCAACTTCTTGAAAAAGGGTTTTCTTTTCTTTCTTTCTTTCTTTCTTCTTTCTTTCTTTCTTTCTTTTTCTTTCTTTCTTCTTTCTTTCTTTCTTTCTTTCTTTCTTCTTTCTTTCTTTCTTTCTTTCTTCTTTCTTTCTTTTCTTTTCTTTTCTTTCTTTCTTTCTTTCTTTTCCTCTTTCTTTCTCTTTCTTTCTTTCTTCTTTCTTTCTTTTTTCTTTCTTTCTTTCTTTCTTTCTTGCATTCTTTCTTCCTCTTTCTTTCTCTTTCTTTCTTTCTTCTTTCTTTCTTTTTTCTTTCTTTCTTTCTTTCTTTCTTGCATTCTTTCTTCCTCTTTCTTTCTCTTTCTTTCTTTCTTTCTTTCTTTCTTCTCTTCTCTCTTTCTTTTCTTTCTTTCTTTTCTTTCTTTCTTTCTTTCTTTCTTTCTTTCTTTCTTTCTTTCTTTCTTTCTTTCTTTTCTTTCTTTCTTTCTTTCTTTCTTTCTTTCTTTCTTTCTTTCTTTCTTTCTTTCTTTCTTTCTTTCTCTCTTTCTTTTGCATAGGCACAGTAATCATTGGGGAAATTAGAACGGGAATTCCCTTGGCCTAAGAGATTCAGAGTTTCTCTGCCCTTGAAGCGTACTGCCATGGGAAATCTAACTACAGGCTCCGTACTGCTGTTTACTCACCCCAAGGCCTTTTTATGGTGCCAGAAGACTTTCCACTCAGGTGTGGGCGATGTCATCACGCCTCTGTAGCTGAAGATCTTGCTATTTGCGTAGGTCATAGGGTGAAGGCTAGGAGAGATTTTTTTTTTATTGTTTCTAGGATTTATGTTACCATCACTGTTGTTATTATCAGTCTTCTGTGGGTTAGTGGACTTGGTTTTTGCTCAGATACTTATGTCAGAGCCTAGGCTATAGTCTTTCAGCCTCGGTTCCAGATGTTCTTCTCAGTTGCATTGTCAATGTCAGACCTCTGGGATTAGAGATCTTGGTTTTTGTACAAATCTGAAACTGAGGCCTAGTCTAGAAACTTACTCATTGGTTCTTTGCTAGATTCTGTCCAGTCCATATTTGTCAGTCTTCTGTAAATAGCAATTTTGGTTTTTGCTTAGGGCAAAGTATGGCATGTCTCCCAATTGTATCAAACCACTAGATGGTGAGATAAGGCAGCTCTCTCCTAGCTCAAGTTGTTGCTGTTTCTTCATGTCAGGATGTCATGGTAAAACTGTGCAAGTTGGTGCCATGGCAGTGGAATTTCCCTGGGTAGTCTGGTTCCTGGTGCTGTTGCTGGGACCTGTGTCAGTTTCATATCTTAATTCTCAGTACTTTTTAAGGAAATAAAGTCATTATCAATGCAACTAGTTAAATAATATGAAGTCATAATGTAGTATTTGGGGTTCCTTATCCATATGACTACTGATATTATAAAAGAGTAGAGTACAAAATCATTTTTATTACAGTTTAGGTATCATGGTTTCAATAGTATAAACATATTTGATTTTCTAGTCCATCTTTTCCCAGCTCTCTCTCCATGCAATGTTCTATAATCTCAGGTTTACTTATATAAAGCCAAGGCTTTATTATGTTACCTTTGTTTTGGGGAAAGGTACTGCATATCTTCTTATTTGGTGAAAAGGTAAGCTATTCGCTCTTAGGACCATATTCCGCCAAGGGAGGAATGCCAATAGGAAGAGAAAATAGACATTCCGCAGTAAAACTTCACACAGGAGACACAAAACTGATTTTCATACATCCAAGAAGAGATCATCCTTTGATAAAATTCAATCTTTGGCCTCTTGATTTACTGAAATGTAAGATTAATAAATATCCAGTAAGTCACCTGGTTTGTTCTGGTATTTATATAAAAGTCTATAAAAATTTTTTAAGTCTATAAAAATTCTTGTCATTTGTTATCTGGTACAGTGGTACTGGATTAGAATTTGTACTTTTAAATATCTGTTTTTATGATTAGCACAATTCAGACTTGAGGAAAACATTTTAACATGTTACCTACATCTTTGAAAGACAGATAAATATACACAAATATGATAGAAAATTATATTTCTGGCACTTCAACTTTTTCTCATTAATGAAACTTAGAATAATTTATTTCATCTTTATAAATAATAATTGGTAAGGTAATTTTATAGTAATATTACAAATTTTTATAAAAAGTTCTCACTTTTTAGTTTGTAATGTGTAAAGTCTTAGGACAAGTTTTAGTTTTTAATGACTAATTTACATCTTTTCAATCAATATTTATTAACCTATTTTACCTCAGCGATTTCTCTAGAGGGTCATATTATGAGTTTTGTATTATAAAAACAAAATTGCCTTTCATTAAAAAGTATTGAATAAAATTATAGCTCTTCCTACTGTGATTATGAGAGGTTTTTGGAATAAAATAAATTCATTAAATGAAACTGCTACAGACTTTGTTGCATTATCTCTTTTATAAATATTGTGATTTTTAAATTTTCTTTATTTTTCTATAAAGTTTTCTATTCAGCTTGGGGTGCTCTGATTTTCTAAAATAACCTTTATTCAATGACAATTTTTAAATAAAGATGAACAATCTTTTAAAAAAGTCTTTAAAGACTTGCTAAAGTAATGCATACTTAGTTCTCTTGCAACTGAGTAATTTGTAGTATCAAGATATTTATATAATAATGTCAGACTATATTTTTATTTATTATTCTAGTAAGCATAAGCAGAAAGAAATAACTGAACCTGTTATTAGCGGATCTTTTCATTTAGGAACTTTTTTGCAATTTGTTTTTAACAGCTATACAAGGGAAAGTCATTCCACGTAGTGGAATAGTATGTACAAAAGCAAAAGAAAAAAAATTCTACTGCAATAAGATATTTGATATCATAGATGACATATTTTTACAAGTCCAGTAAAGGTACTTTTAAGATTTTAATCAATAAAACAATATGATAAAATTATAATGTGCTCTAAAGACCACTCTGTTGTATTATGAAGAATAGGTGGCAAGGAGTGTGGCAGAGATGAGGCATGAGCAATGAGAATTATTGTTCCAGAAGCAAATTGATAAGGATCTAAGTAAATACAGCAAATAAAATGCAACAGGAGAAAAAAGTAAGCAACAATTTCTAAATGACAAATTATAGAATTTTTTTATATTATTATGAATCAGGAAGTAAAGAGAACAAAATGACGTCCAGAAGCAGAATGAATGGTAAGGTTCTCAAAGAAAGTATAATAATAGTATATTAAGTATACATAGATTATTGGAGGCTAAAATATTAGTTTAAAAATACTAGTGTTTCATTCCATCTTGTTTTATCCAAAACAAAGACCTTACCTTACTTCCTGCCCCTATTGCACCTACCCTTTTTAATTTTTACATGTAAAAGACCTACCTAGATTGGATTAGCTCTTTTGTCTGTCACTGTCTATCTTTTTCCAGTTTGTGGATTGAGCTGGAATAAAGAGATGTTGATTTGATGGGTTCAGGACCACCTTGTAAGTCTTCAGACCCCATGCTTTCTAGTCTTAAATTTGGCCTGTTTCTTTTGCCAGGGGACCCTGCTTGCAGACCTGTTCTCCCAGTGTTGGATTATGTTGAGTGGAGCTTTATGCTAGAGATTCAGTCTGATTTCAATCCCCAGCACCTCATTTGGTTGACTGAAACTCATCAGGTCTGAGCCCTGAAAAGAGAGTCCTGAGTATATACAGGAGTGGCCCCAACTAAAAAATATTAAAATTAAATAATAAAAAATATTGTATTTGAGACACTAGCCAACAGTTATAAATATGAGACAAGAATTTAGAAATATGGAGCCAGAGATTAAGGATTAAGGTTAATTCCTCACTTGCAGTTGATCTGTTTTTATTCTAGGGACCAGATGGTTTCCTAAGCATCATAGGATGAAGACCTGGAGGCCATGAGCATAGCTGTATAAACTAAGTAATCTCTTTCACAATGCCGATCAGGAATACTAAGATCTAGCACTAAATTGGTTAACGAATTGGTTGAGAATTTCCCATATAAAGTGATCACAGACCCCATGGTCCTGGAAGCATTGCTTAAAGTATCTCCTAGTCAGGAAAAATAAAATAAAAATTTCACTGCTTGGTATCAGAATAATATTTCTGCAAAAGCTTTTCATCTTTACAAGAGATAATAATCATTAGTATGGATGAGGCTATGGTCAAAATAAAAAGAGAAATAACTATAACCCAGGAAAGGAAGAAATTATATTTCATTATATTTGTGGTGATTATATGCTCTTCTATTTTCAATTTTTAGAAAGCTAATAAAGTTTATCTCTGAATAACAATGTAACAAATAAAACTACAGTTTACATTAGATATTAATCCTGATAACCTATGACTAACAAACTAGTTCTCAATAGAACAGAAAAAAATAAAATGAAGTAAAAGGAAGTTTTCAAAAGGCAGATTAAAATAATGAAGTTAAGACTGCACAAAAGAAAGGACAAAATATTGTCAAGAAATAAAATCTCAAAAATAAATAATAATAAGCAGTTTGTATTCTCCAACACACATAATATATTCTATGGTCAGCCATAAACTTTTGAAATAAAAATAATTGAAATAATAAGCTTTCACACTTATTATGTGAGATTCATGATTTGTGGACTTAAACATAAACTATATTTATCTGAGAAATTGTTTTTAAAATAATCCCTGTTGACTTTTTCTTCTATTGCTTGTCTAGCTCAGTATATAATGACTTTTATTTCTAACTGGAAAAAGAAATATTCAGATATTTAAAAAATGCTTTTATCATTTTACTTTTGTGAGGATTTTTATTTAAAACAAATTTCTTCAAGGTAATGAGTCTAACATTTTTATTATAAGAACTAGATAGAATTAAAAGGCTTATAGAGATTTAATTGGAATAAAGTACACATTTATATTTTCTTTCAAAAGAAAATCTTCACATTGTTATTTGGATTAGTCTTTATATTGTCTAAACTTGTTAATTTATTTCCAAGGAACTTTCAATGATAGAACAATAATTAATCATGTGCACAATTGTACAGTCGAATACAAACATGGAATAAATAATAGACAAGTTATGAAAGAGCAATACACCCATGGCTTTGTAGTTCTAGTTTTACAATTACCCATTAACTATCATTTAATATTCACATTTTAAAAGCCTTAGGATAAATCATTTGTTTTTAAGAATTAAGAGATAATAGGACTGAGGCAAATCTACATCAGGTAAGGTGCTTGTATTACACATGGCTGACCCAGATTTAACCCCTGGTATCCCAATGTTCCCCAAGCATTGCAAGAAATAATTCCTAAGTACAAATACCTGAGTATTGCCAGATGTGACTTAATACTATGAAAGGATAATGTTTAGAATTTAGCCATCAATAATGACTTCTATTAGTCTTCAAATTTAATGACAAGTTGGTTAAAACATTTTGTTTTCTTTACAATAATAATTAGTAGTAGTAATTTAATAATAACTATAATTGTTAAAAGTGACTGATAGAGCTCAGGGCTCAGTCAAGTCTGGGGGTCCAGGGGTGCCCAGGGTTTGGGAAACCTTACTGCCCAATTAGAAACATAGAATCTTCAGAAATGCAATACAGCAATGCAGATTTATTCATCCTCAGAGCTCTGGGGTCCACTACAGATTTCTGTCGCAGCAGGATTTGGGTCTGTAGTGAGACCCCCGAACATTCAAATGTACAAGTATTTCAAGGAAATCATAGGGTAATGAGCACACAAATCAAAACATTTCATAGGTTACATGTAAGTGTTACAGTTTGAAATCACCAATAAAAATCTCAGGAAAAGGTGTGATTTCAGCCTTTTCATGACATCATTAATTCTAGCCCTCATCCTGATGGTATTTTGTGATATGGGTAAGGCCTCTAGGTGGTCTTTAGGTATGTACTGATTTGGCCTGGAGGGCCCCATGCTAGCAAGGCAGAGGTGCCCCATGTGACCAGGGTGGAGGTACTGGCCAGGCTGTGGGCTGTTCGGAGGAGGGAGTCTGGGGTCCCATGTTTCTACCTCAGGCAAGCCAGTGTGACAGAAGCGAGAATAACATTAAACTAGATTTTACACTTATTCTACACCTATTGTGCTATGTATTATTCTCTTTTTTAGTGACTGTGTGCAATTATTCCTCCCTAATCTTCAAGGGCAATCTGCCCTCTGTAGGATCAAGGTGTGCCCATGTTGGAATGTAATGTTGGAACGTAAAATGGTCAGTTGGTTCCATCTTGCTTTTCTCCCTTCAATTCCCCAAACCCAGAAGGGAAAGTCCCATCTAGTGATCCAGGTGGACTTTTACATATCAAATGAAGAGGTTACCAGGAAGAGGAAGTCAGGGGAACACATTTGTTTGGGGTTGATAGCTGGCTATTACTTACATTAAGTAAAGATAAAAAAGTAGCATAGCTAGAATAGAGGAATAGGGTTGACATCAGATGAAGAGATGCTTGCTTTTTGTAAAGCTGGGTTTTTTTTTTTTTTGAGAAATTTTTATTTTTATTTTTACCACAGTGGATTAAAAATCTTTCAGAGTAATATTTTAGGTATATAGTGACATTGAATCAGGGGTATTCCCACCACCAATGTTGTCCTCCCTCCACCCTCATTCCCGGCATGCATCCCATATTCCCCATCTTTGCCCCCCAGACTGCTAGTATAAGTGGTTCACTCTGTCTAGCTTGTTGTAGATTGGGTATCGATTCTGTTGTCATTGGCTTTGGATTTGGTGTTTAAGTATGATCTTTCATTATTTCTACTTGATGTTTATACGATTGTTTGGTCTTGGTATCCTTCCTTATTTCCCCTTCAATTTGTGAGGTAGAATAAGGTGGTTCAAGTTATGTGGTTCTGTTAGAAGGAAAGAGCAAAAAAGGGTGGGGGAAAAAATCAAATGAGCAAAAAACGGGAGGAGTCCTTCTAGAGGCTATAAATATCAATTTATGAGAAGGGGAAAAGGGAAATAAACATAACAAGAATACATAAAAGGAAAAAAAAACGAAAAGCACCACAGCAATAAAAACAACAACAAAACAATAACCATGGCCCTGAATAAAAACAAGGCAAAGTTCAAAACAAACAAACAACATCAACAACCAAAAAACAACAACAATAACAAAAAATTAATTTGTGGTTTCTTTTTTTTCTTTTTATTTTTTCTGCATAGGCACAGTAAATATTGGGGAGATTGGAAAGGTAGTTCCCTCAGCCTAAGAGATACAGGATTTCTCTACCTTTGAAGTATACTGTCATGGGAATAGCCACAGGTTCTATACATGCTCTTATTCTCTCCCCTAGATCCTTTTGTGATGTCTGGGAATTTTCTGCTCACTCTTGGTTGATAAAATCAGGCCTCTCTAGCCTAGGCTTCACACTAGTATTGATACAAAAACCAAGACTACCAAGTACAGAAGATTGATTAAAACAACAGTATTGGAACAGAACTTCTAGAACCGTAAAGAGACTTCAGCCTAGAATTTGTCCTCTTTGATGAGTTTTTAAAAATTCATTGCTCAGAACCCCTCTCCCATCTGACAATCTATTTCAGAAAGACTTCAAAAAATAACCCCATAAAGGTTAATATGCTCTATGGCTTGCTAAAGACTGAAAACCTGTTGTATTTACTTCACTAAAATTGAGGTAACATTTTACTTAAGCATAGATGACTATGGCAATAGGAGCTTTCAGTTCACTTTTTTTTAATGTCCAGGGCACTTTACTGGGCCCCTGGTCCTTGTCAGCACAAGGCTAAAGGGAGCCCTTGGTCCCAGATGCACAGGAATTGAGGAGGAAAACCTGACAGCCCCTTGGTCTGCTTCTGCTGCTGCTTTGCTGAACTTCCTGGTATAGCTGCCTTTGAAGCCTCCCTCCCTGGGAAAAAAACTTAGGAAATGAGTAAAAAAGAAGACAAAGTTAGCACAAATTGTGCTACCAAACAGGATGCCTGAGGAGGTTTGCTAAACTATGTTGCCAGCCTTGTTCCTGTTGACCTTTCAAGCATGAGATAAGATCTAGGTTTAACTTTATGTTTAGTAAGAACATTGGGTAATTGTAAATGTTTTAAAGGTAAATGCCTTCATGTTACACATTTCTTTTGGCAGGCCCACCCCCTGCCCCTTTGTGGCTTGGTATATAAGCTCTGTGAACTTAGCAATAAATGACTCTTGATCAGATTCTTGTCTTGAGTCTTGTCTGTTCCCCTCCCCAATTCTTTTACAGGTTAAGTCCTCTTCGTGACCCATGAGTAACTGGCGACCCCTGTCCCTGCGGACAGGTGGCGCCCAGCATGAGGCACGAAACACGGATTTTAATCAGATGGCATTGACACGGAGCGCGTCTGGAGAGCCTGCTCATCAGACATCAGGTCAGTCTTTATTTTGAAGACTATGGTGCAGAGAGGTTAGCCTAATAAGTTGACTTAAATCCGCCATCCCATAGCCCGCCAGAATGGGGGCCCAATTTTCTAAGGAGGTGACTTTCTTAAAAGAAGTCAAGACAACATTACAGGACAGACATATCAGAATTAAGAAAAAGGATTTAGCTAGATTTTTTTGTTTTTAATAAGGACGTGTGTCCCTGGTTTATCTTAACACGTCCCCAAATAAATGTGAGTACTTGGGACAAATTGGGTAGGGAATTGTCCAAGTACTCTGATAAACATGGTAGCATGGCACAGCAGGAAACCATCTTTTCTTATTGGGGTCTCTTAAGTGACATTATTTCTGATGCTAACAATGACCCAGTTAAATCAGATCTCTTTACAAACTAGGGAAGCTGCTAAAGATGTTATTGCCCATATGCTTGTAAGCTTTTCAGTTCTCCCCATTCCTGCCATTCTAAAAACAGACAATGACCAGTAAAAAAATTTCTACTTTTCCTCAAAAATTAATGTCATCCATAAAACAGGAATTCCACTTAACCCTCAAGGGCAGGGTATTGTGGAAAGAGCCAATCAAACACTTAAAAATATGCTCAAAAAATTAAGTTCGGCAGAAGAACTTCTGTTCACTCGCTGCAGCCGTCCTCAGCTGCTTTTAAATCATGCCCTTTTCATTCTTAATTTTTTAACATTGGACTTGCAATGCCGGTCCGCAGCCCACCGATTCTGGCACCCATCCACACAAAGTGACTTCCTATCCATTCTCTGGAAGGATGTGGCCACAGGCAAATGGTGTGGCCCTGATCCTGTGCTACTTTGGGGAAAAGGACACGCCTGTGTCTATATTCGCTCAACAAATGAGTTCCGATGGTTTCCAGAAAGACTAATTAAGCTTTATAACCCACCCAGGGAAGATAACCCTGAGAGCGTTGTTCTTTCTCTTTCAGATGCTGACCACGAAAATGCAAAGCTGCCTGAAGACTGTGCTGATAATAACTCTTTTCCTTCTCCTTTTGACATGGCTATTTAAAAAACCAGGCTGGAGATGTTGTAGCCACTGACACTGGAACAGGCATCTACTCCCTAGTGCATACTCAGGGCCAAATATCTGCCTTAACACAAACTGTTTTTCGGGATGTAGGAGAGTTGAAAATGGGACTTGACGATCTCCAACAAACTGTGGGCTCTCTTGCTGAAGTTGTGTTGCAAAATAGGCGGGGTTTGGCTCTATTGTTTTTGAAAGAAGGGGGGTTGTACGCTGTCCTCCGTGAGAAATGTTGTATTTTTAAAGATAAACTGGGTCTGGTAAAAGACAGCATGCACAGAGTAGAAAAGAGCTTGGAAGAGACAAAAAGAGGTTTAGGCAAAGAGGAAGCCTGGTACAAAAACTGGTTTGCAACCTCCCCATGGCTCTCCACCTTGTTGCCCAGTATTTTGGGACCCGTAATTGGCCTTCTTTTGCTCATTTCCTTTGGCCCATGGGCGTTTCGTAAGCTGACCGACTTTATTAAGCAGCAGGTTGATTCTATCGGTGCCAAGCAAATGGCTGTGCACAACTCTAAGCTGAATGCTTCAGAGAAGGACCAAACTGATGAAGGTAAGCTGCAAATAGAGGGCTTCCAGAGACTTGCCCACATGGGCCTCTCGGAAAGACCCTGGCTGTGGTTCTGCCAATGATGGGTAAGTTTGCTGTCTGTCTGCAGCAACAACCTAAGACAGGCTTTGCCACCCTTTTTCTCTTTTGCAGTCTACAGTAGAGGGGGAACTGTCAGGGACCTGACAGCCCCACACCCTTGGTCTGCTGCTGCTTTGCAGAATTTCCTGGTATAGCTGCCTTTGAGACCTCCTACCCTGGGCTTAGGAAATGAGTAAAAAACAAGACAAAGTTGGCACAAATTGTGCTACCAAACAGGATGCCTGAGGAGGTTTGCTAAACTATGTTGCCAGCCTTGTTCCTGTTGACCTTCAAGCATGAGTTAAGATCTAGGTTTAACTTTATGTTTAGTAAGAACATTGGGTAATTATAAATGCCTTCATGTTACACATTTCTTTCGGCAGGCCCACCCCCCTGCTTCTTTGTGGCTTGGTATATAAACTCTGAACTTTGCAATAAACGACTCTTGATCAGATTCTTGTCTTGAGTCCTGTCTGTTCCCCTCCCCAATTCTTTTACAGGTTAAGTCCTCTTCGTGACCCACGAATAACTGGCAACCCCCATCTCTGCGGGCAGGTTTGGGTGGTCACACTTGGTCCCAGATGCACAGGAATTGAGGAGGCAAAGGGGTATAGGGAATTGTGTGAAATGGCTCATTTTGCTATTTAAAGGATCCTGAGTAATGATTATCTTCAGCTAACCACTCCTCTCATGTAACCAGAACCCTTATGGGTAGGGGAGGTTCTACCCTTCAAACCAGCCACCAGCTTCCACTTCAAATGGTGCAAACAACTTTGTCCAAATCTCTTGGGCAGAGTGGGTGAAGGGATAGGCTGGGCAGACCCCAGTCAAGCTGGTCATTTTCTGCTGGTCAATGGACTGGAGAGGTGAGATTTCATTAGTCAAGCCCCAGCCCAGGATGACCAGTCTCACTAGATGAACTCATAAGGCAGGCTCAGGAAGATCCTTTTTCTGGGATGGGAAGTACTCATCCTACCCACCTTGAGACCTGGGTGACCCAAATAGGTTCATGAGTAGGTCTTGGCCAGGGCCCAAATAGAGCAGTTGATGTGAGTGGGATCAGGGAAGTAGAGCAGTTCACAGGAGAATTAACAATAGGAGCCTATGATGATGTTTAGTCACCAGTGCCCCTGACCTGGCCCTGGAAGCCTGCATTTTACCAGGTATTCAGCTTCTGGCTCATAGGTCAGAAACCTTGCTATCTGAAGGCTCTCAAGGAGGCAGCTGAAATGCATTCGTGAGAAAGACCAACATGTTCATGTTCTTAATTATTAACCTTTTTCCTGTTAAGAGCCACATTCTGTTAGGATCTAAGTTTTAGATTTAACTGTAAACTAAACGTTGATATTAGAATATGGTTTGCCTTTGCTTAGAGATAATATTGCTCTGGCCTCTCTACTCTGGTTGCTTAAGGAAGTTAATTGCTGTTGTGCTTCTTTAAACCTGGCTCTGCTGTGAACCTGGCTCTGCTGTGAACCTAGGTACAGCAATACCTACTTCTAGGTACTAGAACCATGACAGGTTCTAGGTTTTATTCTTGTTTTTTTTGTTTTTGTTTCTTGTTTTTGTTTTTGGACCATACTCAGTGACACTCAGTGATTACTCCTGGCTATGCGCTCAGAAATTGCTTCTAACTTGGGGGACCATATTGGGATGCTGCAGATCGAACCCAGGTCCTGGGCCAGCCATGGGTAAGGCAAACACCCTACCGCTGTGCCATGCTATTGCTCTGCCCCCACCTCTTCGACAGGTTCTAGTTTTAAAGAATTGAGACATGGCTCAGAAGAGCAGCCAGTTCCTGGAACCAGACCTTATTGGGACATTTCAGGAACTGGCCTCCTGGTTAGATAACAGAGGCTAAACAACAACAGAGAGATGGCCAGATGATGTCTGCTCCCTGTACCAGATAACATCCACACCCTGGGTCCATCACTGTACCCTGGATCTGGAGATGATTGATCACATTTCACTGAGCCTGCAGCCCAACATAACAGTTTGTCTGATGCAACATTAATGAAACAACCATCCTTGCTGTCTGGCTAATGCAAACCATTACGGTATTTTGTTTGTTTGTTTGTTTGTTTTTGGGGTCATATCCAGCAGTGCTCAGGTTACTCCTGGCTCTCTGCTCAGAAATTGCTCCTGGCAGGCTTGGGATGGTGGTAATTAAGCTCAGATCTATCTTGGGTCGGCTGCCCAAGGCAAATGCCCTACCATTGTGCTATCTCTCCAGCTCCATGGGACCAATAATTTTAAAGATTAGCTACCCAGAGGTAGGACACCCCTAGATTGAACCTCTAAGTACCCCAGAAAATTTCAAAATTAGCGAATTTCAAAGATTTCAAAAATAGTGATAAAATAATATATAGAGAGGAGGGAAATAAAAGGGTGGTCTGACATTAGCAAGAATATAGTCCCAAGGAAAAGTTTCTGACAATGAACCTGGGCTATGCCAAAATTAATTCTCAGAGACATCCTCTTCACCAAATCAATATCTTACCATCTTGCAAGTCTTAAATCCAATGCACATTGTTCAGCCATCACAGGAGGAAAGAGAATATAAAATAGATTTTTCAACTTTAACTTCCTACTTAAAGATGCCTTATTGTCCATCCTCCCTTTCCTTTCTTTCCTCAAATACTTTATGCTGAACCAGGACATCTTGTCTTCAGCCCTCTGCTTTCAATCTCAACTTCTTGAAGACAGGAATCCGAACAGTACTGATGCAGGAGCAGTGAAAACAGGTGTCTGTTTCTCCAGAGTTATCAAGTTATTCAGACTCATAGTTAGAAAGATTAAACTTTTATTGGCAGTTTATTAAAAGATATAAAAGTTTATTGATAAAAATAAAGGTAATTGATGAGAAAGTTTATTGAAAGATAAAATGTTTATTATAATAAGGAAATTGTTGAGGTATGAAGAGACTCAGTAGCACTGAAGCAAGCAGGCAATGCATTTTGGAAGTAATAAAACCAGTTTATCTTAAATGACTAGTGACTGGATAAAAGCTCTACCAGGAGCAAAGGCCAGGAAAGGAATATCAAACACCATTAACTTCCATCTCCATACTATCCAACCCTTCCCTCTGACAACCATTCTAACAACAAGACATCCTGATGGTGCAGAGCTTACTCCTCATTCTGAACTCAGGGATCATTTCTAGTGGTAATGAGACTACCAGAAATTAAACCTGGGTCAATCCAGTGCAAGAAAAGTACAATACTCACTATAATATCCTTTGCAATCCCATACTGTCCTTTTACACTCATATTACTTGATGCAATATGTATCTCTATAATTCTCTTGCAAAATTGAGCCTTATATTCTGAGCTCATTTTGCCAAATGTCCTGTCCTAATACATGGAACACCACATAGAATGATCCTCAGTGAAATTATCTTTTCATAAGCCTTTTAACATTATTCTATGGGTAAAGCTAATTCACTAGTGATTTATGAGAATTACTTTCCTGTGCATCTTAAACTTGGTACCATGGATGTTGTTAATCAATTGATACTTCAAGCAAATGCCAGTGAACAGATTGATGCTCACAAGATGTTTTTTCTCAAAGTTTCAAACCAATAAATTTACAAATTGTTTTTTCATGTGATCTCAAATATTCCCTGAAGTAAATGATAAAAAAACAAAACAAAACAAGGAAATCAACTTAGATACACCACTCGGCATTCTGAGGAGAAACTTTCTGTGTAATGAAAAGGAAAAGAAAGCTGGAAAGCTTAACATACATCAGCAAAAAATTTATCAGAATCTAGTGTTTGTTATTTAAGTTTGCTATTTATGTCTAAATAAAAGCTAAATAGTTTTATAGTTGCAGTATTTCCGCACAAATACCTTCACCATTATTCAGTTTTTCATACTTGGAAAACTAGTAAAACATTAAATGCCAAGAAATGAAGTTCTGTTGTTGAAAAAGGAATCCTCAGTTTCCCTTTGTCAGCTGTCTCCCACATTGTAAATATTCCTACAAACTACTTGGCTCTTTCTGAGAAAAGTAAACAGTTTCCCTGTGTCCATAATTCTTCTATAAGTCTTGGGATTCACAGGACTAAAAGGTAAAAGGGCAACACCAGGAAATATGGTGAATTATATAACTTAAAAGATCTTAAATGACCAGATAGTTCTCAGCAACCTAAGTTGAAATGAAACATATTAATTTTCTTTTAGCAATATATAGGCCATTAAAAAGACAATTCTGGGAAAAAATAATTTTCTGATACATTTTTTGATAAAAACGCAAAAACCCATTTTTCCTATAAAAATCTTACCAAAATCAAAGCAAAAAGGAGTTATACTTAACTAAGTTCTATACTAGATACCTCCTTGGCTTGAGAGTTTTTTTTCAACCTTTCCAACACTGAGTCTTAGCATCTTGAAAATATTTTCACCCTTAAAATTATTAAGAACCAGATGTCAAATAGAAATTCACTCCAGCATCATAAGTGAAACCTGCTTTACAAGTATCTTGAAAGTTTTTTTTAATCTAGTACTCACAGAAAAACATTTGTAAATAAATTGAAAAGCCAAAACTTGCCTTAGATTCATCAGATCCTTGAATTATTAGGGTAAATTCTTCATTTGAGAGACAATTGAATTCAGAGAGTAACAACTGTGAAGAGCAGCAGTCCAGGTGTAGAAAGAGTCATGAACTAGGGTGGGAGAACTAAAACTAGACTTATCGGGGAGATCAGTCTTAGGAGAACACTTATATCTTTGTGCTTCTCCCTCTAGGAACTTTACTTGATTCTCTCATAAAAATTGATTAAAATGACTTGTTTTGTTTTTTGGGGGGGTCACACCAGCTGTGCTAAGGGCTCTGCTCTGGGGATGGCTCTGAACAGGTTCAAAGTGCTAGGCATCAAATCCAGATCAACTGTATACAAGGCAAATGACCCTACCTGCTGTCACTGTCCTATCTCTTCCGTCCCAAAGACCATAAAAGAAATAACTCTGTTTTTATCAGCTAAAGAAATAAGTGACAGGCATATAAAATACCTTCAAAACATTCTGTTTTTGTTTTTGTTTTGTTTTTATCAAGACCTGTTCTTAGAGTTTACCAGACTAGCGTATAAGTATATACAAGAGTATATACAAGAACCTGACCCATGCAGGAAAAGGAAACTACACAATGCCAGACCTCTCTAGCTTTAGGAGTAGATGTGAGTTGAGATATATATATATATATATATATATATATATATATATATAATATATATATAAACTATACATATATAGAGAGATAGATAAAGATCATACATAATCTATTATATATAATCTTTATATGTGTGTATATATATGCTACCTTTTGTCTTCCTGTGCCACCTATATACGTGGGTAATGGTGCTGGAAAACAATTACAAAAGTCATCGATCAACTCACTAAGATACCAGTATCTGATAATAGAACTACCAAATATATACTGTGATATTTCATGGTTTGGGAGACTTACAACAAACAAAAATATGTTTTTCCCAATTCCAGAGGATGATGCTGGTAGGTACATTGTATGGTAAAAGCCAATAATCACAGATTGATGTTCTCTCAGTGTCCTCACTTTGCTGATAAAATGAGAGAGCTCTCTGGGATCTCTTTCACAAGAACACAAATAGGGTTAATAAGGACTCTACCTTACTGATTTAAACTAATTCTATCACATCTGGGAGTTAAGATGGTAGCATATGAATTTAGGGCAACACAGCATTCAGTCAATATCAATAAAAGCAAAGAGTACTTCTTCTCCCTTAGCCTAAATATTACCATGCACTAACAGAACTCTGGTCTAATAGCAGAGAATTAAATTCATAGTACAAACTGCATATCTTAGCTCTTATTTGAGAAATTTCTGGGAAAAGAAAACAGAAACACAAAGGCTTTTCTGTTAATCTATCTAAGAAGAAGGCTTTCCAATGTTTACAAGCATCAAAGTCTCAGTCTCTAGTGGCCTGGTTTTCGCCACCTCAATGGTCTATCAGTAGTTCTCAGAATTTTTTTCTATTGCTACTTAATGTATTGTATGCCTGTTTTATATAATGGTACTATTATAATTATTGTTCTATTATTCATATTATAAGCAAAGTTTTTCTTTTTATTTCTATTGTAGTAATCTGTAAAACATTCTTTCTATTTTTGCTGGTCTGCAAAGGTAGCAAAAATTGGTTTATATTATTCCTAAAAGAGATTGTGTTTAAATTTTTTACCTGTAACCAAGCATTATTATTACTGGGGGTTTATAAGGATGGTGGTAGAGAAGAGGAAAGAGAGATTTTTCTAATTTTTCAATTAAGTCTCATTCTAATAATGGTACTGCCTTTAGAGTTTCTTTTACTCTGCCAGAGATAGTTTTTCCCTTCCTGCCTTTCCTCTTCTTTCTCCTATAGGTATAGAACCACTAGTCTATTTTCTTTCTGTATTATATTTTTCACTTACCAGTTTTTATTAGATAACTGGAAAGTTGGAGTCGTGTAGAGGAAAATAGTTCTTCCTTATCCCTGGGGTAATACTTTAAAACCATCTGTGAAGGGCTCCCAATCAACACCCATATGAAGACAGGCCTTTTAGATGCTGGGGCAAAGGGTTGGATTCAGGATAACTATTCTTCCCCCTATATAAGATTTTTTTTGTCCTTTGAAGAGATAGCAATATTCCTGGAGGAAAAAAATCCTATAAAATCTGAGACTGTCTTTTGACTAGAACTTTCAGAACTACGCATACTTTCAATCATAATCTTCTGTGATAAGTTATAATTACTACTTAATGTACTTAGTAGTTTAGTAGTTTCTGGTACTATTTTAGTACATAAATGCTTTTGATTACAAAGTAATGATTTTACATTCCCTGACGCTAAGGAAAACTTTAATTAAAATACTAATTTATAATGTAAAACATTAGAAAATGGTTTAACTAGCTTGTGATAAAGTCTAATTAGGAAGGAAAAAGAGGATGTACTTTCTTATCTTACTTTCCCAATAAATATTAAATTAAAATGATTGAATACGAGTCTTCTGCATGCAAGGTAAGCACCTTAATCCCTGTACTATCACTTTGACTTAGGATATAAGAAGACATTTTCCCATTAAGAAGTTCCAAGTGTCTTAGAATAGCCAAGAAATTAGATTTTATAAATTTATATATTTAACTTAATAAGAGAATTTCTGTCTTGTACTATGAATCAAGCAATATTGTTATCTAAGAGATAATAAAAGTACATGAAGATCTTTTATATTTTACATTATTATGACTTTCTTATTATGACTTTTAAAATGTTTTGTCTTAACAATATTTCTAGACTCTTAATGAGAAAGAAATGGATATGATATAGAATATTGTCAAAGGAATATCAAGTAAATATCTAAAATGTTTCATAGCTAGGCTATGATGCAAAATCTTTTATCTATGTCTTATCAAGAAACTTGTCTTGTTATTTTTCTTTATGAAACAAGAAAATAGTCTGGGCTGGAGAGATAGCAGAAGATAGCACAGCAGTAGAGCATTTGCCTTGCACACAGCAGATGTAGGACAGATGATGATTCAAATCCCGGTATCCCATAAGGTCCCCCATGCCTGCAGGAGTTATTTCTGAGCAGAGAGCCAGAATTAACCCCTGAGTGCCACCGGTTGTGACCCAAACCCCAAATACCCCCCCAAAAGAACCATGAAAACAGATGAATATATGATTACATGGTCAAAGAAAAATACACAGCATGTTAGCATTTAAAAATAAATTCAGTGTAGCATGAAAAGAACTGAACCCATCAAAGTACATTTTAAGAAATTATAGTAAAATACTTTGTATGATTAAACGGGTGTTTATAATTCCACTGAAATAGGAACCGATGGAAATAGCTTTATTTTGACTTTATTCTGGCTCTTCCATGACACTATTAAAGCAATACAATGTAATAAGAAAATAGAAAAATATTGTATTTTTATGAAACTGAGAGAAAATAAAACCCTCAAACTCTGAATAATGAGTAAGCGCTAACAAAGCCAGACAAAAATGAGTTCACAATTTCTCTCCCCAATGCTAAGGATGTAAAAGTATTTGGCTATTCCAGAATCTTAGACTACAAAGGAATTTGCAAGAGTGATAAGAAAATAATTCATTGGTTTAAAAGAAATTATATATACTTTAGCTGTGTAATAGAATTACAGAGAATAACAAAATATAAGGGATAGAGCAACAAATAGGACTTAGCAAGAAATTAGTAGCATTAAATGCTAATACTGGATAACATAAAAGCTTCAAGTCAATAATCTAAATCCCCATCTCAGTAAAATACAATAAGAAAAGTAAATAGCAAGCTAACAAGATCAAGAGAAATATAAAGATAAGAGAAATCAGTGGAACTGAAATAGTAAGACAATAAAGAATGTTAATGAAAATTTTGCTCAGTGAAGATTTATTTAACTGATGAGTCTTTATAAGATAGTTGAGGACTAAAAGACCAAATGAAAAATATTAATATTAAACAAAATAGAACTTATTGCAAATTTAGCTGCCAAGTTAGAAGAGTATAAATAATACTATGATAATAAATTAGAGATTTACATACAATGAACCAAATTCTTGAAAAACCACATATAATATAATTCAGTTTAGAAGAGTGAACCTAAATATCCTTATACCTTGAAAAAATCCATTTGTAGGATTTTTATTTGTTTGTAAAGAACAAACTAATATTACTATATATATTAAGAAAAAATAAGGACTAGAGTGATAGCTCACTGGTACAGTTTCTGCCTTGAATGCGGCTGACCCAGGACAGACCTGGTTCAATCCCTGTTGTCTCATATGGTCTCCCAAGCCAGAAGTGATTTCTAAGCTAATAGCCAGGAATAAACCCTGTGCATCACTGGGTGTGGTCCAAAAATAAAAACAAAAACAAACAAAAAAAAGCCCAACAACTACAAGAAAATATAGATCCTCATACATTATTGGCAGGAGTGTAAACCCATTCATCCTTTATGGGAAACAATATAAAGAATTCTCAAAATATTGAGTATAGGTCTACCATGTGATTCAGCAAATTTATTTTGGGTATATAGTCGAAGAACACAAAAGCATAACTTTGAATGATATTATATCTATATTCATCACACTACTAGATATAGTAGCCAAGAAATCTTGCCTTTTGCTACAATTTTGAATGAACTGGATAGTAGAAGAGAAGTTAGAAATTAGAAGTTAGAAAGATAAAGATAGGACTGGATATATAGTACAACGGTAGGGCATTGGGCAGGCAGCCAACTCAGAATAGACTTGGTTTTAATTACCAGCATTCCATATGATTCCCCCAAGTCTGCCAAGAGTGATTTCTGAGTGCAGAGCCAGGAGTAACCCCTAAGCACAGCTACCAGGTGTGGCCCAAACACAAAACAACAACAAAAAAAATGATAAACACTGGATGAATTTCTTCATGCATGGCATACCATGAAATAAAAAAAAAGCAAGACAATAAAAAAGATTGGATAAAAACAAATTCTTGGACCACAGTTACAATTAGAGGAGTCTGTCTGTTAGAGGAGTATTCATGTGCTTGTGTTGGAGAGAGGGATAAAGAGAGAGAAAGACGAGAGAGAGAGAAACATATATAATCTTATAAACCAATGTTGCCTCAATAAAAAGTAAAAAATAGAGAAAAAATAGATTTATAGAACAACCTGAAAACAGAAGTGTTTACTGTCATAATCTACTAATAAACTATAAAAATTATGATTAATCCTTTTCATAATATAAAAATATACCCCAGTTTATGAGATAAAATTATGCTAGTATATACAATAGGCCTTATAAAATTAAAGACCCGTGCATTATTTTGCAAACATACACCCTCAACTTCTTAAAAAAATGGCAGTTAACAAGCAATGTATACAAAAAGGAAACAATACAACAGAATTATGAAACATTGAAAAATCAATGCAATTTGCCCATTAATTAAAAAAATATTATATTTTCTTTGCACTAGATGCAAGCATAATTTGTCAAAGTTATTACTGAAAAATGTTGGCAAATTAAGACTAAAAAGATGCCTTGGTTAGTGTTTGAAATGATTTCTCAAGCCTATTATTAGCATTAAACTTATTGTTGAAAGGCTGAATGCATCCCTCTTCATACAGAAATAAGGCAAGAATGTCAGTTCCTTTTATAAAGTGACTTCTAATTGTTTTGGTTGTCCTAGTAATTGCAATAAAGCAATGAAAGAGATAAAGACTGGAGGTCTAAAAATAACACTGACGCTATTTGAAGAAGGAATGTTTGTCTATGCAGTTTATCCAAAAGACTTAGAAAAGACTATTGGAATGAGTCAGGGAGATATTGGAATAAGGGGTTAAGCTACATGCTTATGGTGCAGACCCAAGTTTTGCCCAGCACCCCTGGCCTCCAAGCTACTGATAGTTTGGCCCTGGAATCCAAGAGCACTGTAGGAACTGGTTGTCTCTGGATCCCAGATGGAAACAGCATTGCATCTTCCAGCACTGAACTGCTAGCCTGATTTATCAAGTATCACTAAAAGTGGTACCAACATATTCTAAGCACCTCTTGGGAGCAAATCATTACCTTTTCTTCCCATATCTACAGGAATAAAAAAATGACTATTCAAACTAATACATGAGTTTTTCAAATTCATAGGTCAAGGTACATTTGTTAAATGGAATTTTGCTCTCTTATTCTCCTTCTCCCTAGAAGCATGTATATATGCTACAGTAAATAAAGTAAAAATAGACTCCCATGTGGTCTATACATAGATTCACTTGTCTGTCATAAACAGACAGTTGGAACAGAATAGAGAGCTCAGAAATAGATCCATACAAATATGTCTAACTTACCTTCAACAGCTATACACTATAACTATTCTGTCTTACAACCTACTATAAGCCTAACATTTAATTCAAAATAGATCAGCTTTAAAGGGAGGCAGTAGGCAGGGAGGGATCTTAAGAGAGTGGTGGGATATTGGCATTCTAGTTTGGATGTGGTGTAATAGCTTTCATAAGTATATGAAAATGGGTGGCTGAAGAGATTGTACAATAGGGTGGGTGCTTGCCTTGCACACAGTGGACCCAGTATGACCACTAGCAACCCATTCGATCCCCAGAGTCCCACCAGGAATGATCCCTGAGCACATAGGCAAAGCCTTGATCCCCAAACAACACAAAGATAATAAGATAATAGTATTAATAGTATTGTAAATAATGACATTTTAACAAAAATTGATTGAAGACTAAAAGCAACTTAAAATTAAATAGTATAATGGTAAAACTAAATGTAGCAAGTAACATATTAAAAAACACTTGCAAAATGTTACCACATCAGATTAGTACAGTAAAAGTAAAAATAAAAATGTTGAACAAATTAAATGAAACTTCAAAAGTGTAAAATATCTCAAAGAAAGGAGAATATTAGTATGACTTTAGATTTAGTGATGAAATATTAGACACAATATCAAAAATCAATTATGAAAAAAAACTAATTGGAAAGCGATTAAAATAAAATATGTTGTAGCCCCCTCTGAGAAGCCAACACTGCTGGTCAGGAGCCCATTTCCTCTGGCAAAGGTAAACTGGGCACGAACTCCCATAAGCATCCATCCCAATTGTGCGGACTCTAATTTTCTTTATTGTGACTGAGAAGCCGGGGCGAGGGGGCGTGGAATAGGGTTTTAAAGTGGGACCACGTGTAACAGCCCCATCCCCTCTGAGAAGCCAGTGCTTGGGTTCAGGAGCCCAAACTCATGATCAGAATTCAGTGGGATCTACATGCACTGTGTGCATAATCCCACTCCCTCACAAACCCTGATGACACTTCAGGCTCCACCAGACAAACCTAGGTAGACCAGGCCCAACTTCTTTTACCCTCAGAAAATAAAATATGTAGCCCCAAAGCCAAGGGCAAATCCCAACAAACTAAACTGCAACATCTCTACCATACTTGGTAACCTCACGTACCTAGAATAAATAAACCCTAAAACAGATCTACACTAACCACCTCCTACACAATTAAACAGACCATTAAAAAAAAAAAAAAACAGTCTGAAACTCCAGCATCCCAACTCACCCTATGCAAAGATCAATGAGGAAACTAAGGAAGACACCAATAGCTGGAGATATAGGGAGAAATCCTTGCAGATTCCCAAGTCCTCCAAAATGAAAAGTATTATACTGAAAAGGATACTAGAAGACAATTATAAAAATAATTACAGTTAAAAAGAAAATATTGCAAGCCACATATCTAATAGAAATTATACCCTTTAATTGAATATGCAAAGGACTAAAATTCAGAGATTATCTAATTATCAATGGGCAAAAATATGAACAGGTATCTCTCCAGAGAAGAAATATAAACTGCCAGGAATCACATTAAATCATGTTCAGTATAATTTACAATTGGGGAAATGCAAATTAAAGCAACACAATCTTGTTACACGCTGTATTAAAGGAAACTAGCAGTATCAAATAGAGGCGAGTATGTGGAATTATTGCAACTATCATTGCCAGTTGAATGCAAATTGCCATAGTCATTTTGTTATTTGACAGATTTTTGTCAACTTAAATAATCCTAAAATACAATCCAGCAATAATATTCCTATATATTGTTATTGCTGTTAAAAAGTTATGCCCACTACACATTTCATGCCCACACTTATGGAGACTTTATTACTAATTTTCCTGGACCAAAAGCATCTACATGACATTCAATGGATCTAAACATGTTCATCTATATGCATTTAAAGTGAATAGCTAACCCACACAACACACATGAGGAATATATTTCTGGCACATTTGTAAAATATGACTGCATAAATTCCCTGAAAAGGTAAAAAAGGCATGAAATACAAGTTCTTATTTGTATGATCAATTGAAAGATCTGGGAAATGTACAAGAATCAGAAGATAAACAGAAGTAATTTGTTACTAAACTGAACTCTTAGCACAGTTTTATTTAAAGTTTAAAAAGTTTTTAAAAACGTTTCGAGGGGGCAGAGAGATATTACAGCAAGCAAGGCCACTTGTCTTGGCATACAGCAGACTAGTTTGCATCACATATGGTCAAGCATCACATATGGTCCCCTAAGTTTACTAGGAGTGATCCGTGATCACAAAGCTAGGAGTAAGTCCTGAGTAAGTAAGCCCAAAAATAGCAAGAAAAAACGTTTCTATGAACTGGTGGGTTCATAAAGGTTTTTCTACTCAGGAATTCTGCAGATTATTTTATACTACTACCGATAGCAGTAGACATGTCATTTAATATTATATCTGTCATTTTGAACAACCTAGGTTAGAAAGTAAACTGTACATATATGGGAGTTATTGGAAAATAGAGCAATAAAGATAAGTGTAATAGATATAGAAAAATTAACTGACATTCACTAAGCATTAACTTACTTCCTGTTTGTACTAGAATTTACTATATAGTTGGCTTAGAAAAAATAGACATTTCTCCAGTTGATTCCAAATAACTTTAAAAAGTATAAAACATAATTTTCTTTTGGGTTTTTTGGCCACACCCAGTGACGCTCAGGGGTTGCTCCTGGCTATGCGTTCAGAAATCGCTCCTGGCTTGGGGGACCATATGAGATACCGGGGTCAGCCATGTGCAAGGCAGGAACCCTATCTCTGCACCACCACTTTGGCCCTGGAAGCATAATTCTTTTTATCAAAGCTTCACCTGAATATATTGGCAACCACTTTCTAAATCAATGTTTTCAAAACTGTCAGCTGAAACCAAAGCATAGGTTATGAAGTCTATGACTGTTAGTGCACTTAACCATAATTAAAAAAAATAAAAGCAAAGCAAAAATATAAATATTTTATACTAACTCCATTTAGTCTATACTCCATTTAAATACATTGCTCATACAGTAAGAATATGAACTATTTGTGAAAGTTAGGGGTATAAATTTATATATAATTTTCCTATATGTATGTATTTGTGCATACATATGAACACATATATAAATATTTTTCATTTATCTAGTTTCCCAGTGCAAAGTGCATTTTCTTTTTTGTTTTTTTTTCGGGGGGGGGCACACCCATTTGATGCTCAGGGGTTACTCCTGGCTATGTGCCCCTGGCTTAGGGGGACCATATGGGATGCTGGGGGATCGAACCGTGGTTCGTCCTACGCTAGCGCTTGCAAGGCAGACACCTTATCTCTAGCGCCACCTTCCCGGCCCCCAAAGTGCATTTTCTAAAGTAGATCAGTTAATATTTTGTTAATATTTTGAGAACATCTACTTTCACACTGACTTCACCTTAATTTGAACAATAAGAAGCATAAACATATCATACTTAGATCATATCTTACCCAATTCAAATACATTATTTGTCAGTAGTTGAGTATGACCTTCTGCTACATATTGTATAAGATATTTTTTATTAATTTCTAAAACTACTTTGTTGGTAATTTATTGTTTTCAGTATAGATATTTCCATGTAATAATAACAATTTTTTATTTTAATAACAATTTACCTGGTTTAAGGTGACCAGAACAGCAAATAAACTAGGTTAAATGAATTCAGACCTCCTTTTCTAGTTCTGGATTTTCCTATTTTCTGCTTCTTTACTTCATAAACATAGCTGCTTCACTTCAATACATGTCTTAAACTTTTTGTCCATGTGACTGACAGAGGATCTTGGGCTCTTTGCAGGTTTCAGACAGTAATAGCTTAAACTCTGTACTCAATGAACTGCCCAAAATATCTTTCCACAGGGAGAAATAGTCTGCATATCTTTTGTGTTCTATATAGAGACAGGTGACAATAAAATTCAGAAATTCAGGCAAAGAGTATTAGGAAAGAGCTATAAGCCAGGATTTGGGAGATCAACAATGCAAAACTCTAGGGTATGATGCTCATATACGCCAGATTATGAATTGGATTTTATGTGCAACAAGGATTTTATGTGCAACTTAAATGTTCAAATTGATCCAAAAGCAGAGGCCTCCAAAATCTGCCTAGAAGGTTGTAATTAAGTCAAATCTTGAAACATTCTTTTTTCATTTTCATTTTTGTTTTGTTTGGGGGCTACACTGGAAGTGCTTAGGTGCATTGCTGGCTCTGTGCTCAGGGATCACTCCTGGCAGTGCAGAGATAAGAGGGACTGGGGAAGGAGAGGGGGAAATAAAACAACAACCAAACAGTTAAATTCAGAATCTAGCCACCTGTGAGGACAAATTCTTCTGTCTGAAAAAAATCTATCTTGTCTGCAGGACCATAGAAACAGTTTAGAAAAGGAAAGAACACTTTTTTTTTTAGTGAAATCAGGTTACAGACTGATAGGCAATAGCACCAGGGTGATTAAAAAATTTAGTCAGAGCCTTACACATTTCCTAAGTGACTACAAACAGTGGTTTCTGTCAGCTCTTACCTTGTAAGACAAGATATAGGGCATTCTTTAGGATCCCTATCCAGATAGGTTTTCTGCTTTCTAGTACTGAAGTCAATTTCTTTGGGCTGTTTTCATGACTTGCTGAGAAGAGTTATAAGAACTTAATAAAAATGAACACATTTAAACTTCACTAAACTTTACAAAGTCTTACAAACTTTACAAAGTCTTGTGAACAAAGCATTACTATTTTACATATTGGGTAGTAGATATAAATAATGTGTTAAAATTAGATTAGAATTTGATCCTTGTTTTTTGGTTCCAGAATTTCACCTCAGCAGAGCACTGTCCACCTTATGTATAGTTCCTTAACATACCAGTAAAACATTAACACACTTTCCTTAGGTAGAAATTCTGTGAAGGATATAGAAGAGGTTTGTCCTGAAAGCTGCAATAGAAAATTCAAGAGATAAACTATTTTCTTTCTCTTATTTTAAACAATTTTATTGTTTATAAACCAGGCTTTATAAAACTATTAATTATAATTGTCATGCACACATCCTTTAAATACTACACCCATAAAAAGAGTGTTTGCCTCCTCCATTAGTATCCCAAGGGCTGAAACCAATTTTTATTACACAGCTAAGAGTCAGAATTGGGTTATAAGGACAGTGAAGCAATAAACATTGAACTTTCTCAGAATGCTGAATATGTGATTGGTTGCATCCAGTGAATCCACATGCTTGAAACATTCCAAATTTTAATTAGGTGGGGACAAATATTTAAGCCTCATAAACTTTGATTGGCTTCATTTGCTACTGTGTTTAATTACATGCACAAGGAGGCTATTTGTAGAGTAGGTAAACAGCTATGATCCTTGTAAGTTGCTAACTAGAATACTCTACTCAGGGTTGCATATTTGGACAAAAACCTGCCTATATAACTATACTCTGATAGCTGTGACTTAACTAATGTGGTCATAGTCATGAGTTTCTGAATCTTTTACTAAAATGTCAGGTTTAAAAAAACTATGTGCATATGCACTTAATATAATATTTTTGTGATGTTTATTCATTATTTTGTATTTTCTGTTATGCTCAGTAAGTAAAAATAGTACTTTATTCTTCTAACGAAAGTATAAGAAAGCCATAATAATCCAAGTTGTTAAAGAAAATTGTCATTAGTCAATAGGAGCACAAAAGGATTTATTGGTTCCAAAAGTCAACAGGTTTTTGATATGATTCTTGGTTCCATAAGCATATTCAGTTGGTGAAATATTATGAAGCTACTCACTGATGAAATGTATATTAATCCCCTTAAATACTTCAAGTGCATTTTTAAATTAAATTTCATCACTTATGGTAATGGAATGACAGAATAAATTTCATATTGACACAGGTGAATGTTTTGATTATGCTAATGAAATCAGTTTTCTATAAATTTCTATGACCATGATAACTGCAAACAGGCAATCAGCAATACACTAAGTTATAAACTTGATTGGGGTGTCTCAATCCAAGCAGAATTGTTTTTTAAGTAATATAAATCTAAATAGAAATTTAGATTGTTTAGAAATAATAAAATATTTCACCTCACTATAAATATAATAGATAAGTGCACTTACCAAATTAACTAGATTTATTTACTTAATAAGAAGTGCACTTATCAAATTAACTAGAATTATTTACTTAATAAGAAGCCCTGACAACTACACTCACACTTGAAAATTGCTATTATACAAATAGTCCAACTTCACTGCTTCTTTACTAGTTTCTAAAAAATAGTTTACTTTTTAGTTTCTGTTTATTTTTACTGATTAATATAGATTTTGTTTTGTTTTCAGGCCATACTTGACACTGATCAGGAGCTTTTCCTGCTCTGTGATTGATATTCATTCCCAGTTGTGTTCAGAGAACTATGTACAGGAGACCAAATTATGGTTGGCAGGTTATAGTTTTTTAATACTCTTAATAAAAATAAAAATTTTTGATAGTTTCACGACTAATCTCAGAAGAGATGCCAACTCAAGTCAGTGAAACTCCCAGGTACATTGGTTTTCAGGCTGAAACTCTGGCGTCTTCTTGGAGTTGAAGAAGCCAGCATATTCCTATCCCTCTGTACTGTCAGAAGTTTCTGTAAAATATCCATATACCATGTCAGATAAATGCCCAGTGTCACAACTAATTTCAAAAGAGATCACAAGCCACTCTAATGAAATTCACAGGTTCATGTGTTTCAGGATAAAAACTGCCCCCCCCTCTGAGACAGGTCAAGGATTATATATACATGTTTCTGGGGCTTCTGGAGTGCAAGTTTATGTATGGGATGCCTTCAAATTCCATAATACTGGCAGCCAGGTAGGAACATCATAAATTAGATCTCAAAGTAGCATAGATGACAACAAAGCCCAATAAGTAAAAACAACATGGAAGGCTCAAGTAGCAAGGAACAGCTCAGTATCCCCCAAAATTATTTTAAAAATATAATTGTAATATATAACAATTTTCATAAACTTTATTTAACTGACCTTTTTTGGGTTTTTTTTTTTTTGGAAGGAGGCTACAATAGGTGTCACTCCTATTGTGCTGTGTTCAGAAATTACTTTTGACAGGTTCTGGGGACCATATGAGATTCCAGAGATCCTACCAAGGTAGGTCACGTGCAAAACAAAGGCCCTACCTGCTGTGCTAGTGCTCAGCCCAAAACTATTTTTTCGATAGTTTCACTTGCCAGTATAGTAAAAGAGCAACATAAAATAAATAATTTTCTGCCTGCCAAGTGGGCAGGCTTAAGAGTGAGTTGAAAAATGTACAATGGTGAAAAGAAGGTCACACTGGTGGTGGGATCAGTATTCGAACATAGAATGCCCAGAACAATTAGTATGAACATCTTTATAGGGAGCCAGAGCAATAGCACAGCAGATTGGAAGTTTGCCTTGCATCTCCAATGGTGGGTGGGGCTCAAAAAAAAAGACACACACACACAAGACAAAACATCTTTGTGAATCATAATGTTAAAATAAAGATGTTTAAATAAATAAACTTCCTTAATATTATTGCAAAAATGGTTTATGTGAAGTCAAGAAAAATATATTTATTAATGAAAAACAGAGATGCCTGATAAATAGTTAGTGCTAATTGCCTCTATCAATAATACTTCAGTTATATATAATTCTGTAGTTAGTTACATATAAAAATTAAATAAGATTGACATAATACAAACATGACTTTAGAACTTGGTAGACAGGATAAATTGTAACCATTAAATCACTTAATTATAACTACACTGTAGGTATTATAAAACTATTCAAGTTATTTATTATAAGTTACTAGGACTTTATACTAAAACTTATGGATTATAGATTCATCTCAGTTATTTTATTTATGTAACTTTTAGTTTGGGAATCACACCCACCTCTACTTGGGAATAGCTTCTGTAGGTGCTTAGGGGACCCTAAACTGCTGAAGATGTAATCTGGGCCTCCTGCATGAAGTATATGCACCGGTAAAGGGGGGATTTTCTTTACATGACTGAAACCCAACAACAATCATATTTGTAATCAAGGTAATTTGTACAATCATATTTTAATAAAGATATTAATATAAAAAAGAAAAAAGAAAAGTATGCATTCAGATCCACTCATTCCTCAACTATCTTTCTGGCTTCTATTACTGTTATTTAAAAAAAAGTAGTTAATAGGAACATAAATATGAAATCCTATAATTTGATCCTATTAATTTAATCCTAAATTAAAAAACATTTTAATTAGGAATATGAAATTTGAATGAAATAAGCTTTTGATAGAAAAGGTTAAATCAATTTAACATATCGACTATCTTTAAATTAAATAAAATATCATCATTCCAATGTACATTTCATCAATAAAATTTCAATGAACTTTTAATCAATAAAAGTCTTCCTAAGATGGAAAATGCCTTGAATTTTGAATAAGAAGAAATAAACTAGATATTTCTCAACCAAATTTGACATTTCAACAACCTTGTGGTACTGATGTAAACAGATTAACAAAGCAGAAAAATCAAATGGAAAGTCCAAAAGTAGATAAAAGTCTCATGAATCTAGGATAATTTAGCTTATATCAAATATGACATTCTTAGTCTATTAAAGGACATTTAAAAGCATGATTTTGTGTTTCTTACAGATATTTAAAAGCACACCATAAATTGAGGATAATAACTATCTGCCACTTACAGAAAAATGTCTTTTCCTACTTAATCACTTGCATTTCAAATGAAGAACAATTTTTGAAAATTGTTTTCTGGCCTAATCTATTGATCTTTTCCCTAACTTAATATAATTCCACTCTTCTTTCTCTAGTATATAACTCATGGCAGAACTTACAATTTTGTTCATAATAGTCAACTCTTTTCAGTCTTGTTATTATCATTACTTTCCTGCCCTTCTTTTTCTCCTTTCGTTTCTTTGGTGAATATATTAGAAACTATTTTGGAAATATTTATATCCTGAATACTTTCTTTTCTTTTTTTCTTTTGGTTTTAGGGTCACACCCAGTGGTGCTCATGAGTTACTCCTGGTTCTGGCCTCAGAAATCACTCCTGACAGGCATGGGAGACCATATGGGATGCCACAATTCGAACCATCATCTGTCCTGGATCGGCTGTGTGCAGCAAATGCTCTATATCTTTGGTCCCTGAACACTTTATTTTCAATTAAATAAAAGTAGGAGGGACCGGAGAGATAACATGGAGGTAAGGTGTTTGCCTTTCATGCAGAAGGTCATTGGTTTGAATCCCGGCATCCCATATGGTCCACCGTGCATGCCTGCCAGGAGCAATTTTTGAGCATAGAGCCAGGTGTAACCCCTGAGTGCTGCCGGTGTGACCCAAAAATCAAAATAAATAAAATAAAATAAAATAAAAAGTAGAAAAGTTATATTAATGTTAAGAAGAAGCTGTAATTTAGGTAAAATGTATGCTTATATTAAAATATATAAAAATATTAAAGATAAAATCTTTTGAGGCTTAATTCTGGTAAACAAAAAGCATATTATAGTCTGATTTCTATTTTTCTGGTTATGAAACATGCTATGTATCCTCATTTCTTTACAACTGACAAGTTTTTATAGCTCTCTTTTTGCTACCTTTAATTAAACCCCTTTTCTTATGATATATATATATATATATACCTTAAAATTTTGTGTCTTTGTTAGCCACTGCATTTAGAGTATAAAGATAGACTTTTTCTAGTTATAAGACAAACTCTTCCGTACTTCAGTTATGCTGAGACATTTTTTAAATTTCTTTCAAAGTTAATAATAAGAAATTTACTAACATCAACTGTTATATATTTCAATATATTTAAGATCACCCAGGAATGTTATATCTGTATTGTAATATTCAAATTTCTATACTCCATTAAATAACTATGAACATTTTGTGGAGCTAAACATCTAACAATGTTTGGCATATGGATGAAATGAACTGTGGAAATAGTTTTGGGGAAATAATCTCCAAAAAAGGTAAGATCTAAATTAATTAGGGCAAAATAGGAGGCAAAATTGTTTCTGTTAACAGTGCTACACCATGTTGAACATGCAAGTGGTGGGTTATAGTAAAACAACTCAATTAAATAAACACCTCAGCAGGAATAATTCACTGAGCCAGACTCTAATTTAGGTTTGAAGGAATGATGCACAGCTTTATGGAGAACCAATAGCTCAGAAACTTTACAGAGTTAAACACAACTTTAAAAGAAAAACTGAATTGGGGCCGGGCGGTGGCGCTGGAGGTAAGGTGCCTGCCTTGCCTGCGCTAGCCTAGGACGAACCGCGGTTCGATCCCCCGGCGTCCCATATGGTCCCCCAAGAAGCCAGGAGCAACTTCTGAGCGCATAGCCAGGAGTAACCCCTGAGCGTCACAGGGTGTGGCCCAAAAAACCAAAAAAAAAAAAAAAAAGAAAAACTGAAGAGGGTAATTTAATGCTAGACAGGCCTTACAAACATTAAAACTTCTACAAAAAAGATTGGATGACATTCCATAATAATAATATTCCTTAATTTCAATGGAATGAATGCATCAACTAAGACACACAAAGTGTCATGAGAAAATAAAAAACTGGATGAGAAATTTGAATCCAATATTTTCTATCTGCAAAAAAAAAAATTAAAGTGGCAATAATTCTAAAAGAATTATACAAATTAAATGCAATATATGAGAATATCTACAACATTTTTTTCAAATAAATAGATTATACACATTTGCAATTCATATGTAACAATAAACCTTTATGAACAGTTAAAGCAATCCTTGATAAAAGATGGGAGGCCCCACTTTCTCCAAATTCTCTAACTTTTAACTATAAAGCAGTATTCATTAACAGCTTGGTAGTATAATAGACAGATTCTCAGATCAAAGGAATAAACTTGAACATCCTGAGACTGACCCTCTTTAGTATTTGATAAAATTATTTTAATTAATCTCAATTTTAATGAATTATTTAAATTAATTTTCGATTATGGTACAAGAAATATGAAGTGGAGCAAGGAAAGTCTCTTCAATAGGTGGTGCTGAAAAAAAACTGTTTAGCTACATCAAAAGTGAACTCAAACCTCTTTTAAAGGCCTTGCAGAAAATGGATTAAAGATCTTGATATAAGACCTAAAACCATATGGTGCATAGAAAAAAAAAATAAGCAAAACTCTTCATGACATCAAAGCTAAAGGTATCTTCAAGGATGAAACACCACTGACCAAGCAAGTGAAAGCAAAGAGAAACAAATGGCTCTACATTAAACAAAGAAGCATCTATACCGCAAGGTAAATAGTAACCAATATGCAAAGACTGCCTCCAGATTAGAAGAAACTACTCACAAAATGCCCATTTGATAAGGGGTTAGGCATTCAAGGCACTGAGTGAGTTTAGCAGAAATAAACATCCATCTCACCCCCAAAAATGGGGAACAAACATTTCCTCAAAAACGAAATACAGATGGCCATATAACTCATGAGTAAATACTCCACATCATTAATCATCAGGGAGATACAAATCAAAAGAACAATAAGATATCATCTCACACCAAGACTGGCACATATCAACAAATAAACAAACAAACATACAAAACCCACTAACAACCAGTGCAGATGCTGGAATAAAGGGAATATTATCAAATATTATAAAAAATATTATCAAAGAAAGAGAGAGAAGAGAGAAAATGTCTGTAACAGAGCTAGCAGGAGAGGGGACATAGTGGGAGATAAACTGGAAATATTGGTGGTAGGAAATGTGCATTTGTGAAGGGTGTTGTATATTGTATGAAACACAGTCATGAACTGTTGATGAATATAAAATATAAAGCATATAGTCCACTGTTGAGAGTGGCCGCCCCAGGCACTGTGTTTCTAACCCCTCAGGCAGAAGGTTCTGAAGACTCAGGATAATGGTGGAGAAATAATTCACAAGCAGTCAAAGTTTCATCAGAGTCAACTTGCTTTATTCCCTTGTGGCTTTTTCTCTGCCATGATTCTGAAAGGTCCAGCAGTCCAGATAACACTTCGACGCAGAGAAATGAAGAGACAATTACTCAGGCAAAAGCTCAAGTGGGGTCTTTATTTCTGGCATGTCAGGGTCTAACACCGCGTGTCCATAACAGGACAGAGGCAAAAGACCTTGTGGAGTTCTACATTCCTTCTTATATACTATAAGAAGGGGGAGGGGGAAGGAAGGGGTAGTGACAACTTCCTTAGGGGCAGGACATCCACCAAGGTAATACAAGGTATTGGTGGGGGTGGGGTAGTGAGGTAGTGACGACTTCCTTAAGGGCGGGACATCCGCCAAGGTTGGTGGGGACTGGGTAATGATGACTTCCTTAAGGGCGGGACATCTGCCAAGGTTGACTTCCCTTTTCAGTCCTCACTTCTTGTAGTGAGGCTTCTAATCCTAGAAGCCAGTGTGATTGGGGGCCTCCATCTCCTCCATCTCCTGATATTCCTGGTCAGAATTTCCTGTGTGAGCTAATTCTTGGTATTGTTGGCATAATACCATGAGTTTGACTTCCCCAACCTGAGCTCGAATGAATGTGAAGCAGTTGATTATGCATGGCCCAAAGGCTACCAGAAGTAAGAGGCCCAAAAGGGGTCCCAGTAAGGGTATTAGATAGGGGAGAATCCCACTCCATAAAGACCATAAGGGACTGTCTAATAGCTCCTTTCTTCTTTTGGCCAGTTCCTCTTGATGGTATCTGATTCTGTCCCACACTATTCCCAATTTGTTGGTATAAAAACAACATTTTTCTTGCAAGATCATGCAAAGCCCTCCTTTCTCTGCCAGGATTAAATCTAACCCTCACTTGTTTTGTAATACCACTTCAGCCACGGAATCAAGCTGGTCCTGCAGATCATTAAGAGATTTATATACCGTCTCCACATCTGAAATTAACTTTTGCAAGAGTGTGTCATACCTGTCTATTGATATTGCTAGCCCTGCTCCCCCAGTTGCTAATCCACCTGCTACCCTGAGCCCCACCATTAGGGGCAGGAGCACCATGGCTCGTCGAGACAGATTAGCGCCGCCTAAGAGATCTATGCTAGGCAGAGAGATGGGCTCTGTCCCCGGGATGATGTCAATGTTGGGAAGTATTAATGCTGGGGCACAAATTCCAGTCCAGTTTTGGGGTAGAAAAGAGTAAGCCAAATTTCCCCCACATATCCATACCCATCCCAGAGGTAAGCACCCTGGGCTGGGGGGGCCAGGTAGGACTTCTGAGCACTGAGCAGCTCCTACCTGACCCAGGTCTACAGATTTGGTGCCATTATGCAAATAGCAAACAGAAGATTCAAAGCTAAGAGGAACTACCTTAAAGGGTTTGACATAAGTACAACTAAATGAAGCAAAGGTTAGATTACCTAGTTGGACAGGGACAGCCAGAGGCCAATTTTCCCCCGTCTTCATACAAAGCCAACAATCATCAGCTAAAGAAGGGTTAGAAAAATTAAGAAGTTTGTGAGTTTCTTCTAGGATGCTCTGAGTATTCAGATCTAACTTCTCAGCAGGCATCAGGGTCAGAGGGAGGGATGCTGGAGCCACTTAGGCATTAGGGTCTCCACCTCCTTTGTAGCCCAGTCTATGGCCTCCTCTCTCTTTCCTGGTCTGTTCCCCCTCATCCGATATGTGAACGGGCGCCTTTAGAGGCCAACAGACCAAGTCTCCCACTTCGGCCATGCAATTTGCGGCTGCATAGGGGGACTTATGGCTATTAACTGTCCACTCCCCTCCCATGCTCCCCCTGTAAGTTTCGGTGAGCTTTGCCACCAGATATGCCTTGTTAATTTTGGTACACTCTCGATACTCCCTATAGCACCAGGAGTGAACTTGATTAAGTTCCACACATTCAGCAGGGCATTCCCCCCCCCCCCAAAGAGGGAGGCAAAGGCTGAGGTTTTGCTTTACACACCCATTCCAGCTTCCCCCCCACATGGAAAGAAGTAGGGGACTGGAGGTAAGCAGCTCTAGTTCCACAGTCTACTGATTGAGTGTACAGCAGCCTACTGTTGAGTTGATAGCCCCCCTGCAGTCACAGTGGTTTTGATATACTCTTTATACCAGTTTATCCGTGTGTACAGCCTCCCTCAGCAAGTGCCAGGAGGAGCATTATCAGAGTCAGTGAGCGCATTAAGGCTGGACCCGAATCTTGAGGGGATTCTCAGTGCGCTCCACTTTCCACTCATCATGGTTGAGATCAGCAGGGGCAGGTTTTAGATGAGAGGTGTGAACCCAGGAAGCAATGCCATCCACTTTAACAGCAGTCAGGGTGAGCAGAAGGATGACATAAGATCCTTTCCACCTAGGCTCTAATGTCTGCGAGCAGTGTCGTCTCACCAGGACCTGGTCTCCCGACTTGAAGGGGTGAGGCACCGTCAGTTCTCTGGGTTCATATGCCTGTCTGAGTCCCTTCCAGAGTTGGCTTTGTAGGGCAGCAATGGCGGCCAGCCGAGCTGCTTTGTACGTGCTGGGGTCCCAATTCGGTCTCCACAAGGGGAAAGCATCATCAATAACATCAGGTCTGGTTGTAACCAAGCCATCTAATCCTATTACATTCTTCCGGGTTGCTGCCAATATGCAGTCCTGTTCTTCAGTAGTGAACAGGGTATGAAGCAGCTGCTGGCAGTCATCCCAGGTATGTTGGTGGGTGTTCATCAGAGAATCTAAAAGATTAATTAACCTAGTGGGGTCTTCAGAAAAAGAGGGATGGTTAAGCTTCCAATTATAGAGGTCAGAAGAGGGGAAGGGCCAATACTGGAGGGTAGGCATCTCCCCCTTCCCATCGTCCACCATAGCCCCTACTGGCCTCAGTGGCATGATTGGCAAAGCTCCAAATGCTGGATCTCTTTGTTTGCTGCGGTCCCTGAGGCTGGCCCTGTTCGGCTTTCATCCGGCATGGACTCAGAGGGTGATAGAGGCAAGGGAGTTACTCCTTCTGTTTGGCTCTCATCCGGCATGGACTCAGAGGGTGATAGAGGCAAGGGAGTTACTCCTTCCCCCTCTCCCTGTGGCATGGGGGAAGGCAAGGAGGAGGAGGAGGGGGATTCTGATGAGGAACAAGGTTCTGCTGCCACCTTGTCTGCTGGAGCTGAGGGGGCACGAGCAGACGGGGGTAAGCAGGGGGGTCAAAGAGAAGCAGGTCCGTGGTGTCAGGGTAAATGCAGGGCACAGCTCACTCTTCCTTAGGCTTTGATTCTGACACCCCCTCTGCCTTCATGGGTAGGATCGTAGGCTCCAAGGGTGGCTGTAAGGAAGAAGGTTTAGGAGAGGGAAGAAATGGCTGCACCCAGTCAGGGGGACTGGTACAAAGGTCTTCCCACATGAGAATGTAGGGTTCTTGATCAGGAAGTCCATGCGGCCCTGGTTGGTACACAATGTCCTTCACTCTGCGAACTAGGAAAACATAAAAAGACCCTTCCTGCGGCCATCCAACCTGAAAGGTAGGCCACTCAGCAGCACAACAGATCTGCCACTTGCCCTTTTTGATGACTAGAGAATGATTTCGTGCGTGAGTCCTTACTTCTGACTAGTGGTCCAGAATAAGAGACAAAGGGGCAGTATGCTGCTGACCCATAATGGGAGTAGAAAATCAAAGGAGTAGATGAGGGAAAGATGGGAGGGGACAAAGCAAGTGAGGAAAAGAAGAGTTTAAGAAAATAAAGCCAACACACACCTGCACAACCTACACACTTACACAAAAGGAAAAACAAAATCTCAAAAACGAAGATCTCCAATTAATAGAAATAGGGTCCACCACAACAGCCCGGAACGTCTTCCCACTTGCAGCAAAAACCGAACTCCTGGGGTGCCTCGAGGGTCGTGACCTATAGTTTTTGAACCTGTTAGTTCACTACCACTAGGAATCCACGTCAAGTGGGGACTCTTAATTCCACCCGGAATCCACATCAAGTAGAGACTCTCAAGCCCTCCATCACACAACTATTTTCCTATTTCTATTTCCAACACATGTCAAATCACAACCGACAACACAAGATATACTGCTAGTTTCTGCACACATCAAATTACAACTGACAACACAAGACACACTACTTAGAACCCACCGAGTGGTCTATTTACCACTCTGCTCCAGGCATATCAAAGACTCCTGGCTGGCTCGCCAATGAAAGGTCCGGCAGTCCATATAACACTCCGATGCGGAGAAATGAAGAGACGATTACTCAGGCAAAAGCTCAAGTGGGGTCTTTATTTCTGGCCTATCAGGGTCTAAGGGCAGGACATCCGCCAAGGTTGGTGGGGACAGAGTAATGATGACTTCCTTAAGGGTGGGACATCTGCCAAGGTTGACTTCCCTTTTGAATTTTTTCTGCTATCTGCTTTCTATTCTGAGCATCTTCTTTTGCTGCCTCTCCTCTGGCTCTCTGTCTTTTCTCTGGTCCCTTGCTGCCTCACTTCACCTCCCAGCCAGCACTTTTTATTCTTTATTCAAAATTGCCTGCTTATGCCAGGTGTGGGCAGGTCTGACTATCAGGTGTAATTAACATCTCAAAAGGAAGCTTAGGGTGTAGGGGGAAGGGATACCTTACATTTTCCACCTTTTTTGTTTTACAAAACAAAATAAAAGTGAAAAGTTACAAAACTTTTGTACTCCTGTTTTCCAAAAGAAGTGAAGAAATCCATATCAGAACTTTAAACATAATTTAAATTGTATACAATTCTCAAAACAATCAGCCTTTTCACATCTTAGACATATCACAAGTTATTTTTCCTACACGTCTCTGAGCTTAAACATTAGAACTTTCTGCAGATACACTTATAGTTTGAAAATTCTTAGCATTATTACACCAAGCACTGTTAATAAGTCTAGAACATCTGAGTTCCTTTCCATAACGTTCTCTAAACAAAATCACAAGAACGTTTCTGCAGATAACACAATTTGAAAATGAGTTGCTAATAAGATCCCAGGTGTAGGCAGGTCTGACTATCAGGTGGGATTCACATCTCAAAAGGAAGCTTAAGTAAGGGCATGGGGGAAGGGATACTATACTATACAATAAACAACTTCATAACTGTATATCTCATGATGATTCAATTAAACATTGAAAGTTTCCTATTTTTTACTGGTAATCTTGACCCCCAGAAGAGTTCTAAACCAAGCCCAAGGAGATGGTGGCTCAAAGTGAAGAGGAAAGACAGACGATTGTTGCATGCAGTTGCAAGAACTAAACCATCTAAGAGAAACTTAGGTATACTGCTCATTTATTGTAGTAGGGGTAGAATACTTTCTATGTGCTCAGCCAATCAAGTTCAAAGGATTGCTCTCATGCAGGAAGTTTAAACAAGGGAAATAAGGTTATCACTGGTCATAAAACAATCAGGTGATGTTTGTGTACATGCATTATTTTGTAGCTTAGGGGAAAGTAGGTTATGGTCTCTACTTTTGGGAGGCCAGCTGTGCTGTTATGATAAGCCCTCAGCTCCCTCCATCTAGGGATGGCTTCTAAATGGTTGCCAGTTGAGGCTCCCTTTGGGTCCTGGTGAGGGATTGCTTTTTGGAATTTTGCTAGTAGGAGCCTTGTCCTGCTTTCCTATGCCAGCTAAACATATTTATTTGTCAGTTTTGGAAACTTAGACCTTTTCACTGAAAGTAAACACAGATTCTTTTGAAGATTTTTCCCATAAATTAGAAATTTCTGTATATTCATGCTTCTCATGGAAGTTCTAACCATGAGTCCTCTCTTAAGTATCTGGGTCATCTAAAACATTCCTTATCCTGTTATCATATAACTTTTGTTTTCTAGCTACTTATTTTTTTTTGTTTGTTTGTTTTTGGGCCACACCCGTTTGACGCTCAGGGGTTACTCCTGGCTATGTGCTCAGAAATCACCCCTGGCTTGGGAGGACCATATGGGACACCGGGGGATCGAACCGCGGTCCATCCGCTTGCAAGGCAGACACCTAACCTGTAGCGCCACCTTCCCGGCCCACTAGCTACTTATTTTTAAACACAGTCTAACATGAGTAAAATTAGACTACAAAATGTTGTTTTCTCTTCTTTTGCTTCCTTATCAATTTAGAGAGCATAGGAATACAGTTTAGATAAATTATTTAAATGTTCAGTAAAATCAGAGAGAGTATTTGGCTGAGAGTTTCTGGAAAGACTGCCTGCTGTGAGCTGTTGTATAACTTTCAGTAAACCTAAGGTATTAGTTGTAGAAACATTCCTTTGAATAAAGCACAAATCTGTGTCCTTAGCTGTAATCTGTGCTGCAGTCATTATTGTCTATATAGGTTGCATAGTTCCATAGCTCCACCATAGTGTACTGAGAATGATTAGAGGCTATTAAAGTTATTTAATTTTGTAAGGGTGGGCAATAGAGATGATAGAGCAATACAGGTGCATATTTGTGCTTCTACAAGAATTTTACTTCATGGAGAGAAAATTTGTCTATAAGTTGCCCCCCTTTTGGAATTCCTGTAACACACTAAAATTTTCTTTGATCAAAGTCAAATATGATTTACTCTTCCTATGTGAGCCATTTACCACCTACTTTTTTGTTTGTTTGTTTTCTGGCCACACCTTGTGATATTCAGAGTTTACTACTGGTTATGACTCAGAAATCGCTTCTGGCTTTGGGAAACATATGGAATGCTGGGGGATCAAACTGCTGTCTGTCCTAGGCTAGTGCAAGCTAGGCAGACACCTTACCATTTGTACCACTGCTTCGGCCCCTTCTACTTTATTTTTTAATTTATCTTATTTTTCTAAAATATATTAGATACTGGTAGGTATTCTATTTGCTAAAAATAGTTATTAGAAAGATTTATTTATCCCTTAAAATTAATAATTTAAAATTATCTCATTTTATGTTAAATATATATACTTTTTGTTTTTAAATATAGTCAATAATTTCTTAGAAATAACAACTTATAGCATAATTTACTAGTAAATATTTGTTAGAGTTTATATATATGTCAAATTAGGTCCTATTTAATACAAGAAATGTATGAGGTCATTGACAAAGAAATCATGTTAGACCTAGTAAAATTGTCCATGGAATTTTATTAAAATATTACTTCGTGATTGACAGAATTAGGACTTGTACTTTGAATCTCAGTACCTTGACCATTTGTCAGTATGCCTCCTTTAAATTTTGGTGTGCTTTCATTTACAATAACCTGCATCAACATTTTTCAGAGCATTTTTCTAGAATAAGTTAATGACTGGTGTGTTATATTTATTAAAACCCAAGATCTTATCTCATATTGGAAAATGTATGAAGCATAATTTACTCAAGAAGAATGCTGTTAGTTTCCTTATTTTTAAATGTATACCCATTCCTCTAGTCTAGAAGATACTACTCACTGTCTCCCTTTCAATTAACAAATCTCTGTCTTGCTAAATTTACAGCAGTAATTCTTATTCTTGGGTTTAAAATCATCTGTGGAATATATTTAATTTTAGTTATCTTTTATAATTTGTGGAGCTAAATTAGTTTTGTAAAAATTATTTTAGAATAGAAATATTTTTTCAAATTGGTACTTTTTATCTTTCACTCTAAATATTTTTTTGAAAGACTATTTAAGTAATATTGGTAAGTGATTAGAAAATTTATTATAAATTTTGGACAGAACTTACATAAAATTTCTATATTTGCTTTTCATTTAAAAATTTTAATATTATCATATTTAAAATATTGTACATGTACATTATTTTTGGTACAATTAAATTATTTTTATAGTAAGTAAATATGAGAATATTCAAATTCATTTGGGTCATTTATTCAATGTAATGATTACAAAGATGTGTGATTTGTTTTTCATTCATTTTCTGTTGTGCTACCTTTTATATTTTATTTTATAATAATTTAATAATTTTACATATTTTACTTTTGGACCTTGAGATTATTTTAGAATCATACTAAATTGTAGTAAATAATACAAGAAAAATATTTTATTTATTTACCTGTCATGCCCAATGGTATTATTCTTCATAGCCATTATATAATAACATAATCAAGAAGTCATTATTGATATAATCATTTGAGTAGGGATAAAAGTACATGGGCTTTTATCATGTGTAATAAACACAGAACTTATGGCATTTATCTTGCTTATAACCAACTATGGTTTAATGCACAGACCCTCACGGTCCCTTGAAAATTGTCAGAAACTCTTGAGCACAGAGCCAAGCATAGCATATGGTTACGATACCACACTTGCCTCAGAAATAGTAATAGTCCTTCACCAAAGGCCCTTGGGGCCCTTTCACATTTTAATCTCTAAAAAATTCATTTTTACTCCTGATTCTTAATGATTCTTAATTCTTCTGACTTAATAAGTAACCTCATTTAATTATGATATATTGTTACATCTGCTTCAAGTGAATAATTTAAATTTGGTTTATAAATCAGGACTTTATTCATTTTTAAAATAGACCATCTGCTTGATTGATAATTCAGGTGTCATCTGTGGCCAAATTTGTTGAGTCATGTTTTAATATAATCTGTGAATTACCTTTACTTATTTTAAACTGTTGACAGCTATCAACAACTGCTAAAAAGGACCTGATTGTGCATATGCTTGGTGATCTCTGTGAGTTTATAGAAATGTGTCTCTAATTAAACTATGTTATAAATTCCTTAGGATAGAACTACAATTTATCTAGCATTACTTTAAGAAATATTTATTGCAAAGCTAGTGATTAAAATATATTTTAGACAGTAGGAATCTTCAAATGACAAAATTTTAGTTTTAATTTTAACAGCTTACAATTATGTAAATTGTTTTTATGTATAAAATCTTTTCTGTAGTACATAATTTTCTACTGTAGAAATTATTTTTAGTACTATGCAGCAAAGGATTGAAAGGTACTTCTCCTGGGAATATTATTTTCCCAAAATTGTACTGCTTTTTAACCCCTAATTAAGGAATTTCCTTGTGAATTTTACTAATAAAATTAGCTAGATTTCTTTGTTATAAAATAAACTCACTAAAATGGAATGATTTTTCTTAAAAAAAATACAACAAAAAACACCTGCTCAACAGATAGAATGGTGGTACAGAAGGCAGGATTCTTGCCTGCTTGGGACTCAACTGGTTTAAAAACTGAGTAGCATATATGGTTTCAGAATCCAGCAGGAGTGATCTCTGAGCACAGAATCAGGAGTAATCACTGAGCACTACTGAGTATGGTTCAAAAATAACAACCAAAAAATCCCTGCTTATTAACAAGCTGCTTTTATTAGTCTTGTTTGGATTTTAAAAAATACATTTAGTGAAATTCTCATTAGTATGAAAAACACTTTATACAAAAAAGGAAATAATTTCCAAAAAAAGAAAAAAGAAAAGAAAGGGACCTGAGCTGTGGCGCTAGCTGGTAAGGTGTCAGCCTTGCAAGCACTAACCTAGGACTAATCGTGGTTTGTCCCCCCTAGCGTCCCATATGGTCCCCCAAGCCAGGAGTGATTTCTGACCGCATAGCCAGGAGTAACTCTGGTGTGTCACTGGCTATGGCCCAAAAAACAAAACAAAAACAAACAAACAAAAAAGGTAACAATTTCTTACCTGTACTTTTTTCCCTTCTAAATTGGATTTCGAAGGGTGGGACAGTGGTGGAAATAGAATAATGAATATACCCAGCTATGTTTAGGGATTATTCCTATGCTCAGGGATCACAGCGGGATATATGCTTGGAGAACCAAATGGGGTTCTGAGGCTCAAATTTGGGGTCCAAACACATACCTTACCTATTGCTCTTACCCCAAGTAAGAGTTTTTCAATTTACTTCCCCCTGAGGTCTTTCTATCAAACAATATTATAAAATATTTTTGTAATATAAAAATATGAAATTATATTTATTGTAATCTAAAAATAAAATTATATCTATTGTAAAATAAAATATACAATTATATTTATCTTATAAAGAAAAAATATAAAATTTTTACCACAATTTGGGTACCTGTAGATAAAATAGAGATTAAGTTTTAAATATATTGTCTGCTTTCATATTAAATTACTTTGTATGCAAAATAGTCTGAAGCATAGCTTTTCGGTGGAATTTGTTCAGTAAATATCACCTTTGCTGGCCCCTATTTCATTATCTTCCTTTGAATGATGCCCCCCTAGCTCTCCCAGGTTCTCTCTGAGGTCCTCTGTGATACATAATAATTGATTTGACTTTTCTTTCACCAACACTGTTCCTTTGCATCTTTCTCATTAAGATGCAGACTCTAAAGAGTACTTCTGTATGAAGGTAACAATGAGATGAGGACAATAATTTAAATGAGTGCCTCCTCAAAGATAATTTTATGAGTTTATAATATGCTCTTCCTTAGCAATAAAATATTTCTATTCAACAATAATGAATTGTTACACTTCAAAACCTTTCTCAAAAATTTCAAATACTTCAAAAAACAAAGTATTATCATGATAAATTAAATTTTTTAAACTTCACAATTGATTCTATATATGTTGTTTATATATATGAATATAAAAACCCTTTTTTGAGATCATGGAAATAACAAATGTCTGTTTATAATTTTTATAATTCTGTTATTAAACAAAAGAATATAAAAATTAAGAATAGTCTAATTGAATTAAAATTAAGTTGTTTTTAGAAGCAATAGTACAGTGACTTCATTATAAATTATATTATTGGAAATTAATGATAAAGCTAGTAAAATGGTATTCATCATGATTTACACCATGGACATGGTCAATTCATGGGTCACATATGAAATAATTTATCAGAATTAAAAGCATTGAGTCATATAAAAGATACAGACAGGTTAAATCACAGTTTTCTTACATTTCTTGTACACTGATGTTTAAAGAGAATTTCTTTTGATAGAGGTCTGATATGACTAATTTTATTTTAGTTGAGTATTTTAGTATGTATTCTCTCAGAAATATGATGAGGCAAGATATTAGCGCAGTTATTTAATTTGTGGAGTACAATTAATACCCACAAGGTACAACTTATAAAGGATCATTTATTAAACTGGCTAAAACAAGTAAAAAAGCCTAGAAACTATAAAACCATGCTTCAGAATTTCCTACTCAACTGATTATGAACTGGATATATGTCATAGCAGTTTCTTAGAGTCAGTGTTTAGAAATAGGCACTCTTCTAAGAGGCAATTATCTCCTGCTCTAGGAGTATAAAGAAGATATTCTAGTTTCAAAAAAAATCCTCAAAAACTAAGATACTAATCCTGATTTTACAAGGTTGGTTGGAGCACACTAGAAAAGTTAAAGCCTGAAGGATATGTGTGGATATGGACAGCGCCTACTCCATCAGGGAAGCTCAGACTTCCTTTACTTCCTTCCTTTACTTTTCATCTTGGAGCCAGAGAGATAGCATGGAGGTAAGGCGTTTGCCTTTCATGCAGAAGGTCGGTGGTTTGAATCCCGGCATCCCATGTGGTCCCCTGAGCCTGCCAGGAGCGATTTGTGAGCATAGAGCCAGAAGTAACCCCTGAGTGCAACTGGGTGTGACCTATAAACCAAAAATAAAAAAAATTACTTTTTATCTATCACCATGAGATAATCAGAAGAAAATTCAATTTACCAATCAAAAATCATATTTTCCAAGATGTAATAACACAAATACCTAAATCTAACAGGAAGTACAAATGTTCACTAACCTAATGATATCACTGGAACAAGGTTTTTCTCTTCTTTTACTACCCATTAAAATTTTTATTATCATATAGTTTCAGATAACTACCACAACTCTCAAAAATTCATAAAAGATCAGCATAAAGAATAAAAAAGAAGAAACAGTACAGTTTAAATTAATCATTTTTTAACCTCTATATGCTTAACCAGAAAGCAATTTTTACTAACGGCATGAAATACACTCTCAATCACCTTGACAACGACTCTGTCACCTAGCCAATCTACAATTTTAACACAAGTGTCGAACTATTGCCATTAGATACAGTAAAAAATAAAAGTTAATTTTTTAATTTTTGATATTTCAAACAGAAGATACATTTATATGAGTATAATTCCAAAATCACTGCAAATCTTAGATGAATAAAATTTCAATGAATGAAGTCAATATGTCTGTAATTGTTTATCTGAATTTACCCACTTAGCTGTGACCACCATCAGGAAGCTAAGATATATAGTGACTATCAGGAGTTACTCTAGAATTTAAAAAAGCCACCTAGTGGGTTGATCAGAAGTCCAGGTGCAGAGAATTAAGCCTACTGGAAATACAATTATACAGGCTTGACTCCTTATAGGGATAAAATAAAAGACAGTGTCAATATGATTATTATTCAGAAACCTTTTAAAAAATGAAATTAAAGAGGAAAACAAAATGAACTTGAACTGATTAAACAAATCTTGAATATAAATTTAATGTTTAAACACATTGAATCTATAAAATATCAAGACTGAGAAGCAGAGGGAAACATTAGGTATAACTATTTGAAAATTAATAAATACTAGTATTAGTGTTCTTTCCAAAATTTCCCTAGGAGTTTCTGTATTTCATAAAGTAATGAGTACTGCAATTAGAAAATTTACTCTTCAGTAATGCAGTCTATAAATATCATATACCTATTGCAATCACAGGTGTCTGTGCCTGGAGAATGAATATGTATATATCCCTATATCTAGAAATAGATCATAGTATTGACAATAGATTTGTCCTTGCTCAAAATTGCATTTTATCGAAATATTATATAGGAAAGAAAACTCAAAATATTAATTAAGTTGGTTTGAAGTCAAAATGATGGTAATGATATTAATAATAAGCATTATGTTTACATTTTCTTGGGGGCATT